>NC_040907.2:65242599-65552718 GCF_004126475.2 Phyllostomus discolor
ATTAAAGTTTGAATACAAAATGAGTCCAATGATCCAACAGGCAGTCGCTGATCCAAAACTCTGAGGACATTTTACTTCCTTACCCTACAGCCAGGCTATGATAAAATACAGTTTTGTCCTTAAAGAATTCAGTCCTTTTCAATTAGATCCTAAGCCCTTATAGGAACAAAAATCCTTCCTAGTTTCTCTCAGTAACTGCAGAGTCTAGCAGAGTGTTTCCTAACTAGAGAGTTACCATAAGTGTCTTTGATCATGCCAGTAGAAATATGAATGTTTTGAAATTAGGAACCATATTTCATCAAAGGACTATAGATCTCATGCTGCAAATATAACATACCAGACCTTCCTTGAAAGCTTAGGGAATATCAAGAAAGAGAACAACATTATAGGCTTCAAGATAAGCTCTTGGAAATCTGTGGACTTTCAGCAAATAAAAATATGCTTCAAGCAAAAAAATCACCATAGTACCACATGCCCAATTCTTTCTTTTATCCAAATACATTGAGAAGGCCTGTGGATTTTTACTGTTTCATTCTCTCTGTTTACACTTTTAGAGTGTAAATTAAAAGTGAAGTTTAAAGAAAACCAATTTTCTGAAGTTATTCTCTAAAGAAAAGGCAATGAAAGGTAAGATGAATTAAGAACTGCCTTTATTGATAGCAAACAATGGGTTTTTCAGCATAGATGACTCATTAATTCAACTGATATTGAAGATGAACCACATGAGTGAAAGCTTTCTAAGGGTGGTTATGGATGTGAAATGAAAAGTTTGTGCTTTTTGTTTCTTTGAGTGCACTGTTGTTATTCTCAGTGCACTAGTACAGTGTTCTGAAACTTTTTCCCCACAGCAAATTTCACACATACCCAACCAAATAAATTATGATTCCCAGCTTGACTGCTTCTGGCAAGAACAAGAATTTCATATGCCAACTCATGGCTGAGCCATAGTATGTCTTTATTAAAAAAAAAAAAAAAGAATAGTTGCCATTTAGTGAAAGTTTAATATATGCTAGAAACTGTGCTAAGCATTCTCATGCTTCTTTTTTTTTAACTTAACTCTCAAACAGCCCTACTACCCTGTATGTATGATATGTACCATCAACCCTATTTTTCAGAAGAAACTGAGGTTCAGAAAGCTTACCCTAATTGCTCTAAATCAGCCAACAGGGACCAAGCTCTTCTCCTCTAACACTTCTCAGTTACTAAGGGTCAGAAAGCTCCTTCCCAGTAACGTCTTCTGACCTGAGCTAGAATTCTATGAAACATGCAGGGAGGAAGAAGTCTGGTCTATGGGGCTTTTATACTTTTAGTTCATCCTCATCTTGTGCAGTAGGAACACCGTGTTGGTAGCATCGGTTCAGCAGAAGGTGGCAGTACTTGACACCAAGAGCCTTAACACCACCAAGGATTTCCAGGAGGGAGCCAGCTTCCAAATACTGGCTCTTCCTCTCAACTCCCCACACGTCTTAATCCTCTGAGAAGGGGAAGGAATGCAGTAAAAGTAGTGGAAATTAATAATTTGTTAGGACAAGTCTCTTAACCCACACTTTTAACAACAAAAGTCCTGATTTCACATATTGCTCTTGGTATATATAATCATAGCATATTGCCAGAAATAATATATAAAAATACTGTAAATTTTTAAATGCATAGGAGTGCAGGTCTTCTTTCCTATTTTCTTTATTTCTTTTTTTTTATTGGTGGAATCCCTTACATTTCCAAAGTCAGTTATGAGGGCAAGATGATACACCTATCAAATGCATGAACAGTGTTATTTATTACAAATAGAATAGAAAACACTCACTGAAATGCAATCATATTTTATTCATTAGAGAAACCTTGTGATCACCATGTCTGGGTATTGGTCATATGAGCCTTACACTTAACATGCACATGGTAATGGATGGAACTCAGAATTGCCCTCTAACATCCCCTTTGAGAAAGAAATCTTGCAGTGAGCCCCATGTTTTATGAAGCAACTGTCTGACTTGTGTATATGCTAAGCTTTAGGCAACAATATGTCCGCATATATTCCCATGACTAGTGAACTTCAGCAGATGTCTGTGCTGAATTGTAAATACACAGTAAATCAAATCAAATTAAATACCTATGGGAAATTTTATTTCAAGCCAACAAATTACACACAGGAACAGATAAACTCTGTAAGATGAAAAAATTAATAAAACATTTATTACTAACTCATGTCCCTTTCAAATGTAAAATTAGTAAAACTGCCAGTTTTTAAATTCAAATTGCCCTCAATATACCAAGATCAGAAGTAGTAAGCTCAATCAGAGACTGAAGTAACCATCACTGTGTGTGCTGTGAGCAAACATATTTCTCTCCTCTGAGAGGCTGCTGGTGTGAAAATCCAGGGTTTGAAAATCTTTTCACCTCAAGACTAGTTGCATTTCCGGGAGGAATGTATGTGGTTGAGTAAGATGACAATAAACAACTGCCTTGGGTTGGCACAAACTTCAGTAGTTCTTTTTCCACATTTTTCATCTTAAATATTTATCCTGCGCTCAGCATGTCTGTGTGTCAAAAGGATGTTTGTGAAATGTTGTCATCCGCTGGGAGTTAAGAGAATTCAACTTTGGCCTAATGCTATACATATCAGAAGAATTCTTCAAGTAAAATACTAACATGAACCGAAGCCTGAAAGTCAGCATTTGCTCTACAAATGTTCGCATTGTCCATATGTATTTACTCAAATCTTTATCTTTCTTAAATTTTTGAAAGGAAAGTGACAAAGTTCTGCCATGACATGATATTATGAAGCCTAAATTAATAAACTAGCATGCTTAGATGAAAGAATTTGAGGACATCATGATTAAGAACACAAGCACTGTGAATAAACCTCAACCATCACTTAAGCTTTCCATATCTGTGGCTCCTTGATCTAAAAAGTGGGGTAATCATACTTACCGCATGGGGTGGCATGAGATTGTGTAAGACAACATATGCCAAGTGCTTGCTTGGTACACTGCCTGTCTCAAGGTAGTAAATTCAGTACTATTGAAATGTCCTTACCAATCATTTTAATTATAGAAATTGAGTGAATACTGAGTCTAAGTTGTTATCACTTTCATGTGTGGTTCAAGAGCATTTCTGGGGTCTACTAGTCCAAAGGCCTTGAAAGTCTTAGAAACTAGACTTCTTGCTCCACTCTCACCTCACCCCATGAACGATCTGAATAGAAATTTAAAAGGCAGGATTCTGTAGGACTTCTAGTTTCTATTTGCAATTCCAGTCCAGTGACTTAGTTGTGAACTTTAACCCTGTTTCTGAAACAAAGATGCAGACTACCTTTAATTAGGAACAAAGGGTTGTCCACTAGAGAGCATTTTCCCAGAAACTTAGGGAACATTCAATGCCATATGCATGTAGCCCAAGTCTGGTACACTGGTACAACAGAAAAATTTCACCCAGGAGTTTGGACTCTTTGTATTATAATCTAGTTGGTTTTTGAAAATCAGAATCAAGATTTCAAAGACACACTGGTCAGAGTCAAACTATCAAAATTTACAAGATCAAAAAAATCTACTTCTAATTTTTTACACATCACTGTGTTTAAAAATTTGTTAAAACATTTGCCTTGCTATCTATCATGTGTCCCATTTGGCAATAGTTTTGTTAGTTCCAATAAAAACCTTATTCACTAGATTTTCAAGGATTTAAACATGGCTGCTTTAAATGTTTTGCAGCCACAGCTGGTGCCAATGTGTTAATAAAAAGTCATTCAGGAAAGCAAGTCCAAGAATATGGTTGTCATTTATATTCTCTCCAGACCAGGTGTGTAGATCAAATGGTAAGATACAGTGCCAGTTCTGATGCATAATTAACAGAGACTTGGACATTTAGCAGTTGGCAGCACAGAACTGAATAAAGAAAATTAAACACAGTTTTAGAAGCTTACCATGTGCTTTCACTGGTTTCTGTCGCTGACACTACAGGACAAGTGATTTTTTGCTGTCTCATCCCCTCTACCTGCCACCAAACAAAATTAAATAATGCTATTTTTATATTTGTTTAGTATTGCACAGCTTACAAAGTACTTTCACATACATTTCTCATTTAACCCTCACATCCACATGGAATGGAGTTTGTGAAACCAGCAAGGAAAGTATTAATATTCACAGTTTGAGAGCTACGAAAGGTAGCTCTACCACCCATTATATGTAAAAATCCAGAGATAAACAAAAAACATAGAACTTGCTCTTGAAGTATCCCAACTGTCAGAGCGCCAACAAAAGTTAAGAACACTCTGAGACTCGTCGAACATCTGCAGATCTCTGGCTCACACCACTTGTAACCAGAACAGCTCCAGAGGTACCAAGGAACACAACTTGGGTTGGAATGGGCTCCAGAAGTCCACTATTCTTGTTAAGACCAGTGGACTTAACCAGTGAACTCTGGTTAAGGCTGGTTCTCAGGATCAGAAAGGAAAAGTAGATATACATTCTTGGGGTAAAGTGTGAAATTGCAACAGTATATTCTAGTAGATGGAACTGAGAATACTTCTAACATGAACCAGCAGAGTTAATAATGCTGATACTGTCAACTAAAAAAAATGTTCAGCATCTGCCTTTGCTTATATGCAGCTAGATGTCAAATACTTCCAAACCATATGTGGATTTAACATGGATTTGATGATACTATATAGCTGCTTTTTGATTTCTTGGTTGATTTTATAGTTTGCACATTGGAAAGAGAATGTGAAAGACCAAAGGAAAAGAATTATTGCCAGAAAAATGTTTTAGTCCATCTCTCTTTTCAAAAATTGGATTTATGAGTTCTATCTTATTTTGTTAACTTTATAATTTCCTGATGTTTTTACTGAATTTTGCTCAAAGCACGTGTGCACGCACACACACACACACACACATATGGATGTCAACAAATAATTCTCATAACCTCATCTGTAAGTGACTTAATACATAATGTGAATGTAGGTTTATTTATAAAATGTCCAATCAATGTCAGAAGTATTAGATCCTTAAACAATAGAAAAAAGAATCCTGAAAGCCAGTGGGGACAGGGTTGCATATACTAGTAGTCTTTCTTGATTCCTGTAACACATCCAAAGGCAGCAGAAAGACTGTGAAACAAAAATTCAAACTTATATTTGGCAGAAACAGGTCAGACTCCAAAATATTTGTAAATGCTGCCAAAAGCAACTTAATTTTTACAGAAACTCCATAGGAGGAGGTAGACTGAAGCCCAGAAAAGGGATTCCATCAGTTGTAAATATCAGATATTTTGAAAACAACAAATGAAAACACTTCCTGAAGCTCAGAGACATTTTGAGAGGCAGAAGCTATATCTATTGTCTGAACCAGAGGGTGCAAGAATGGAAATGAGCTGAATATTAGAAGAAAGCCCCCTGGATCTGATACACTCAGAAAAAGAGGAATCAGAGATAATTAAAAACCACAGAGACAAGCTTATATAGAAAAACTCATAGACAGTACCTTAAGATTTGAAAAACTACCATAATATTAAGAAGCTATAATTACAAAAGTAATAGAACAAAACTGCAAATGTTTCTTAATATCAATATAGCATACAGAAAGCAAAATGAAGAAAACAGAGAACAAAAATGAAGAAAACAGAAAACAGGACTTATGCTACACTGCCTTCTCTGTCCCAGCATGGTTCACAGATGATTCTGCACAGTATGAAGGCACCACCCAAAAGTGGACAGCTGCAGCATGACTGCAGCATATTTGGGACATCCGTGCAGGAGAGTGGAGAAGGAAAATCTCCCCAGGGGAAAGAACTTAGGGAAATGCACCTGATTGTTTACTTTGCTTAGGAGAAATGACCAGGCATGGGATTACATACCAATACACAGGCTCTGGACAATGGTTTGGCTGCATGCTCAGGAATCTGAAACTAAGAAAGTGTTAAGAAAATTGTTCACAAGGAAATTTTGGGGAGAACTATGTGGACAGACCTCTCTGAGTGGGCAAAACACACACACACACACACACACACAGAAACCATGGAGACAGTCATGTCCCATGCACATCAAAGGGTGACCTAAAGTAGGGGAGGGTTATAATAATGAAGTGATAGGATGACTCATTCTATGGATACCAGTCAGCCTCTCTCCCCAGCCACCCCTGTCATTGCCCAAAGGGCCCATGAACGCAATGGCCATCATGGCAAGGATGGAGATTATGCATGGGTTCAGCATCATGGACTTCTACTCACCAAGGCTGACCTGACAAGAACCCAATCTGCTAGCAGCAGACACTAACACTGAGTACCTAACATGACACCATTCCCTGGGGTTATTAGCCAGCTACTGAGTGGCAGGTTGATTGCATTGTATGGCTTCCATTATGGAAATGACAATGTTTTGTTCTAATTGGAATAGACATTTACTATAGATATGGATGTGTCCCTCCTGCATTAAATCACTTCTCATAAAACAAAAATCCATGGATTTTCTGAGTGCCTTATCCACCAGCATGGCATTACACACAGCAGTGCTTGTGATCAAGGAACTCATTTCACTGCAAAGTAATTGTGGCAGTAGGCTCATTCTCATGGAATTCACTGGTCTTACCATGTTCCCCACCATCCGAGGCAGTTGGCTTGAAAGGGTGGTGAAATGGCCTTTTGAAGATAGAGCACCAACTAGGTGGCAATACATGGCAGGGCTGGGAAGGTTCTTCAGAAGGTTGTATATGCTCTGAATCAGCATCTGATATATGGTGTGGCTTCTCCCACATCTAGGATTCAGGGGTCCAGAACTCAAGTGGTGGAAATGGAAATGGCACCCCTCACTATTAACCCTAGTGGCTCCCTAGTAAAAATCTTCCTGTGCCCAGATCTTATGCTCTGCTGACCAAGAAGTCATAATTCCAAAGAGAGGAATGCTCTCACAACAAGGATTCCATCAAACTAGAAATTAAGACTTCCATTCATCCACTGTGGACTCCTCATGCCTTTGAAACAACAGGCAAAAAAAAGGGGGGGAGGTAAGTTACTGTGCTGGCTGGAGTGGTTGATCCTTCCTTCCAAGAGGACATTGGAGGTAAGGACAAGTAGGTGTGAAATACAAGAGATCCCTTTGCATGTCTCTTGGTATTACCATGCCTTGTGACTAAGGTCAATGGAAATGTATAAGAACTCAATCCAAGGGGTACTAATGGCCTGTGCCCCTCAGAAATGAAGGTTTAGGTAACTTCACCAGATAAAGAGCCATAACCATCTGAGATGCTTGCTGAAGGCAAAAAGAAAAAGAAGAGGTAGTCAAACTAGTTAGGTTATAAATACCAGCTGTGGCCATGTGACCAGTTACAGAAATAAGGACTGTAATTGTCATGAATATTTCCTCCTTATTTTGTTATATGTTTGTGTACATAGCAAATATCTTTGTTTTCTTCCCTCTCTTATTCCCTTATCATGTAACATAAAATGTACTGACTTCATATTATAGTATTTAAATGCTGTTAATTTTACATCATAGTATTTAAGTTACAGGACATCAGGAAAAGAGTAACAATCACTAAGGGACTTTATTCCTCTTCTGGGAAAGGGGTTAGTGCACTTTGGGTTGTACTTGGGACAGTAGCATGTTATGCAGAATTATGACCTTGTTATTACCCTTATTTAGAGATTAAATATGACTCGAGATTCATACTGATGCCAAATCGACAAGGGGTGGACTTGTGCTGCAGTTAACTTTTTGTGTGAACTTGGCTGGGCCATGGGGTGCCCAGATACTCAGTCAGTATTCTGTATATGTCTGTTAGGGTGTTTCTGGATGAGATTAACATTTCAATTGGTTGACTAGTAAAGAAATTGTCCTCCTCAGTTAAATGGGGCTTCATCTAATCTGGTAAAGGGCAGAATAGAATGAAAAGGATAAATAAGGGAGAATTTGCTCTCTGGTTGTCCGCAAACTAGGACACTGGTATTCTCATACCATTGAACTCAGCCTCAGAGTGGAAACTGCACTTTCAATTCTCATCTTTAGGCCTTTGGGCTCAGACTGGAACTTAAACTGTCAGCTCTCTCACGTTTTGGGAGTTGGACTAGAAATACACTATTGGCTCTCCTGGGTCTTCAGCTTGCTCTGACTGCAAGGCTTGGTATTTCTCAGCCTCCATAATCACATGAGCCAATTTCTCATTATATGTATATATCGATATTATATGTGTGCACACACACACACAAACACAACTATTGGTTCTGTTTCTCTGGAGAACCTTAACTGATTCAGATTTGTGAAGAACTAAGAATATTCAATACAGCTATCATTACAAAAGTAACAGTGAGAACCAAACTTCAAACACCAAAGTTCAAACTTCTTAGTATTAGTTAAATCACATGCAAAAATCAAAACAAAGGAAACATAAGAGGCCTTACAATCAAATACCTGAAAACAATCTATAAATTCAGGAAGTATAAAATAATAAAAACTAGTTCAAACATAGCTGTCATACTGATAAATATAAGTAGGCTTCAGATTAGATTTTCAAACCCACTATAAACTGTCTTCAAGAGAAGCACTTAAAATAATTCAGAATGGCTAATAGTAGAAGAATGATATACCATGCAAATAAAAAGAAAAAGTAAAAGAAAAACAGTCAAGAAACAGCCACAGTCACAACCCAATATCAGAGAAGGTAGAACTCAGGTTGAGAAACATTTAATGGGGCAAAACAGGGAACTTTATAATACCAAGGATAATTCACAAAAAGATGTAACATTTATGACAATTTGTGTACTGCTAGGAGATATACAAGGAGAATTAAAAACCTACTAATAACAGGAAACTTTAATTAACCTATCTGGCCATTATAGATCAAGAGGAAAAAATTAAGTAAGGATATGATATAGATGACCTAGATAAGACAATTAATTAAACTGATATAATTATAAATATCACACTCTATATCCTGAAAAAATAAAAAAATAATCTCTGAAACATTTACAAAAACTGAAGATCCAAAGAAAATCCAAAAAGACCTAAAAAAATTAAAAGATCCAAAGAAAATCTCAATAGATTACAAAAAGTAGAAATGGTATAGACAACATTCTTTGATCATTATGCAATACCACAATTTGACAATAAAATCAGAAAACAGAAAAACAATATCTCTTGGAATTTAGAAAATCTCACTTAAAAACTTTTGAATAAAAGAGGAAAATTCAAAACTAAAATTACAGAACATCTAAAAAAACAATAAGAAAGTTACACATTGCTAGAGGCATGCTGAGAGGAAAATTCATGGCCTTAAATACTTTGATTATAAACATGAAAGACTGAAAAGAAGTCAATTGGGGATTCAACTTAAAAAGTTAGAAAAGAAACAAAACAAAATAAAAGAAAGCCAAAGGAAGGCATCAGTAAAGATCAAGTCAGAACTTAAAAAGTTGAAAAACAAAAACTAAAAACTGGTTCTTTAAAAGACATCAAATTAAGCAGATAAACTGTTACCTAACTTAGTAAAACAAAATCTAAAATGTGCTAATAAAGTAATTAATAAGGGAGAAATGACAATGAAAATTTATAAAAACACAAAATCTAATAAACTGATCTATTTTCTCAAGAACAAAAGTACCAAAACTGACCCTAGGAAAGATATAAAATCTAAACATCACAGTTGCCATTAAAGAAACAGGGAAAATTCATCAAAGAACTACTGCTGACTTGTGCCTATTTTTCCCAGCCAAAATAACAAGTAGAAATGAGTTCTCAGGGAAATTCCTTAAGACCTTCAAAAATAAGTATTTCCAATGTTATTTAAATCATTTTGGAGTATAGAAAAAGAATTTCAGATTTGTTTAGAAATATGCAGAACACTAAGGGTAAAATCTGATGAAGCACATAAAAGAAAAAACTACCTCCAATCTCTTATATGAAAATGGAAGAAAACTCCCAAGTAAGTCCAGCAGCACATTAAAAAAAAAAGTAATGCATCATTTCCAAGTAGGATTTATTACAAGTCTGCAAAAGAGGTTCAATATTAGAAAATCTATTGGCCTTTTGATATAAACTATTAATTAGTGGACATAAGAAAGAAAATCATGTAATCATCTTTATATATTCTAAAAAAACATTTGACTGAATTCAAGATCCATTTTTTTTAAAAAATTATTTTATTATTGTTCAATTACATTTGTCCTCATTTACCGCCCCCCAACACTCTCCCTACCAACCCAGCCATCCCTACCTCCCTCCCCTGCTTCCACCAGCCCTTGGTTTTGTCCATGTGTCCTTTATAGTTGTCCCTGAAAACCCTTCTCTGCTTTCCCCCTATTATCCTCTTCAACCTCCCCTCTGGTTACTGTCAGATTGTTCTTAATTTCAATGTCTCTGGTTATATTTTGCTTGCTTGTTTGTTTTGTTGATTAGGTTCCATTTAAGGTGAGATCATATAGTATTTGTCCCTTGCCGCCTGGTTTATTATTTCACTTAGCATAATGTTCTCCAGTTCCATCCATGCTGTCACAAAGGGTAGGAACTCCTTCTTTCTTTCTGCTGTGTAATATTCCACTGTGTAAATGTACCATTATTTTTTGATCCATTTATTTACTAATGGGCACTTAGGTTGCTTCTAGCATTTGGCTATTCTAAATTGTGCTGCTGTGAACATTGGGGTATATAGGTTGTTTTGGATTGGTGATTCAGGGTTCTTAGGATGTAATCCTAGCAGTGGAATTGCTGGGTCAAAAGGCAGTTCTATTTTTAGTTTCCTGAGGAAAATTCATAGTGTTTTCCACAGTGGCTGCACCAGTCTGCATTCCCACCAACAGTGCAGTAGGGTTTCCTTTTCTCCACATCCTCTTTAACACTTGGTGTTTGTTGATTTGTTTATGATGGCCATTCTCACTGGTTGAAGTGGTATCTCATTGTGGTTTTAATTTGCATCTCTCTGATGGCTAGTGATGCTGAGCATCTTTTCATATGTCTCTGGGCCCTCTGTATGTCTTTCTTGAAGAAGTGTCTGTTGAAACCCTTTGCCCATTTTATAATTGGGTTTTTTGCCTTCCAGGAGTGGAGTCATGTGAGTTCTTTATATATTTTGGAGATCAAACCCTTGTTCGAGGTATCATTGGCAAAAATGTTTTCCCATATAGTTGGTTCTGATTTCATTTTAATGCTGTTTTCTTTAGCTATGCAGAAACTTTTTAGTTTGATGAGGTCCCATTTGTATATTTTTTCCTTTATGTCCCTTGCTCTAGGGCACATATCAGTGAAAATATTGCTGCATGGAATGTCTGAGATTTTCCTGCTAATGTTTTCCTCTAAGACGTTTATGGTGTCACAACTTACATTTAAATCTTTTATCCACCTTGGATTTATTTTTGTGTATGGTGTAAGTTGGTGATCGAGTTTCATTTTTTTGCACATAGCTGTCCAGTTTTCCCAACACCATTTGTTAAAGAGGCATTTTTCCTCCATTTTATGCTTCTTCCCCCTTTGTGAAATATTAACTGGTCATGGAGACTTGGATTTATTTCTGGGCTCTCTATTCTGTTCCATTTGTCCATGTATCTGTTCTTATGCCAGTACCAGGCTGTTTTGATTAGAGTGGCCTTGCAATACAGTTTGATATCAGGTATTGTGATCCCTCCTGCTTTGTACTTCTTTCTCAAAATCACTGCAGGTATTTAGGGTCATTTATGGTCCCATATAAATGTTTGAAATGTTTGTTCTATATCTGTGAAATATGCCATTGGTGCTTTAACAGGGATTGCATTGAATCTATACATTGCTTTGGGTAGTATGGACATTTTGATGATGTTAATTCTTCCTATCCATGAGCATGGTACATGCTTCCATTTGTCTGTGTCTTCCTTAATTTCCTTCTTCAGCATTGTGTAGTTTTCTGAGTACAGGTCTTTTACATCCTTGGTTAGGTTTACTCCTAGGTACTTAATGAAATTCTTAAGAAAAAAAGTACTTATTAATGACTCCTTCTTTTAATATTAAAATATTTTTATTTCAGCCATGGCCAGGATGCTCAGTTGCTTGAAGCATTGTCCCATACACCAAAAAGTTGTAGGTTCAATCCCTGGTCAGGACACATATGTAGGTTGTGGATTTGTTCCCTGGTTGGGGTGTGTACCAGAGGCAACTGATCAATGTTTCTCTTTCACATGATATTTCTCTCTCTCTCTCTTTCTCTCTCTCCCCCCCTCTTCTCTCACCCCTCAAAATCAATAAATATATTTTTTGGGTGAGGATTAAATATATATATTTCAGCTGCAAATCAGTGTTATGTTTAAGGGGCAACACAAGAGCATCCGCACTTAGGAACAAGACAAGAACATTCTGTCAGCGCTGTCATTTAACATTACACCAAAATAACTAGCAATTCAATTATACAAGAGAGAAAAATTAAAGATGTGAAAATTTCAAAAAAAGAGATAAAACTATCACTATATGTAGATCATATGATAACATACCTAGAAAACCCAAAGAAGTCAACTAAAATACTACTACAAATACTCAATAGATTAGAAGGTGGAAAATTAACATAAAAATTTTCATATAAATAATCAATATTAAATAAAAATATAATAAAAGAAAATATCCCATTTCTAGGTTAAGGGTCTTAAAGTATGTTTAAGGCCTAATAGTTTAAAGGGAAAAAAAAAACACTAAGACAATCTTTGAAAAATAAAGTCTTGAACAAATGGAAAGGCATTTGGGATAAGGAAAATTTAACATTGTAAAGATGTCAATTCTCCTTAAATTAATTTATAAATTTAACTTGATTTAAATGAAAATAAAATCTTTTTTTTTTCAAAACTAGACCAAGTGATTTTAAAATTTATGTGCAAATATAAACAAAAACTCAGAAAATCTCTACAAAAGGAGAGCACTAAAGGGAGACTTTCCTTGTCAGATAAAGCCTCAGTAATTAATAAACTGCACTACTGACACATGAATAGGCAAAAGACCAGTGCAATAGAATATGTTGCCAGAAATAGACCTAAATACATATGGAGTTTTAGTATATAATAAATGTGGTATGTCAAATCAATAAGAAACAGAAGTACTATCAATGAAGCACCTGGGAATAACCAGAGCCATATGGAGAGAAATATGGTTTGATGGATAGCTTATATCATAACCCAAAATAAATCCCCAGGGGGCTAGGAATTTATCCTATAGATACAAACACATAGAATAAAATAACATTTTAAAATTATTCATTGAAACAACATATTGACAACAAAGTAAATGCTCACCAATAGGGACTAGTTAAATCCATTAACAACATATATCTATAGAATAAAACACTGATTTTCTTTAAAAATATTTTATATCAACATATCAAAAGACCTCTAAAGTATATTAACTGAAAAAAGCAAGGAGCAATAAAATATGCACAGTATGCTATTATCTGTATTTAAAAAGGGAACAAAAATAATAGCATATATTTGTATTGGCTTGTATATAAATAATTCTTATCAAAGATAAATAAGAAACCAATAATATAAAAGTGGCCACCCAGAGCGGGACTCTGGGGACCACTGGCTGCTGAGGTGAGGAATGTAAGGGAGAATTTTGACTGTATGCATGTTTATACTTTTTGATGTTTAAACAAAGTAAATGAATACTTATTCAAAAAGTTAATGCATACTTTTATTTTTTTATTTTTACTTTTTTACAGAGAAGGGAAGGGAGGGAGTAAGGGAAGGAGGAAGAGAAGGAGAGAAATATTGATGTAAGAGAGAAACATCTGCTGCCTCCCACACACACCCTGACCAGGGATCAGGCTTCCCATACAGGCATGAGCATTGGAGGGTGCTCCAACCAACAGAGCCACACTGCCACAACAGAGCCAGGGCACAACATAGTTTTAAATAGCAAAAGGCCTAATCTAATTATAACCAAAGGATGAAATAGAAAGGTCTATAAACAATTTTCTAACTAGCAGGGATACATTTATTTTACAAGTAAACTTGTACATAATTTTTGTAGATAAATATGACTTTATCTTTGCAGCTGAGGCCAAATTTCTGTGTAACAAACATACTTATATGCCCTGTGTATTTCCTTGGAGCACCTACCATAATTAAATAATCAACTCATAATAAATTGTTCAGTTGCATGTCTTCCATTCTGGAAACTAAGTATCACCTGAGTAGCCACCAGGTCTATCTTATTTACTTCTGCACCTCATAGTATTAATGCATAGCAGATACTTATTCCATTAAATGAAGGAGTTCGGATATTTCAAAATCTAGGTGGATTATTTCTCTTTTATCCAGAGAATCAAAATAATTATGAACATCACTGCTTCTTCGCTACCTTAGAGGGGCTGAGAACGATGCTTCCTGAAGTTCCCACTGCTGTGCTGCGTCTTGCAGGTATCCTTGCTTTGAGAGAAACAGAGCAAAGGCCTGTTTGCAAAGGACCTCTGAAGTTTCAAAAGCTTGACGATGTGCTCTTAAAGAGGTTTTGGTAGTTTCCCCATCTTCTTTTCCTAAGAGAACTCCCTGCACTCATCAAGTTTTGGCTAGACTAATGGCCATTCCAGTTGAGATCACAATTTCCACCTTCCTTTGAATCTTGGTAAGGCTTTGAGTCTTGGTTCTAGTTACTAGCTTTTAGCAACAACTGCTTCAGGTCCTTCAAAAGAAAGTTGTTTCGCCTTGGTGTTTTCTTTCTTGCTTCCCACAGCCTGGAATGTTGATACAGGGCCATACAAACATCTTACAGGCAGAGAGAAAAGCCAAATGGAGCAGATGGCAGAGTTTCCCCACCAGCCCGAGTCCCTAGATGACTCTGTGGAGCCTAGCCAATTACCCATTTTGAACTATGATATGAGAGAGAAAGAAGCTTCTAAAATATTTAAGCTACTGTCCTTGGTGTCACTCTTTTTACAGTAGCTAAGTTTATTTCCCAACAATGACAACAATTGCTGGTGAGGTTCTTAGTGGCAAGATCTGTTTTGCAGAGAACAAAATCCACTCAGGCTAGTTTAAGAGGAAATGGATGGATTATAGCCCATTGGATGGGTAGATCCATAAATCACCATTAGGTGGTTTATGGAACTTTTTGGGAGGCCAGGGAAACAATCTATATACTGTGAAGAGCAACCTAGCCGGGAAAAAAACCCCAACTTACCACAGACAGTACAGGGGAAATCCCACAGTTCAGCACCCTATGCAGAGCACTCACCAGGATCTTCCATTTCCTTGGGTTCTAGGCCTGAATGTTGAACAGTGAGAAATGAGCCAGGAAGCTGCCCAAAGAGCCAAACAGAGTCCTATCTCTCCGGGCCATGCCAGAGTGAGCTCTGTGGATTGATCCTTTTAGCTTTCTTTCATTTCTGGCATTAATGTCACCTGTAAAGTTTTCGTTTCAGTCTGTTGAAGTGATCCATGCTTTCATTGTTCTCATTTAATATCGCTAAATGGCCCATTTCTTCTTTAGGGTTTCCTAGAAATGTGATCTTTCAAAATTTTTCATCATAGATTTAGCATAATAAAATGCTTTAAACAGTGGATGTAATTTTCAGTAACAGAAGAGTCATTCCATCACAATTTTGAGCCTAATTCCAGAAAGGACAAACCCTGAAAGGACAAAATTTATGGTCAAAGACCTAGTTTAAGTTATAAAGTTGGCAAGTAGTCAGAGTAGATCAGCGCTCAGTATTAACATTCTGAACCATATGTGAGTCAACGAGGAACCAGATCTTGATGTCATAAACATTGAGACTTGTTCTATCCTTTCTATCTATTTAAACACTAGAAGCACTTTAGAAAATTAAAGAAACATGAATATTCATAAAGGAAAAAGATGGGAATGAACCTATTTTGTTTTAAATGCTAAGATATTCTTTCACATTCTTTCTAATGCTTTCCTTAGTTTGAATCCAATGTTTTCTTTAATTTTTACAACTTTATTCAAAGACACTTCATTGTGAGTCAGCAAGGTAGGATGCCTCCATTGGCTTTCTCATAACTGAAAATTACCTCTTCACTATTTAAAACATTTTTATCTTATTTTTGTCAGAAATCTTTCTATAACCTATTATATTCTCACCTGCCTTATTAAACAAAGGATATTGTCTTCAGTTATCTCCATGAATACTCATCGCTAGAAAATGTTTTACAGAATGAAATTCTAACAATTTTTAAAATTCTTTTCTCTAGAACTCCATCAAATATGTTGATCGCACCTCTTCTTTTCAAATGTGTTCTTTATAACTTATTAAGCTTAATCAAAGTTGTATGTTCAGTGATATCAAGCAGGCTCTGAATGAGGGTTTATAAGTTCACCTAGAAGTGGGGGATTTAGCTGGAGTGCTGTGGCTCCATCAAAGCTATTTCAGCATAATTTTAAAGAAATTTCTGAGTGAATAATCCTAGCTGTCACAATTTATATCCAATGTGTGAAAAGTTTCTCTCTGGAGTGTGTACCTGGTGTTTAAACCCATAATTTAATGCACATTTAGACAAAAGAAATAATACATGCTTCATGAAAGTAGGACTGTTCACTCCTCCAGGGCAGGTTTTGTGCTCTGAAGCATTTAGTGAACGTACCTATTCTCACCCAACTTATTTCTCCTGTTCTTGTCCCTGTACCTGGAATGCCCTTTCCCATTTTAGCTGGTTGTGTGAATGTGTTTTAATTCTTCAAAACTGGTTCTGGGTCAATTTGCCAAGAATCAACTGCAGAAAGCCAACTTTCCACAAGGCCAATTTGCCAGATTTTCTTGTTCCTTTGAACTATTTATAAAGTTTACAATAATTCAGATTGGATGGGGTAGTTTTAATAGCTTTGAGAATGTTTATGTAAACTTTTAGTTGACCAGTTTTCATTTTGTTTTCCTAACAACATTTTAAGGAATGTTTAATTTGTCTCTACCCAGATTCCTGCTGGAGCTGGAAAGAGCTGGGACATACAAAGGGACTTCTACTCTGGGCTAGATGTGGAGCAGGGTCAGCACACACTGCCTCCCAGAGAAAGAAAGGCAAGATGTGGCCATCAGAAAAAAAAGATCCATTCATTGGACATATATTCACAAAGAATGTATTTTCAAATATAATGACTTTTTAATAAACATACTATTCTTATAAATAAAAAGTTTCTTCCACTTTTCTCCTTTGTCACCCAGTTTGCCACGTTCACATCCCTGGGAGGGTGGGCACTGACCTTGCTGCCCACCTCTTCCCAAGTAGTCATTCTGCCCTTGCTCCTTCCAGCGCCAGCAGCACGGAGCTGGGGCAGAGACAAACCAACATTCCTTCAAATGCTATTATGGAGACAAAATGAAAAGTAGCCCATCAAAACTAGGTAGTGAGAAACAAAAAGGAAATTCACAGACGCGGTTATTCGGTGAACTGGACCCCAGGAACTCGCTCACAGGACTCCTTTTCTTCAAAGGCTTCTCGGACTGTCCTTGGCAAACGTTTATGACAACCTGTTCACACATCCATTACATCACTTAGACATGATGTGAAGATAGAAGCATTCTATCTTGGTTATTTGATTTCATAAGGAGTTTGATTTCGAGACTGTTTACTCATTCAACAACTGCTTAATAAACAAAAATTTCTTCACTAAACAGGCAATTACCAAGGGGTGGGTGTGTGGAGAAAATTGGGTGAAGGGAGTTAAAAGTACAAACTTCCAGTTACACAATATATAAATAAGTCATAGGGATGAAATAAATGTACGGTATGGTAACTATAGTTAATAATACTGTGCTGCATATTTGAAAGTTGCTGAGAGAGGACAGCTCAAAAGTCATCATAAGAAAAAAATTTTAACTATGTATGGTGACAGAGGCTAACTAAATGATTGAGGTGAGCATTTCATCGTTTATACAAATATCTAATCATCACATTGTATACCTGAAATTTTAAAACAAAACAAAACACAGACATTTATTGTGAGCTAACTCTGTGCTGGTGAGTAGCACAGATGCTGCGGACTAAGGTTAAATAAGTGTAAAGATCAGAGTCTGGAGGAGACAGCCCAAGTCTTAGGTATTTTTACATTTACCCTGCCCCTCTGCATTATGCTTGGCAGAGTCTGCGCTCAGAAGTGCTAAGCATATTAGAGGCATGTTGTCACTAAAAGAAATAGAACTGAAGTCTCAAGTAGAGTTACAAGTGTTATACTAAAATTTAAAACAGCCAAATAGTTCAAGTCCAAGAGAATTTATGAGGTGGCTCTGAAGACTACATTTTCTAATTCACCAAATTAGTTAACCAAAAAAAAAGGACAAACAAAATTATTTAGTGAGATACACAGAATTCAGAATATCTTGACAAGGAAAAAAGATGGTATAGTGCTTGTATGTCAAATTTCTATCTAGAAACAAGCTATCCACCATTTCACTTAAACTTAAATAAGAATAGTCCAATTACTATGGTCAATGTCAGTTAGGATATGTTAAATAATCTGTTACATGTAAATTCATTGGAAAAATGTATTAATTCAGCCATAATCAAGTTCAAAGTATAACCTATCAGTCCCTGAGTGACAAAAATTAAATGGCATTGAGTCATTCCAGATTCATGGTCTTATAACTTCCACATATTACAAATTGGTACAACCAATATAGAAAACAGTAAGGAGGTTCCCCCCAAAATTATAAATATAACTACTGATTACCCCAAAATTCCACTTCTGGATATATATCCAAAGAAATCCAAAACATAAAGTCCAGAGATACATGCATCCCTATGCTCACTGAAGCAGTATTTACAATAGCCAAGATATTGGAAGCAACCTAAGTATCCATCAATAGATGATTAGATAAAGAGGATGTGGTACATACATACAATAGACTATTACTTGGCCATAAAAAAAATGAAATCTTATATTTTCAACAACATCGATGGACCTAGACAGTAGTATGCTGAGTGAAATAAGTCAGAAAGAGAAAGATAAATACCATATGATTTCACTTATATGCGCAATCTAAAGAAAAAAATAAGTGAACAAACAAAACAGAAATAGACTCATAGATACAGAGAATAAACTGAAGGTTGCCATATGGGAGGAGGGTTGGGGTGGATGGATGAAAAAGGTGAAGGGATTAAGAAGTACCCACTGGCAGTTACAAAACAGTCACAGGGATATAAAGTACAGCATTGTGAATATAGGCAATACTATTGTAATAACTATGTTTGGTGCCAGGTGGGTACTAGACTTACTGGGAGGATCACTTCATATGTTATATAAATGTTGTACACCTGAAACTAACATAAGAATAATATCAACTGCAATTGAATAAATTTTAAAAATGCAGAAACATACGACAATTTAGGAAGTTCAATAAAATATAATTCAAATCTTCAAGATCTTTGAAGACTGCATCTAAATTAGCCTGGATAATTACAAACAAATTATGTTTCTGATATTCCCCAAAACAACCCCCTTTTAAAATAAACCTATTTAAAAACCTAGGTTTATTACTTCCGGCCAAGATGGAGGCATAGGTAGACACACTGTGCCACCTCACACAACCAAAAGAAGGACAACAACAATTTAAAAACAAAAAACAATCAGAACTGACAGAAAATCAAACTGTATGGAAGTCCAACAACCAAGGAGTTAAAGAAGACATATTCATCCAGACCCGTGCAAAGGGCAGAGTCTGGCAGCCAGAGCAGAGAAGGCTCACAGCCAGGCGGTGGCTGGCAGACCCAGTGAGGCAGCAGACTGTGGAGCAGCAGCTGGCCAGCGAGGCAGCGGCAGGTGGACCAGCCAGTCCCACATTTGCGTGCAGATAAACCAGGTGAAACAAAGGGGGAAAGCGACGGAGTGCAGGGAAATAAATCCTTGAACCACTGATTAAAAACACCTATGGGGAGATCCATAGGGTCCTAGAATGTACACAAACCCACTCACATGGCAATCAGCACCAGAAGGGCCCAATTTCCTTGTGGGAAGGAGGGGAAGTGACTGAAATCTGACAGAGAGCAGAGAAAGCACCATTGTTCCCTCTCAGACCCCGCCTCCACATACAGCATCACAACCCAGCGACATGGGTTGCCCTTCCCTAGTGAACACCTAAGGCTCCATCCCTCATATGTAACAGGCATGTCAAGACAAAAAATAATGGCCCAAAGGAAAGAATAAATCAAAGCTCCAGAAAAAAAATACAACTAAGTGATGAAGAGGTAGCCAACCTATCAGATGCACAGTTCAAAACACTGGTAATCAGGATGATCACATAATTGGCTGAATTTGGTCGCAAATTAGATGAAAAATGAAGACTATGCTAACTGAAATAAAGGAAACTGTACAGGGAATCACTAGTGATGGGAAGGAAACAGGGACTCAAATCAATGGTGTGGGCCAGAAGGAAGAAAGAAACATCCAACCAGGAAAGAATGAAGAAACAAGAATTCAAAAAAATGAGGAGAGGCTTAAGAACTTCCAGGACATCTTTAAACATTCCAACATCTGACTTATAGGGGTACCAGAAGGAGAAGAGGAAGAGCAACAAGTGGAAAACTTATTTGAACAAATAATGAAGGAGAACTTCCCCAATCTGGCAGAGGAAATAGACTTCCAGGAAGTCCAGGGAGCTCAGAGTCCCAAAGAACTTGGACCCAAGGAGGAACACACCAAGGCACATCATAATTACATTAGCCAAGATAAAAATGAAGGAGAGAATCCTAGAAGCAGCAAGAGAAAAAGAGACAGTCACCTACAAAGGAGTTCCCATCAGACTGTCAGCTGATTTCTCAAAAGAGACCTTGCAAGCAAGAAGGGGCTGGAAAGAAGTATTCTAAGTCATGAAGGGCAAGGACCTACATCCCAGATTGCTCTATCCAGCAAAGCTTTCATTTAGAATGGAAGGGCAGATAAAGTGCTTCTCAGATGAGGTCAAGTTAAAGGAGTTCATCATCACCAAGCCCTTATTATATGAAATGTTAAAGGGACTTATCTAAGAAAAAGATAAAAAATATGAACAGTAAAATGACAGCAAACTCACAATTATTAACAACCACACCTAAAAATAAAAACAAAAACAAACTAAGCAAACAACTAGAAGAAGAACAGAACCACAGAAATGGAGATCACATGGAGGATTAGCAACAGGGGAGTGGGAGGAGGAGAGAGGGGGGAAAGGTACAGAGAATGAGTAGCATAGATGGTAGGTAGAAAATAGACAGGGTGAGGGTAAGAATAGTATGGAAAATACAGAAGCCAAAGAACTTATATGTATGACACATGGACATGAACTAAAATGGAGGAAATGTGGGTGGGAGGGGGTGTGCAGGGTAGAGGGGAGTAAAGGGGGTAAATGGGACAACTGTAATAGCATAATCAATAAAATATATAAAAAATAAAATTAAATAAATAAAATAAAAGCCTAGGTTTACGATTGCTAGTCAAAAAGGAAGTAGGTCTTTGGAATCTTCATCTTTTGATGTTAAGCTCAGGGGTAGTAAGTAGTAAAATGGTTTCAGTTTTAGCACATTTTCAGGCATCATGCACATTTGGTTGAATAATGTCTCCCTCCCCCAAAAGATATCCATGTCCTAATCTCTGGAACCTATAAATGTTACCTTTTGTGGCCAAAACTCACTTTGCTGCTATAAGATTTAAGTTAAGAATTTTGAGATAGAAAGATTACCCTGGATTATCTGAGTGAATAACCTTTACTGTATCAGTAATTTGTAGTTGCATCATAGTTACACTTTGTTAATGTAACTATTTGATTTAGAATTACAATGGATTAGGATAAATCCGATAGTCAAGATGATATGAAAGAAAATATTACCTAGATAATAAAAGTCAACATTCTCCCCTCCACCTTTCCTGAATAAACCAGAATTCCCCTATTCCCTACTTTGACTCCAAGGCCAGACTGTGACTTTTAGGTTATCACAACCAAGTACTTATACAATTGCCTCATTGATTCCCATTAAGTAACTCATGTGCTCTGAGTCAGAAACTTCCACAGAGACATGTAGCCCGAGCCAAAAGGTCCCTGATATTCCAACTCTGCACTTCTGCAAAATTCAAACCCTGACCCACCTACCCAACCCCATGTGCCAATTACCAATTAGGCAATCTAGGCAAGAAGGGGCATTATTGGCAATAGCCATGACAGAATTATTGGATGGAGAAATCATGATAGCATATTTTATGTTTTGATCCTGTAAACCAGAAGTATAAATAGAAGTTATGGGCTACTTGAACCCAGGAACATTTTCTAAGTGTGGATGATTTCACAGGAACAAATATCAAGGACCATTTGGCCTGGACCAAATGTGCCCATGAACATTTTCTGATAAGACCAAATTCCAATGATCACTTGTTGTGGACCAAACATCTCCATGTACATTTTGGACAGGAACAAATGTGCACTAACCATCAGGCCAGATTTTCGTGATGCAGCCCCTGAACAGAATACATAGGAATAAAGAAAGATTCCAAAGACTGCTTCTATCCTAATACATAGACACCGACAACAGTCATCTGATCCATAGCTGCACAGTTCAGAGTGTTAATTAAACCTTAGGTGACAGCTTTAACTTTACATCTATGAGACTAAGTAATGCTTTACATACACATACACACAAGCCAAAAGCCTTTTTAATTAAAATCTTTTGGCAGAAATACTCTTTCCATTTTGGAGATACTCAGAAGTATAGGAAAAGTTTGATTCTGCTCAAGGCATTCCTGTTTTAAATCAAACTAATTTTTCCATAGAATATTCTATGATTTTCTGACTCTTAATACACATCAGCCAGACATGTTCTCTTTGAAATTAATTCCAGTTTATGAAATCCAAAAGGTGAAGATTAGAAGGAATGTAATTTCATATTGGTGGTTTTTGTGGACTGAGTAAACATTCTTAATGTTTCCATGATGGCATGTGAGTGATTTAATTCATTAAGCATAGTGGAATCTGGTACCATATTCGTTCATAAGTTATGCCCAGCACATGAAAAGAAGTCAGTGAGTATAATCTACATACCTTTTCAATTTTTTTACTAACCCATTGCATTTTAATACAATTTTGTCACTAGTAATGAAGATCTCCAGTTAATATAAACTATGGCAAGAGAGAATATACCGTTAGATGTATAGGTGAATAACCGTAGCATATAAAAAATTGGTGACCTATTCAATTCTACAAATGCTGTGATTTTACTATGTGATTGGCCTTGTGTACTGAACTGGGGATAAGAGGAGTGAGTGAGACAGATGGAGCCCCTGCCCCTGGAGCCTAGTGCACAGAGGGGGTGCCACTCTTGCCAGACTCATGATGTGGGTGATTGGGGCAGATAAAGCCAGTTGTTTTATGTAACATCCAATCCAACTTCTTTCCTGTACTGCTTAGGATTGAAAGCTAAAAGCTACACTTCCCAGACTCCCTAGAATCATAGTTTAGGATGTGATTTGGATTCCACCAATCAGGTACACTTATCAAAGACTGGGATTCAAACTAAATTAGGTGCAGGTTGGGCTAGCTACAGAATTTGTGAAGCCCAGTACAAAACGAAAATAGGAGGCCCCTGCACGAAAGGCAGAAAAACACTTTTTCCGTCCTTCTGTGGTCTTTCCTACAACTTGCAAGGGATGTTTTTGTTTGTTTGCTCATTAGTGGCCCAGGACACGGGTGCATGCAACCAGAGCGCAGACACCCACTGGCACCCAGGGCTCCCGGCAGGACTCAGCGCACACGTGGGTTACCTCTCTCACCTGCGCCAGGACCGAAGCCTCCAGACATCCATGCAGGCATTTCTCTCAAAGCCCGCCACCCAAACCCATGGAGGATGGGAGACCCGAGAGTTCTTCACACCCAGACACTCTAGGAACCTGGATAAAAACAGGTTAAGTAGCTAGGCCCTTTCTCTGCTTAATTAAAACCTGTCACAACTACCTGCCTGGGTCGAGGATTCCTCTTTCCTGCCTTGCAGGCGTCTGTGCCTGACTCAACTAATCCCAACCCTCCACTCACTCCCAGGCCTCCACCAGGGCCAGGTAGGCCAAGGTCGTCACTGGGCAGTCACAAGGAAGCAGTGCCCTGGGGTCCCAAAGGCCTTCACAAATGTGAAGGTAAATGACTCAGGAATTTAACAACATAGAACCTTAAACTCTGAGGGGTGCCCTTCTGAGTGTGGAATGGCTGGAGAGGTTGCATACTTGTGGAGCTGGTCTGGAGTGGAAAAAAAGGGTGGGAGTCTTGCATCTTATGCCTGTGGGTTGTGGCAACAGCATCAATACTGTCCTGTCGGCAGTTTCCTGCAGAAATGTCTGGAAGAGGCTATGAGTTTCTTGGCCATGCAGAAGCCGTGTGACTCTGGAAATTGGGAGTTGTTCCTAGAAGCTCAGCCTTCAGTCTGCTCTTATAGCCTTTCCAATAGTTTTGTAAACCATCTAATAGCTGGCAATAATTCCCTCAGGCCACCCAGAAGGGTTCAGTTACAAACAGAAACCACAGTGGATGAAGTAGTATAATTGTCTCTGGAGAGGCATGAAATAGGAAGATTCCAGGAGTAAATTGACTGTGGTGGTAGCCGCTGTTCAGACACAAAAGAAAGCTTTTCATATTGCAGGAAGTCATTCGGTGCTAGAAGAAAAGTCGCTTTACCAAAGGAGAGGCATCAAAAAATGGAATAGGCATGCCATTCTCCACTGCCCTTTATAGTACAAGAGCTAGAGAGGATTGTCGGAGCAGAGCAGTGAAATGGTTTGAAAATGAGGAAGAGAAGCAGATTGTGTCCTTGTTCAGAAAGTAGGAGTTGTCCCATGATGTGCTAGGAAAAACATGAGCTTTAAATTTAAGTAGATCTACTTGCTGTCTTGCTTTGGGTAAGTAAATAAACTTCTCTAAGTTTCAGGTTCCTCATACTATCTTTCCAGGGTAGTTAGAGATAATATATAAAAAGAACCTAATATCTGATACACAGTAGATATGCAGAAACTACTGCTATTATAATAATGAAATCAAAATTTATGTATAGGAACATGTGGATGGCTTTGTCAAGTCACCCCTGCATCTGGGTACCTCACCCAAGCAGAACTCTATAAAGAAACACCAACCCAATCTCTGTTGGATTCCTTGACATCCTTCTCCTATCTTCCACTTGACCATCTAACAATCCAGTCAGCTCATCCATCCATCCTCCATCTACCCTTATCTACCCTTCTCTCCTCTCTCCCTTCAAAAACTGACACTACCTTAAGAGTTGGAATTAAATATTCAGAAGCCTTCCGATTATCTGGTAGCTGTCACAGCAAGACATGAATTAGAGAAGGAATTTACTTTTAAATAAAATTAGTTCAAAATATACATAAAACTTTCTCCTCAAAGAGTCACATCAACTTTGTAACAATGACATGGATGCTAAAAATTTCTCTGTGCTTGGTGAGGGAAGGGGACAGTGGGAGGTGGGTCTTCCTTTCAGCTCCATCCACCATACTGAATATTGATGAGAAAGCATCCTATACCTTTGCATGTGCTATTTCCTCAGGTTAGAATTTTTCCCCTGGTTTATTTGATCAATTTAAGGCCCATTTCATATTTCTACTCTTTGAATCTTTTAGCACCCCCGGACATCTGACTAACCCCCTCATTTCCAACACTGTACCTGTGCACACCCCTGAATAGCACATTCTATAGTAAGTCACGAGTATTTGTTTATGCACCTCTATATTTGAGATCCTTGTTATACGTTTTAATCGAACACCTAGCACAGTCGGCCACATCGGGGTGTTGGATACACACTGAACTAACCTAGAGCCTTAAGAGCAAGCCCACACCTTTCGTGCCCGACTGCACTCCACATCGAGTTTCTCCTCTTCAGTTATGCGCAGGAGCTCCACCCACTTTTCCTTCCCCTCACCAGAGCTCCTGTGACCCCAGATTGCTCTGTGGAGCAGCAGCACCTCACCAAAATCTCACCCACCCCTTCCCATGCCCTTTTCTGTCCTGTACCTGCTCAGATATATCCTGGTATTTGAACATATGAGCAGAGGAGAACAAGGAAAGGAGAGGAAAAAGTGAGAGAGGGGGGTTTCAGGAAGAACAGCATGGTCAGCTGTGAGGAAGGCAGCAGGCGGTAGTGAGAGCATGGTTGGAATGTCTAATGTATTGAGCCCTGCCACACCTCAGGCTCAAGTGAGATGTGAAGGGTAGAGAAACCAACAAGACAGATGAGTCCCTTGTCCTTTCAGGCCATGCATCCCACCGTGTTACTCACAATCAGGGAATAAATAAACAGTGCAATCACTGCTCGTAAGTGCAACAACGGAAGAAAATAGGGAGATAAGATAATGAAAATGTTGCCTAGTTAATGATAATATTAATTACAGCTATCTATAATTAATCCTGAATTACTGCTATATGTGAAATCTTATTGTAAATACTACAGGTGTATAATCTCATTTAATCTTTCCAATAATCCTAGGAGGTAGGTACAATTATTTCCTCAGTTATAAATGAGAAACTGAACCACAGAGAGGTTAAGTGATGTTCTCAAGGCTACATTCCATGTATTGTGCAGGAAAGGCCTCTCTGACAATGGGTATCTGAGCCAGGACCAGAGGGGTGAAAATCAACCAGCCATGTGAGAGCTGAGGCAGAGAATTCCCGGCTAAGGAAAGAACAAGTACAAAGACCTGGAAATGGGTAAGGGTTTGGGGAATTTGAAGACTAGAGAAAGGACTCGGGGGGGGGGGGGGGCTGGATGGCAGGGGCTGAGGGGAAGAGTGCAGGAGATGAGGCTGGGGTGGGGGAGGTCATACATCACATGGGCTGGCAGGTCGCATGGCATTGCTGGTGAAGCCCAGGTGGCTTGAACAGTTGCAGTGGAGCCATGGTGGCAGAAGGCAGCCCTAGTGGGTTGAGAGAATGGGGGGTGCAGAAAGAAATATTCAGAACTATATAAATAAGCCTAGCTTTCGGAGGGGAAGAGAGGATGGTAATGAGAGACAAGATGCTGAGTTGAGAAACCTTCACTACTTGTAAATCCTATAGAGAATGAGAAGTATAAGACAATGGAGACAGAAGAGAAGATTTCCTGACAAGGTCTGAACACACCCCAAAGGGCTGGAATTCAAGCACAGTGAAGGGATTAGATTCAGATGGGGGGAGGGACGGGTATTCCAGTGATAGTGTAACCAGGTAGGTAGGACCTGAGATCCCTGGAAACCAGGGGACTCCCACAAAGTACAGCACTAGAAACTGCTCTCCTCCTGCCAAGAAAAGGCAGGGGGGGCCGGGAGAGCTGCTGAGGCTACAGATTAAAAGCACCCTGCTTTCTCCAAGGCAGGAAGGAGCCCATGGTTCGAAGGCCAGTGCTCAGTCCACTAAGCCACACAAGCAGGGGTACAATGATATATTTTTAATATAAAAGAAAGTCATAATCATATTCAAAAGCAGGATAATGTGCAGATAACCTATAGCACAATGCAAGAGCTGATGGCTCAGGCAGCTCAGAGTTGGACTTGGGGGAGGACAGAGCAAGGTCTCCTTCATAAAGCTGGAATCAAGGACAGTGTTGCCCTTTGCCAGCTCAAATGACTGCATCAGTCACCAAGGGACAGGGGCCCCAAACCACAGACTAAGACCATGCCCTGGGCTAGAAATGGTGAATGGTGGGGGGGGGGGGGGGGTGTTAGCAGCAACCAAAAAACAGATAGGGAGGTTTGGAGAGGAAGAGGATGGAAACTTCTACATAAGATCAAAATTTCAAAGACAGGAAAATTAACACTAAGTCAACAAATGAACTTAAAAACCAAAGATTAGTAATTAATAGAGAATATAATGCAGTCATTAATTGTGGAAGAATAGTGACATGGAAAGAAAACATGCTAAAGGAAGGAAAACATTTCAAGGGAAGGTGTATGTTTTGAAGATCAGTCTGTTCCTTAGCCATTTGTTCTCAGCTATCCCCCTGTAGGTAAACACACCTTCCCTTTTTGCCACTCCAATCCTTCCAACACATTTGTAACTACTTTTCTGTACTACATTCCCTGTAGTGGTTCAGATCTCCTGAGTGGACACTGACAGATAGAGTTGGCTATGCCAGTACAGTGTGGACAACGTCCAGCATTCTCAGATATGAGGGGCAACAGAGGAAATGTGAATGCCAGCAGAAACTGACCTGTTCACTAAAAGAGTAACCACTTAATTCAAAAGGTAAACCTATGGAAAGGAGGCCAGTTTTCTCCATTTAATAGGACTGTAGGTGATTTTATCGTGGTGAGAGGATCACAAATGCTGGAAACAGCCTAACTAGACTTGAATCCCAGTTCTACCACTTCCTAGGTGGGTAGCCTTGGACAGAACTTTTAACTTCTCTGCCTCAGTTTCTCTAAGTGCAAAGTGGTTGTAATAATATCTCAAAAAGTTATTTGAAGAAAAAAAGTGAGTTAATGAAGTTAAAGAGCATAGAAGAGAACCTAGTCTATAGTATTACAGTGTTTTTTAGGAATTACTTTATATAAGTATTTTTGGAAATTACTATATTTTTTAAAATTTGTATTTTCAAATTTTAATAAAGAATATATAATTTAGTAGAAAACATGTCATACATGAAAGGAAAAATTTGACATTCTATAAAAAGGAGATGTAAGTTATCTTCGAGTTGTCTCATTTGGAATTGCTACAGTGTCACAGGGCTTTGGAGGCTGCATCCTGCTGGTCACACAAACTGACAAGGGTGTGAGGGGGGTGGGGGTCATCTTGGAGACTAGCCAACACCATTTAGAATATGAAGATCATTGTCATACTTATTTCCCAATTAAGTTTTTTTCCTGAGTCAGTTAGTAATGCATGCAGAAATAGTAACAGGAACTTCAGCAAATGGTGATTTAAACAAGAAATAGGTTCATTACATGCCACAAGAAGTCCCAGTAGGGAACCCACAACTAGTGTGGTGGTGGTCAGAACACCTTCCAGCACCCGGACTCCTTCAGGCTTTTGGCTCCACAGCAGAGAGTGGTGACGGCAGCACTTCTAGAGCCCTGGCAGAGACCACGTGGCACCAGCGACCCGCCCTTCACACTCCACTGGCCAGAATCCCCACACACAACTTCTAGCTAAAAGGCAAGCTGGGGAATTGAGTCTTTGACATTGTAGCCCCTATAGTAGCTGAAGGCAAGTGGGGGAAAAGGGGGAAAAAGAGGAAAACTGTGTTGATTGAGCCTCTAGTTCCTTTCACATTTTCTAAGGGCAGATTTCAAACACTGCATTTTCCTAAGGGGGATCTTGAGGCAATGAATTATTGGAGCTACATTATAACGTAAAAGAAGTACAGAACCTTACAAGGAACAGATTCTCATTAACTATTTTTTGAGTGGATACATTATATTATATTAGGCATTTAGCTTGTCTTATAAGCATTAACCTTATACAAGCATTTCCAAAAATGACTTTGTATTATATTTGGGAAAAAGATTTGTCACTACTAGAAAGTAAAAAGAGTTAAACAAACAAGAATTCTATTTCTCTTAGTTTTTGGATTTGTATTACAGGTTTTGATTTGTGCATGAAATGCTAAGCTATACTTCAGCTATATGCTTCCCCACCTCCCGCATGCCCCGAACCTTTCCCCCGCATCCCTGTCTTCACACGTAAGTTCTTGTTCTGCAGTATCATTGTTCTTCTTAGTTCAAAATTTTCTTTTTTTTGAAGAACTTAAAAATTTAGAAAAAGTGATAGAGCAAGCTGATTAAATACATTCCCTTTAGGGAAAAAAAAATGATGTTATAAGAAACTTTGACAGAGACAACCCAAAAAACAAACTGCATTCTGAAAATACCATGAAACGCCAACATAGCATTTTTGTACTTCAAAAAAATGTCTTCAGCTTTCATGCCAAAATTGACTTTAAAATTGAAGCTGTTAAAAATACACACTTAATTTAGTAGCTTTTAATCCACAGGGCTTTTTCATGGGTGGGGCTGCAAAGCGGTGAGTCGGAATCTGCCACAGAGGAATATCCTGCTCTGTGAAAGTCAGGCTTCTCACTAAGAATAGACTTGTGGGCTGCAGGATAATTAAAAAGTGCTTGGCATAATTGAAGTTCTGGTGAGGAAATGATTAAAGTCATGGTCTTACATGTTGGGTGTATACAAACTACTTTAAAACTTGGACACTGGAATGTATGATCTTAAAAGTACTGCATTAAGATGAAAACATAAAATGCCAGCAATACATCATACTTCCATTTTTCAGTAGAACTTGAGTCACTAAAATTATATAATGAAACCTGTTATACCTATTAGAAATGTAGGAAAACATCTTTTTTTTTTAAGGATAGTTTATGCTCTTAGTCAAAAAAGACAACAGAAAATAAATTACAGAAAAATATTTACTTGGCCATTTTAGCATTAACAAACATTTTCAATATTATTCAATATCCTTAACTTTGTGAAATACTAAAAATTAAAAGTATTGAAAATTAATTCGTGTTATTTGTATAAAAAACAGATATTTTTTCTTGGACTAAATGATTTAAAGATAAAGAATCAGTCTTTCTTTTAAAGGTTAAGCAATATAATTACTCAACTACTACCAGCGGCTACTTTGCGGAGTAGAATCTGGGGTGAAGAGCAGCTGAAGTAACACTTCTCACATCATATTCTTCAGCATCATTTGAAATTGTTTTTAAAAATATTAACTTCATAATTAAATTATTAACTATAAAATTGGTTAAAAACTTTATAAGGTCAAAAATCACTGAAGAAACTGAAAAGTAAGTCATGAAAACAGAATTACCTTGACTGAAACTTGAAGGCAGCTTTATTTATATGAACAAGTTTAAAAACAATAAGACCCAACCTAAACCTAGAATTATTATCTTAAAACCAAACGGGAAAACTGAAATGGTTATATATAATTTTGTGTTCTAGTTTTTCTTAAGTTTATTCTAAAAATCAAAAAACCCAAAATTCCTTTTTATTAACTTGTTAACAAGAGGAAAGACCATCTTCTTCATCTTTTTATTAATAATTATGAAGTCTCATTAACATGCTTTTATTATTAGTCTGAGAGTTCAAGGCTAAGTATGGATTCCATGAAATCAGTTAAAGATAAATGTATAAATTTAAATGATTATAGTATACATGGTTACAGTATTAACTTATATTTTAAAGTAATATTTATATTGCACTATTATAAAACCAATAAGTGATAGAATTTACAATCCCATTTAAATAATTAAGGACTGGGAAGGGGAAAGGATGGGAGAATGTAGCAAATTTCTTATCTCCATGTAAAGGCACCAAAACAAAATAAAACCAATGAAATAAAGACAATTTATCAGGCAAATGTGAAGAAAAAGTTACACTATCCAATTATAATTCAAGGCAAAAAAAAAGCATAACATGACCATTAAATCTCTTTAAATAGTATAATTTATAATAAAGACATGAAGCATCAACTTGTGGCTACCCACAAAGGCTTAAAGAGTGGACTCAGACATCTTTATGACAAGAGCAGACAGTATCCAAACATAACGCATCAAATTATGTAGAATAAAAATACTGAGTGTGGAAGGGTAGAAGGGAAACAGAAGCAAATGCAGTGGGGGACGTTCATGCATACCAGCAGACCTCTGTGACAGATAACACACAAAAAAGAAGAAAGATTTACAAAGTGAATCATGGAATAGACAAAGACAGTAAATTTCCAATAGCTGAAATTACAAGTCTTATTTTTACTATATCATTAAAATTAAAGCAAGAAAATTTCTGAATATATATATGAAATAAGAAAAATACAAACAAACCAAAAAAATGCAAACTACACCCACACATCTTACTCATTATTATGGGAAGTGATCAGGTATAAATTGAACACATTAGAATCTCTCATTATTTAAACAGAATAAAAGTAAATTACTACAGTGGGTTAAAATAGACATATAAATATATATGATCTATGTGTCAGTAAGAATATATATTAAAAAAAAAACCAACCACCTTTTTTGTTACTTCAGGAGGCTGTTAGGCACTCACAAATTATTCTAAAAATTGAATCAAGCATTTCAGCTTTTTATGTCAGAATGATTAATCAGTTAATGAATTAATTTTGATAGAAAAAATAGTAATGAACAAATACAGAAAAATAATAGAATTAGAAAATCACCATTTTAAGATTCCTTAGTTAAATAATAGATCTTGGCAATGATCATCCATGGCTACTTATAAGCATTCAGTAAAAAGTTGATGAAAATAATTCTTTTTAATGAATGAATCAGTCTGACATTTTAATGTTAATAATACTAGGACAAGCAGCCATTACATTTGTTCTGAATATGATGCCACTGAAAGTATAAAGCACCACCTATGAAGTATTCTCACCAAAAAGATTTAACACTTAATTCAATAAAAAAAATTTAACCTAACTATTGGCTTATAGTTAGAGATCAAGAAACATGTTAAGTAATGCCATGAACATATAATGGCCAAATACAGACTGTCAGAAGAATTGTATAGGGCAAATGCTCTGATTCATTCCCTAAATAAATGTCATAAAAACTAAAGGCAGAGGACTGTTACAGCTGCAGGAAGCACATCTGCCAAGTGTAATGTGTGTATTTTGTGTGAATCCTGATATGAATGAGCCATTTGTAAAAATACATTTTAAATATGAATGATAGTTAATGAAAATACAATGTTAACTATTAGTATTTCTAAATATAATCTTGTGCTCCCTATTTAGAAAAGTCAAGAGAATCAATTGGAAAGCTAAGAGAATTAATTAGTAATATTACTAAGTACAAGATAAAAAATTATAGTATTCATATATACAATTAGCCACTAGTTAGAAGCTAATAATTCTTAATAGCTACACACAAAAAAATCTAAAACATTTACAAAGAAATATTTGTGAGCAGTTTGAAAAATACTAGAACTTATACAGGTTCATATGAATACTTAAATAAATTGAGAAGTAGGTTTAATAAACTCTATCTTATACTGTCTCCTGTTACTTTAATATTTATTAAATGTTAAATGTGCTTTAACCTATCTTGCAGTAAAACTTATTCCTTACTATCTTATCAATCTATTAATCAATAACATATGATAGGTAACTTAATTATTTGTTAATATTAGTAAAAAATATCTCTCTTTACTTGACAATCCCAAAATCATTGGCTTAAGTATGTGGTTATAGAAACACCTCATTAGCAGTTGGAGAATCATAACTGGATCATTTTTGTCTTGAATAATTTGGGGTTTGCTAATTCATTTCTGAACTGTTTTGGATTAGGAAGTTGTACAGCATCATAAAGTTTTACTATGGGGGCCACAGCCTTGATCATTTCCCATGTCCTTGCCTCTTTAAACCAAGCTCTCTCAACTAATGTTCACTCACGTGTATATGGCCATCCATCATTTGTAAGGCTTCCACCGCCAGCAGCAGCTGGACGATTACAAAACAGCTTAGGGAAACTTGTTGTCTTGGCCATGCCAGTTACCGCAATCTGAGTATTCACAGTGATTACACTGTCCAGTTAAGATCTAATCCTAGCAGGAATTAATGCCAGAATCATAGGCAACTGCTCTTGCTACATGTTTATCATGCCATCAAAGGACATCACATTGAATCAATTAAACTCTAATGTGTGAACACATTCTAATAATCTTCCACATCATCCCTCAGCTAAGTATCACAGGAAACTCTCAATTTATTATTTGTTCAACTATTTATATAATAAATAAAACATGTTTGTGAACTAGACTAGACATTAGTTTACATTTTTTATAAACTAAGAGATTTTCTGCAAATTGTATAGATAACTTGCATTCATAGCTGAAAAATCTAAGAAAGTTATCCACAGATTTAGAATTTTTTAAAGTTAACAAATTACAAATAAGCATAAACTCAACCATGCATATCATCTTACCTTAGTCATATTCCCACTGCAAATAATAACATTATCTCAGCTACTTCAAAGCCAAATTCTGCACTGCATATGATGCAAATTATGTGTTCCTTTGGATGAGAAAAAATGTTGTACTGCACAGAGAGAAAACAGAAGAGATATTGAGGTGCTAAACAGGTTAACAGCCCTAATTTATGCTTCCATATAACTGATTATGAATAGTCTAGGTGAGTCACACAGTAGAGATCCAAACTGAGGAAGGGCATAGGGATTCTGGCTCACAATGTTATCTTGGAGCAAAAGACATCTAGAGTTAGTGTCACATCTCCCCACAGGGGCATGGGAAAGTATTCAGTCTTTTACGAGAGAAAGGCTAAACATTAGATGAAATGATACCATAGCATGAATTGCTTGAAGCAGATTCCCAACCAGTGTCATCAAGGATTTACAAGTATGAAGATACCAATCTTCTCAAATTGTAAAGTGGAGTGATTTGGTCAAGACCTATGTTGGCTAGAGCTCTTGAGACAGACGCTTCTGGCATAAGCATCCTCCTCTATTTACTATAGTTTGACATAAAATTGTGATTTTTCCATGTGTTCTGGTTTAAAAAGTTGGGAAGCACTGTTGCAAGGGAAGGAAATAGGTCTTAATTATCTTGGTGTACTCTGTATCTAGCTGCTGCATTTTCTCAGGGTGTAGCTGTCTGTGCTGGGCATGGCTAAAAGCTGAGAATTCAGGCTGGACACCTGACAGAAGACTGCTTCTGGGGATCAGAGAAACAGAGCTTTTGGTGGTTGGTAGGAAATGGAAGACAAAATTGGAAAGTGAGTGTCTCAAAAATACAGCGTCTTTCCTCATCGAGCTAGTTCCTGAACTCTAAAGGCTGTGAGGGGCAACTGGCCAAAATCTTAACTGAGAAACCTGTGAAAAGCAAAACAGAATTACCTGCAATCAGTGCTGAAGAGCAAAACACCCATCAAATTCAGCTCCGAGTCCTAAATAGAGACACCACTGGAAAAGAAGTGACCTGAAGTAGACTGGGTCTTACCTAAACCACAACCCAGCCTCAAATCGGCCAATCGGATTAAGGTGACCTGCCTGAGCTCAATCTGCTTAAAAGCAGAGGGGGGACCCACTCTGTCAAAAAATGTCATCTTTAGCTTCTACAGCCTTTTGTAGAATGAAATGTGTAATAAAAAGATTTGATTGATCTTGAAGATGAATAAAAGGAAAGAAGAAGGAACATAAAACAAATGGATCATTTCTGACTCTCTTTTAGATCCATTTTTCCAACAGACTTACACTGTGGAGCACTTTTAAGTTTTTCATAAAGAAGGAGAATGAAGAATGGGTCTGAAAAAGAAAAGAGTGCCAGAAGTGGTAAGAATGTGGGTAAACATGACAGATTTTTTCTTATTTTAATTAATTTGAAAGATAATCATTCAAAGCAAGAGTAGTAACAATGTATTATGAGGTTTATAGAATATATAAGAGTAAAATCTTGTAACAACAATAGCAAAAAGCATGGGAGACAGACAGTGAAATTATACTGTTGTAAATTCCCTAGAATATATGTGAGATGGTGTTATTCCTTAAAAGTAGAATGTGATGATTTAAAAATGTATATTTTACACCCTAGAACAACTCCTAAAAAACTAAAAATTAAAGGAAAACATAACTAATAAGCCAATAGTGAAGATAAGAATACATAAAATGATATTTAATTAATCTAAAATAAGTAGAAAAAGAGGCAAAAGGAAAAATAAAATAAATCGAACTATTAGAAACAATTAGCAAAATGGTAGATTTCAATTCAAACCTATTATTAATTACATTAAAGGCAAATGATCTAAACACCCATTTAAAAGGCAGAGATTCTCAGAATGCATTCTATAAGAAAATTATTTTAAATATAAAAGCACAGACTGAAGTAAAAGTATTATAAGTGAGAGTGATAGCATGCAATATCTAATTGAAACAGAGCTAGAATGGCTCTATTAATATGAAACAAGTAGATTCAGAATAAGGAGTATTACCAGAGGTACAGAGGGACATTATATAATGTCAAAAGGCCAATTCACTGAGATATAACAATGCACATATATCTAACAATAGAGTTTCAAAATATATAAAGCAACAGAAAGGGAAAACAGACAAATTCAATGCTACCCTTTTAGTAACTGAAATAAGTAGACAGAAAATAGAAAGAATATCTTGAAAAACCTGAAAAATACTATCGACTAATTTGACCTAAAACAAATCTCAAATTCCAAAGAAACCAAATCATATAACATATTCCCTGATCACAAAAGAAACTGGAAACTAATTACAGAAAGATAGCTGAAAAATCTCCAAGTGCTGGGAAATTAGAAAGATAATTAGAAAATACACAATTGCCTGAGAATTAGAAACATATGGAATATTAAATTAAAATCTAAAAATATTTTGAATTAAAATATAATGAAAATATGATATACCAAACCTTAAGTAACCAGTGCTTAGAGGAAATTTCATGTATATATGAAAAGGAAAAATGCTGAAAATCAATGTCCTAAGACAACAATATCTGCTCTCACTATTTCTATTTAAAATTGTATGGGATGTCCTATCCAGTGCAATAAGAAATAAAGAGAAAAGAAAGGCATAAAAATTGGAAAGGAGAAGAGTGTCTTCATTTGCATATGACATAGGAAATCCAAAAGGACATATAAACAATTAGAATTAATGATATTCGCTATATATCCAAATACAAGGTGAGTATACAAAAATCAACTCCATTACAGCATCACAGCAACAAACATAGAAAATGAAACTTAAAAAAAATACCACTGATAGGAGCATCAAAAAAGATCAGACACCTAAGACTAACAAAGTATGTGCAAGGTACTTAATGGAAAACTACAAAACATTAAGAGAAAAATTTCTAAAAATTATAGATCAATGGGAGGATATACAATATTCATGAATAAAAGTGTCAGTCATCTCTCTCAAACTGATCTATACAGACCTATAAGTTCAACAGCCCCAGTTAAAAGCCCCAACATTTAATTTTTTTAGATGGGCACTGACAAACTGAATCTAAAATTTACATTGAAATAGAAAGAACCAAAAATGGCTAACACAATCTTGAAGAATAAAGCTTCAAGACAGAGTGGTATTCATACAAAGATAGAAAAATTGAACCATACAACAGAATGAAGAGCTCAAAAGAACCCACACATCTGACTTGTGACATCTGATCTGTCTGCCTCATGACAAAGGCGACTCTGCAGTATATTGGGGAATTAATTTGATTTTCAATAAATAGTGCCAGGTCAGTTGGATATCCATATGAAAAAAATATTCTTTTTTTAAAAGACTTTATTTTTATTTTTATTTTTAGACAGAGGGGAATGGAGGGAGAAAGAGAGGGAGAGAAACATCAATGTGTGGTTGCCTCTTCTGTGTCCCCTACTGGGAACCTGGCCTGCAACCCAAGCATGTGCCCTGACTGGGAATCAAACCAGCGACCCTTTGGTTCGCAGGCTGGCGCTCAATCCTCTGAGCAATACCAGCCAGGGCTGAAAAAAATATTCTTATGTCTTAGTTTGGACTATACACAAAATATTTTGAAAGTGGATTGCAGATTGAAATATGAAAGATAAAACAATAAAGCTTTTTAGAAGAAAACATAGGAGACCATCTTCATTAGCTTGGAGTAGGCAAAGATTTCTGAAATAGAACACAAAATGTGCTAACCATAAAGGAAACAGCCGAACTGAACTATGAACTGAACTGAACTGAAAAATTGAACTATATTTATGATCATTAATTTTATGTTATTTATTTGACTGGATCACTGTATGCCCAGATATGCGATTAAACATTAATTCTACGTGTGTATGTGAAGGTGTTTCTGGAAGATTAGCATTTGAATTGGTGGACTGAGTAAAGTAGATTGCCTTCCTCAGTATGGGTGGGCATCATGCAATCCACTGAATGCTTAAATAGAACAAAAAATGTGGAGAAAAGGAGGATTCACTGGCTCTCTGCCTGACTACACAAATGCGGACATCATTCTTTTCCTGCCTTCAGTGCTGTGGCTTTCAGGCCTTCAGACTCAGACTACAGTATGCACCACTGGCTCTCAGGCCTTTAAGAACCGTAGGCTTTCCTGGGACTCCAGCTTGCAGACAGTAGTTGGTGCGACTTCTCATTCTCCATAATAATTTGAGCCAATACCATATATATCCTGTTTCTTGGGAGAATTCTGACTAACACAGTATTAAAATTAAAAACTGTGATCATCAGAAGTTACAATTAATAAAGTAAAAAGGCAATTCAAAGATAAGCAGAATATATGTTCTACATCTATCTCCAATAAAGATTCATATCAAGAATTCATGTTATCCTATGACCTCACTTGACTTTTAACAACATAAGGGAATTTTAATACAAATGGAAAATCAAATAAACAGAGGTGTAGGAAAATAAATGTCAGTTTCAGGCACCACTTGAACTGCTGTCAGCTAAATATTAATGAGAAATAAAAAGACAATGCTTTTAAAATTGTGAACAATTATTAATACTGCAATTTTAGAACTCCTTATAACTTTCAAAGCATGTTCACTCCTACTTTAGAATTATAACTAAAATTGAGAGATGACTTGACCAAATGGATATTCATTTGACCACTGATTAACAAGATTTAATTGTTCTTACTAGGCTCCAGACACTAGCTAATCAATGGAGTGGAATAACACAAGTATTAACATTTCCTGCCAGTACCTAATTATTATTTTAGGGAAAATGCCCAAGTTGCAAATTATTGTAGCACTGGCATGAACATTTCTGTGTTTCAAAAACTTGAATTTTTTCATGGCATTTGGTAGAATAATTCACATCTCGGCATTTGTTGTAAAGTAATAATGAGATGCAGACAAGGAATTGTGCATGATACTCACTATAGAAAAATTTATAACAGAAAACATGGAAACAGCATAACTATCCAACAATGGAGCAATAATTAATGTATTATAGTATATTCAAAAATAATAGAATAATAAGTTCCATTGGCAGTGTGTGAGAATTCTTATTTTATCCCATCTTTTTAATAGTAGGAATTACCTCTTTAAAATCATTGTAGAAAAAAATAGAGATTAGTTTTATTTACATTTTTACATTATTTACATTATTTTATTTACATTTCTTTGCTCATAAATCTGAGCATCTTGTAAAAGTGTTTATTGGCCATTAGAAATTCTTCTCTTATGAGTTGTCTGTTTTTTATCCTTTGGCTCTTTCATCTGATGGACATTCATACTGTATTACTTTGTAAGAGCTCTTTATATGTTGGCTAGGAAAAAGAAAGTATAGAAATCTTTGTGTCTATTATACTCCCAAGAGTTATACTTGGTGTTTTATGAGCCAATGCATTTGAAATTAAAATTCTTATTTCTTGAAATGCTTCAACTTCTAGTAGTGTTCAGGCTAAAATATAACTTTTCAAGTAAGACAAGATCAAAATAAAAATCAAGTTAGACTTCTAGCATAGAAATAAAAGTGTATAAAGTTTTAAGGTAATTAACTGTGTTTATCTGTACAAGTAAAAAACGTCTTTTAAAAATAAAAAAAAGTTTTAGATAATATTATATTCAGGTGACATTAAAGAAGTTTTTGTGACCATGAATTATTAAAATAAAATCACCATTTCTTAAAGATTATTTATATATGTTTTATGACCTTGGGTTTAGAGATGCCCTTTTGATTTAGTTCTTTAAAAAATAATTGAGCTCCTTTTTTTAAAAAACAATGGGAAAACATATCTAATTCACAAAATATAGTTGCAAAAAAATAAACTTTTAAGCTTGCAAAAAGTGATCAGTGTGTAATTATAATGTTTCTAATCAAATAATGTATGATAGTTAATCACAGGTTTCATCTTTATAGTTTAAACCACAATCTGTCATCAGTATTAACTTCATCTTGTAACAACAAACTAGATACAAAGAGGCTCCTAAAGGTTCCTTCTCCCTTCAAGCCCCATTCCAAACTAAGCCAAAGTAAGAACACAAGCAAGATATTTGAGTTATTTTTTAAAATAAAGGGAAACTTCACAATTTTAAGATCTCTTAAATTCTAAGGAAATAATGTTACTTACTTTTCTTTGTGTAAGTGTTAAATCTTAAAGTACCACAACAAATTGTAATGTTAAATAAATCAAAACCACTGCCTTATACTTGGGATTTAAGCAACTTCCCCAATGCAGTAGTGTCAAAGTCAACACATGGGATTCTAATTGATTCTTAAAGAAGAAAAAGAGAAATTCCTCTTAGACTATAGGAAACAAGCAGCTGTAAGGGTACCCATTCCACCCTCCTGACTCACTCCCAATACCAACTCCCTCGCTTTTTCCACTGTGGCCTCTGGAACATGTCTGACTATAAACAAGGTCTCCTGCACCCTGAATCTCGTCAATCTCTTCCTATGTCTAAAAGGAAAACCAACCCCTTACCTGGGAATCTACTTCCCTAGCAACCCTCAATAGTGAAAGCTCTTCATTCTCCCAGACTGCATACATTTCTCCACCTTTCTTAAGCAAATGTCCTTGCCCTACTTGGAAGCTCAGAACTATGAAGGCAATATTGCCATTCCTCCATCTATGTATCCATCCAGCAAATATGTACTAGTGCCTGCTATGTGTCAGACTATACAACTGTAAATCATCATAGAGATCATAATCCACTGAGACAAATGAGACAAATAATCACACACATAAAAATAATTGCCAGTTATAAAAGAAAAGAATAATAAGGTATATGAGAAAATGAGTACCATTTAGTCAGGCCAAGAGTTGGGGGGAAAGCATTTCAAGATGAGAAAAAAAAAGGAAAGAATGAACTCGGTTTTCAAGGAACAAATTTCAACTGGACATGGTGGAGAGGAGGTGGTATGAGGGGGTGGAGGTGGTATGAGGGGACAGAGGTGGGCAGGGCCTTGAGGCCATGCACCTGACACCAGAACATTCAGGGCCTTCAGGGTGATGTTGTGGACTTTGCATTTGGTTCTAAATGCAATTGGAAACAATTGTTAGGTTAGAACTTCACTCCTTATCACAGTCATCTACTTATCTGCCACATTTGATGCTTCTTCTTCAGCTCCACCGCAGTTCCTTCCAAATCTTTTGTAGTTTCAACATCCAAGACTTCTCAGTTACTCAATATCCTGGACTCCAGTGACCTCATCTCCACCTCAAGCAGGCTTCTGCTCACTTTTTCCTGGTCCAAACTACACCACCTCCGAAAATCAAGTTCCAGTATTTCATTCTCTGACTGTAGCCTCCCACCAACCGTACTCTTCCACTCCCCATACCTATTAGGTTCGTCCTCCAACCTTTAAAATTGTATCTGAATAGAAAAAAATGGAAGGCTAACACAATTTTATTAGAATAAATAAAAAATTATTACTCTTTCTCCCATCCCTACCCAGGCATTTAGCATTTAGGCTTCTCTGTACCTATCTCCATGCTGCTACCCACATATGTGAACTTATAAACAAGTAAAGAGATGTTTGTTTGATTACAAAAAAATGAATCATGCTCAATACATAGTTCTGTGACTTTTCTTAACCTAGAAATAAAAATCACAATCAAATCTTAAGTTCAGCAGACCGAACTCGTTCTTCAAATTGCTGCACACTATTCAAGGTACAGATGCTGCCTGCGGGTCCACCCCAAAAGGGACTTCTCTTGTCTGCTGCAACAAACTTGCTGACTCTGGAAAACCTTGAAGTGTGCTCTTCAGTGGAGCACACTGCTTCCAGGTTTTATAGCTGGGAAAAGAACTCATGCCTGCAGCTGAAAAAGTCAGGGAGCAGGAGGATTTCTCACAGCACTTTAGCAGAGGGCAACAGGTCTCAGGCCCCTGAGAACTTGAGCCATCGCGCCTTTCACCACTAGGTTTGCTGCTGCCCAGGAAATACGCAAGGCAGCCTGCAGGCAGGTATTAAGGGCACCACAGCCATGGGTAGGCAAGGATAATTAAGACTCACTTATGGGGCTTAGAAAGAAAAGATGGCCAGCAGAACAGAAACCAGAGATGCCTACTGAAGTGGGACCAATGAAAGAAACACAGGAGAATTTTAATGAAAATATAATGGAATCACACACTACAAAACACTTTCAGGAATAAAAAATAAACAAACTTGCTTTTTCTAGAAGCTCAATATCAAACAGAAAAAGAGAATGACTACCCATGAGAACCAAATTGGTGGTCAGAAAAATTGGGTGGAAGAATGTGCCTCACAAGAAACCCGGTGACAGACACCGTGGGAAAAAAGGCAAGCTGCATGGAGTCAGATCCAGCCGATGAAACAAGCAGGAGAAAAGGAACACGTGGAGAAGTAACAATCATGTAAAGAGTGGAAGAAAACTTTTAGAACTTAAGAAAGTCATGAGTCCTTGAATATCAAGAGTGAAGAGAAAATCCTGGCAGCCTACTAGTGCTGTGGGGACAACTTGTGGGAAGCTGCAAGCAAAGACACTGCTTGGGACACCAGGGCCCTGACGCTAGGCCTCCCTGGCACTGAGTTTGGTTCTCACACCAGACAGCCCGATATCTGCTTAACACTTCAGAAGGAAACACTAAGCACAGAGATTGTTCAAGTTCTTCTAGGGTCTGGTAAACTTCCTTTGTCATCCTGTGTCACTGGTGTCTGAGTACCAACCCTAGGGACTTTGCAAAAGTCTTTTCCTGTCTATGTAAAACACTGCAGGTACCAATTTTTAAATGCCATATGCACAAACTACTTTGCTACAAGTTAAAAATATAAAAAAGAGAATGTATTCATAGATGAGGTAAATGCATGACTGTTGGGCAAAAACATTACCTTTCTTTATGAAATATATACAAAAGTACCGTGGTCATAGTTAAGAGCAGAGACTTGGATGCCTGTCACTTACTAGTTGTATGTCTTTGGGCAAGTTATTTAACTGTTTTATGTTTTGGTTTCCTGAAAAGTAAATGGGTAAAAAGTTGATGGCACTTATCAGTCATAAAGATTAAATGAGATAATGTATATACCACACCGAGAACTTCCTCTGACACATAGTAAATACTCAATAAATAATAACAACAGCAAGCTGCTACTGGGTGGCTAGTCTTTGCCTGCTTGCAAGATGAAAACAGCACTGTATACAGAACTTGAATTTTGGAATCAGACTGGAGTTCAAATGTTGACTTTAAAACGTAAAATTTTTATACCACAACCATGGTGGTTACATTTTTTCGTATCTGTGCTTACATGTTTTCATATCTAAAATAGGAATATAAAATACATCTATCCATCTATCCACCCACAAACATCAACTGAGTATCTACTATGTACCAAATGTTTAATAGCTGAAACAGAAATATGAATAAAACAGAGTTCTACCCTAAGGAGCTCACAGTCTAGTGAATATTCAAGACATTAGTTTTCTTTCATCTAAGTATTTCCTAAGCCTCCCTTTGCTTTAGGAAATGAAAAAATACAAGGGTCAAGCACGTACCTTAGGACCATAAGTACTATGATTTAAAATTTTTTTAAAAAGGTAACATTAATATTGTTAGCGAATGTTGGGAAAAAATGCAGTGTTTCTGAAATTACTACATTTTACTATTTTTGAAGTATTTTTATTGATTGTGCTATTACAGTTGTCCCAATTTTCCTCCCTTTATCCCCCTCTGCCCTGCATCCCCCCACCCTCCAGTATTCTTCCCACCTTAGTTCATGTCCATGGGTTGTACATGTAAGTTCTTTGGCTTCTCCATTTCCCATACTATTCTTAACCTCCTCCTGTCTATTTTATACCTACCACTTATGCTTCTTATTCACTGTACCTTTCCCCCCATTCTCTCCCCACCTCCTCCCTACTGCTAACCCTCCATGTGATTTCCATTTCTGTGAATCTGTTCCTATTCTAGTTGTTTGTTTAGTTTTTGTTTTTGTTTTTTTAGGTTCAGTTGTTGATACTTGTAAGTTTGTTCTCATTTTACTGTTCATAGTTTTTGATCATCTACTTAGTAGAGAAGTCCCTTTAACATTTCATATAATAAGGACTTGGTGATGATAAACTCCTCTAACTTGGCCTTATCAGGAAGCACTTTATCTGCCTTTCCATTCTAAATGATACTTTTGCTGGATAGAGTAATCTGGGATGTAGGTCCTTGCCTTTCATTACTTTGAATACTTCTTTCCAGTCCCTTCTTGCCTACAAGATTTCTTTTGAGAAATCAGCTAGTAGTATTATGGGAACTGCTTTGTAGGTAACTGTCTCCTTTTCTCTTGCTGCTTTTCAGACTCTCATCTTTAATCTTGAGTAACTTATGATGTGTCTTGATGTGTTTCTTCTTGGATTCAACTTCTTTGGGAATCTCTGTATCCTGGACTTGCATGTCTAGTTCCTTCGCCAGACTGTGGAAGTTTTCCTTCATTATTTCTTCAAATAAGTTTTCAATTTCTTGCTCTTCCTGTCCTCCTTCTGGCACCCCTGATTCAGATATTGGAACATTTAAAGTTGTCCCACAGGTTCCTAAGCCTCTCCTCATTTTTTTGAATTCTTGTTTCTTCATTCTGTTCCAGTTGGATATTTATTTCTTCCTTTTGTTCCAAATCTTTGATTTGAGTCCGTTTCCTTCCCTTCACTGTTGGTTTCCTGTATATTTTCCTTTATTTCACTTTGTGTAACCTTCATGTCTGCCTTTATTTTGTGACAGAACTCAATCATTTCTGTGAGCATCCTGATTACCAGTGTTTTGAACTCTGCATCTGATAGGTTGGATATCTTTTTGTTGCTTAGTTCCTTTTCTAGAGTTTTGATTTGTTCTTTCATTTGGGCCATATTTCTTTGTCTTGGCATACCTGTTATATTGTAAGGGGCAGAGGCTTAGGTATTTGCCAGGGCAGGACAACTCACTTCACTGCGTAGTGGCACTGTATATAGGGGAGAGTCAAAGGGAACACTACTTACTTCTTGCTCAGCTCACACTTCGCTTTCTGACCCTTCCCTCGCTTCCCAGATTGTGCCCTTTCAGGTGCTGCCTCCCAACTGGGTGGTTTTGTGTACGTTCTACAACCCCATGGGCTTCTCCCATGAACTCTCCTGTGAGGCTGGGAGTTTTTTCTCTGCCACAATCCCCACAGGTTTTTACAACCAGAGATTTTTGAGGCTTTACTCCCCACCCCACACCCGCTGGAACCCTGGGTTGTGCGGTCTCTCTCGCTGCCCAGTTGTTCCTCCTGACTTATCCAGACACAAATGTGGGAAATCCCACCCACGCCTATCTCTGCATGTCCTACCAGTCTGGATGTATGTCTTCTTTAACTCTTTGTTAGACTTCCATGCAGTTTGATTTTCTGGCAGTTATGGTGGTTACCCTTCTTTTGGTTGTGAAAGGAAGCAAAGTGTTTCTACCTAAGGCTCCATCTTGGCTAGAATTCCCCCTGAAACTACTGTATTTTGCTATTTTAAGAAAAATACGATGAAGCAGTTGAGTCATTGGGAAGTAAGCACCTGCAGATGAAATGGAGGTCTTAGGTATGAGGGGACCAGACAAAGCAGAGTCCCATTCCTGATCAGAGAAGAGGATAAAATGTCTTTCAGAGTCTGAGCTCTGTTCATAAGCTGGACTGTATAGTACACAATTTGCCTTTTTGAATGATCTTTTGAGACCTGGGTATCCTTTGAAGAAACAGCTTTCAAGTCACTGTCTGAGAAGAATCACTATTACATGATCCCTGGTTAACTACCTCCACCACCTTTTACAGCACCCTGCCTTGGCACACACTGTGGGAGATTATGGGAAGCAAGTTCTTGGTATCTCCTCTACGTCATCTCAGAAATAAAGCCCTATTCTAAAGCTTCTTATGGGGAGTGCTTATTTGGATCATCTCACGTGAGTTAGTGCTGGGACAACACCTTTTCAAATTTCAGTTTGCACTTAATAGCTATGAATTTAAACAGCATACTTAAAACCTGACAGAAATTATAATGACATCTTAATGCATATACTTGAAACAATATTAAGTACATCAAGACATTGAATATCTTTAGAAAGGATATAAATAAGCCATTATTAAACATTAATATCCAGAATATCTTCTTTTATTCTATTAATACATATATAACAATACAACGATATACATTATTTAAAACCATGTATTTGGCTCATAATTAGCATAGACTTATAAAAATTCATTTGGATGGTAGCTACAAACACACAAAGAATGATTCTGGCTTCTTTTGTGTATGTATAAAAAATATTCTAAAAACCAATATAACTTAAACAGAAATTAATCCAGAGCTATGTGAAAATTATCCAGCAAAAAAAATACATGTTAACATCCATCTTAAGTTTTAACTGGATGCTAAATTATGTTTCAAAAATCTTTACACAAAAATTCTAATACCACCATCCACAAATCATAAAGTATAACAACAGATAGTATATATTTTTACCTAATCATTTTTTAGACTCAGTAAGAATCTATTGCTTATAGAAAATAAATTCAACAATTTATCCAAACATTGTTACATAAGAAGTTTTAAGAAACTGTAAGTAATTCTTAATACTCTCATTTTGATTCTCCGACTTTTCAAGACAATGTTGTATTTCTTTCAAACATACTTCCTGATGTTGTGCTTTCTAAACAAAAAAAGAAATAAAGATAATCAATTAATAACATTCATATTAAAGAATAATCATAATATAAAATTTGTATATACAATACATGATTACATGATTTTAATTTTTTAAAAGAAACAGTCCTAACATCAGGTGTATTTATTAAAATCCAGAATAACTAAAGCACATACATGGTTGATATTTACTGTGATATAATTTGTTGTAATACACACTCACTTATGCCTAAATTATTCCATATTTAACATGATTAGCTTAATAAGTGGGTTTATTTAAAACTGTCATAATTAATTTCTCTCACATTTTAACATGACACTTTAATACTAGTTTTTGCCATTTTTATCTGCCTAAGAATTACTCTTTTATACCATTAAAATTGCTTTTGCTGTTTTAAAAATGGACAGAATTCTAGTTTTTATGCTATAAATATTTTGCTTTTAGAATCCTTAATATAAAGAACTCAATATTATAGGTGCTTTTTATTTGAAGAAAAATTTAAAACCTAATATATATTTTTTAAATATTCAGTTCATACAAATTTCCAAGTAGATCTGTTCTACCTGGAAATACTTTAGACAGGCTGCAAATAATATTTAGCTTCCAACTAAAATGTAGGCACCTTGAGAAGAAAAATCTTTTCTCTCCTGCCCATCAGGTATTCAAGAATACTGGACACTTTCTGACACCGAGCAGCGCTCAGTGTTCCTCAGGTGAAGTCGGGTGGTAGGTACGAAGCAATGTGCTAGGCTGGGCTATACAAAGTCACAGAATGAACACAGGGAATCTTTGTGGAACATTAATTTTACTCAACATTTTGGAAGGAAAATACTAATACAAACATACATATTGTTGGGTAGAATGCAAAATGTGCATCTGTTCCAGGATAACACATAAGACTCCGATCTCATCTCAGGCTTCAGGAAGGGCGGCCTGAGCCTGTGCATCCACTCTGCCCCCCACCAGAACGCCTGGGCAGAGAGTCTGCAGAGGCCTGCTGCTGTGGGCCGGGCCCTGTGGGAGACCCGGGGCACAGTCAGTTAAGGGACAGGCTCTCAGGGTGCCACGGTTCAACTGCAGCTAAGGAGTGTACACAAAAATAAACACTGAACTGCCCCCTGAACTGTCCCCTTGAAGGGACAGGATACATAAACTCATTTTTCAGCAATGTCTAAATCTATGCTTAGAATTCTAGATTTTCACTACTGTAAAAATTATCAGGTTTAATAAAACATCAAATCTTAAATCTATTCATTTCTGGCAGCCTTAGCCAAGTACTGGGAGCATTATAGCAAAACCCATCTCAGCTTAGTGTACTTATTTTATTTTTTCAGAAGCTTTAAATACACACAAAAACCATATATTTACAGTATCAGCAACTCTGATGGTGAGTAAAAAAACAAGTTTAGAAATAAAGAGAAGGCCTGTGCTAAATTCAAAGTGATAAAAATTAAACTAGTATTGCATGTCAAAAAAATCATTCAACTTTTGAACCTTTCAGGTTTCAATTTTTCACACACTTGGGAATGAAAAATTTGTTTTCATGGAGTCTCCAGCTCCTGGAAAAAATAAAATATCATTATTTTATATGTCATTGTTAAGTAGAGAGGTTTCAATTTAGTCATGATTAGAGCTAGCTTTCCTAGTATCTAATGCCAGCTGGCCACTTCATGAACATTTAGGAAAAAATATTATAAGACTAATTAAACACAGCCAATTTGGTATTCTCATTTTGTGGCTGCATGGACCAAAGCATCCATCTCATGTGCAGTTACAACAATAGTGAATATTTACTTAATGCCAACTTACAACTTTATTATATCTATTATATCTAAAATATAATAATCATTATTCAAGGCAGGTATCAAATTCTAACTCATAATAATTGCTTAAATTGTATCTATCTTAAAAAGGAAAAATTCATATAGAAAAAATAAGTAGATTATATCTGTAGCTTTCATGAAGTAGCTGTCATGCAAAAGTAATATGTAGGGAAAAGGCCTGATGAGGCTTTGGGGGAAATGCCGTAGAAGCTTCGAAGAATGAGGATAATAATTTTGGCATAATTATGGCATAATACTGACATTTATAATTTTTGTAATTATTTGTTATTTATAATAGTATCAGTAAAAAAGCAGCCCTGCCCTGGCTGGCGTAACTCAGTGGACTGAGCGTGGGCTGCGAACCAAAGTGTCGCAGGTTCAATTCCCAGTCAGGGTACATGCCTGGGTTGCAGGCCATGACCCCCAGCAACCGCACACTGATGTTTCTCTCTCTCTCTCTCCCTCTCTCTCTCTCTCTCTCTCTCTCCCTCCCTCCCTCCCTTCCCTCTCTAAAATAAATAAAATCTTAAAAAATAAACAAATAAAAATACCAGCCCTGATTTCCCTTGCTTTGTATTTTAACTATTTAAGTAAACTAACAAGATAAGAATGTTAAATGTTAATTTATTTTTTTGTGAAAATACATAGCCAAACTAATACTTACACTGTTTATTTTGCAAACAAGTTGATTTTGTTCTTCAATTTTCTTTCTAAGCTCAGTTTCCAGATCTAGTATTTTAATTTGTAAAGCCCTCTCTCTAGATGACATTTTCTCTACTTCTTCAGAAACCTGTAATTTTCATTAAAAGAGTAAAGTAACTAAATGTGCTTTCTTTAAAGTATAATTTAAAGCCCTGACATAGTTATCCTATACCTCAATTTTCTAAACAGGTATTAACTGGATGCTAGACAATTTAATTAGAAAATGTTTAAAGTTGTTCTAGCATAAGGAGGCACATGTAGTACAAGTATCTGTCAAAAGACCTCGGATAGAAAAGGGGTGTGCATTTGCACTGCTCTGTGTGACTTCAGGGGGTGTTTTCTCCAGCACAATACTTTTATACCTTACTGAGACCACTTTCCTTCTACAGTATTTGTATTTCCCATGGTGTCTAGAGTGGTGCTGGAACACAGACTGTTCTTACCCAATGCTGGTTATAGACTTGGATGGATCAGGGCAGGTGATATCTACACTTCACATACACAAAAGGGATTGATTTTTCATTCATTTACTTTCAAAGTGGTCTGAATTTGAGTTCTCATTTATCCCTGACTCTTTATTTAGTGGAAAATCTAGCTTACCTGTGTTCATCCAAGGATTTAGATATGTGGGACCTTGTTTATAAGAATGTTGGGTTGGGGCCCGAACAATGAGAGCTGAGGTAGGAACTAGTTCAGGAACAAAGAGCTACTGGGAAAGACTGTCCTCTAATCTAACTCCTATGAATTTAATTCTAAGCTATTATAAAGTGATTTACAAAGATGTCCTGTGTACAAATTCTGAGAGTGATTGTGAGTGTGGCATACTGGCAGAATCTGAAGATGTGGAAGAATGAGCCCTCAGGACAAATGTCCCCACCCTTGATCATGTCCCTCAGTGTGGACGATGGTGCAAGTGCAGTTACAATATTCCTCATGGGACAGGAGCTGGAGACAGCCCCACTGTCCACTGCAGCAGGAGAGAAAGGACAGGATGCACACATCTCTGGGGACTCTGAACACTTTTGAGTAGGAACCTGAAAGCATCTAGCATTTCCAAAGTCTACTTGGGCTGAACCCCAAATAAATTCACTTATTTTCCTCCCAAAGGCTGGTGGTGCTGAGCAATCTGGATTATAATTCTACCACTAGCAGTAAATTTTACTACTTAGCTTTTAGTCAATGATGTGTCTTTCAATATCAATTTAAATTGGTTTCTCAGAGTTAAAATATATATATATATATATATATATATATATATGACACTTGCAGTGTAAAAGCCACATATCAAAGATATCAAATTTTACCTGACACATGTGGAATTGCCATTAATAAGTTGTGGAAAGACCACAGATGGAAGAGAGTTTAAAGGAAATGATTCAGAATTTGGTAGTGGTCATGTTAAGTTTGAGATGTTACTGTTAAGTGAAGATGTCAAATAAGTACCAGAATGTATGAGGTTAGAATTCAGGGGACAGAGAAGTGAGGGGTGGGGATATCCATCTGAGAGTCATCAGGGAACAGATGATCTCTTTTTAGCATCATTCAGTCCTATGAGAAAACTCATCATCTCCATTTTATCAATTAAGAAACTAAAGTTCAGGGAAGTAACTTGTGCTGGGTCAGGGAATAACGTACCAGAAAGAATTCAGATATAGTTCCTGCTGGACACCAAAGCCTAGCTCATGTCCTTTCAAGATTATATTTTCAAATCATATCATATGTTTACCTCTTCTTTGAGATCTTCCTGAATCATTTCTCCTCACCCCTGGGTTGAACAACCTTGCACCCTGCCTCTACTGTAGCGTCTACCTGCTGGATGACATTGGCTTGCTCACGTCACCTCCCTCCTGGGCCACATGTGTCCTGAGAGCTGAGGGCAGGTGTTACTCATCTTTGCATCTCAAGGACTAATACAGACACACAGTAAGATATGTATTAAATGCTAACCAGATGGGTTTCACTGGAATTTAGTTTTTATATGTGCAATAATTTTTCCCAAAAGGGAGTTGAGCATTACAGCTCACTGGATCCTAATCGACACCAAAGTGTTCAATAATTTTCACATTAGCTTTGGTTTTATTATTTTAAAAGGGAAGTGGAGGGAGAATATTCCTTCAAAGTGTTTTCCATCCCTACTCTTTACCCTGCCACATCATCATTATCTGGTAGAGCAACTCTGGACCAGTAATATATCTGTTTAACTGGAAAAGGCGAAAGTAGGTAAAAAACAAAAATGTAATTGCTCCCTTTACCCTGTCATCAGGATAAAAACAACAACTATAGGTCTGGCAGGATGAGACATTGTCTGTTTAAAAAAAGGACTCTTTGGTAAACTAATTAAAAAGTTTCTAAATAAAGGCCCTCTGTACCTTTTGTCTCCCTTCTTCTAAAGCAGCTTCCAGCTGTCTAGCCAATGCTGTATACTCTGCAGACTTCTCTTTAAACTGAAGATTGCTCTGCTTAAGACATTCTTCTTGGTTCTCCAGCTTCTTTTCAAGCTCTTTGTTTTCTGCATCCATCTGTTCTAATTTTCTTTTTATAAAAATATATATTTTAAAATTATAGTATAGAGAAATGAATGTAACACCAATTCTAAGTCAGCTTAATACTTACTGTTTAAGGTTTTCACATTTCAATTGAATGAGATAATTTTCTTCTTCCAGAGAAAGCTTTGTCAGAAGATTGTGATTTCCATCAAACTGAAAAAGAAAAAATTTTTTCTTAGTTATTTTCTTTATAATCAATTTCTGAAGAAATATGTAAGTGTTATTGTTAGAACAATCAGAAAAAATAAGAAGGTAGCCCTGGCTAATATGGCTCAGTGGTTTGGAGCATCATCCCATGACCGAAAAGCTGTAGGTTCCATTTCCATTCAGGACATATGCCTGGGTTGAGCGTTTGATTCCTGGTCCGAGTGCCTATGATCCCTGGTCTGGGTGAATATGAGAAGCAACCAATTGATGTTTCTCTCTCACACTGATGCTTCTCTCTCTCTCTCCACCCCCACACCCTTCCTCTTTCTCTAAAAGCAATGAAAAAAATGTCCTTGGATGAGAAAAAAAATTTTTTTAAAAGATATGAATATTATTATTACTCCTATACACAGAGGCACCAAGAAATATTACATTGTTAAAATACAAGTTAAAAAACTATGGTTCCTCATGGAAAATCATCTACTACAAATTTTTCTGCAAGATAGCAATTAAAAACATTATGAAAAATGTTTTATTGCAAAAGGACATTTATTAAGTGTGAAGAATTTTTAAACTATAGAATATTTAGGGTTACTCTTATAGTTTTTGTTTCACCTAAATAGTGATTGATAATAGAATATCTGTGAGGTTGTAACTATGATTAAAAAGCATATTTCTGAACGCAAATTAAATTAATAAGGAAGTCAACGGAAGCTACACTTGCCTTTCCCTAGACAGAATGTGCTTCCCAATGTTTTAAGAGCTGTATTTAAATAGTTTCAGAAGCAGTGACATTTCTCATAATTTCAATTAGTAACTTATCTATGTATTTGACATTTTCCTAGAAATCTCTTCTCAAGAATTTAAATTCAGCAAAGTTTTGTTTGTATGTTTTTAAAAACAGGATGCATTTCCAAATTAAAATCCAAACTATGTTTGGAATATAGGAAATCATTCCTAAAAATGTTTTGCAAATAAAGAAAAATAGATGCTACCATCCTTGGACATGCTTCTATGACAAAAAAAAGTACTTGATTAAAACATGTATTTATTAAATGCTTACCATGTGGTGTGTACAGAATTAGAAGATGGCTATGTGGTGATTAACAGGGCATCTGTGATCCCTGCTCTAATGAAGTAAAGAAGTTTATGCCAAAAAAATTAGAAATAATCCAAATAAAGTGGATGCACAATTCTAATTAAAATAAATTACAATAATTTAGCTTATCCTGACATCAAAAAATATGTATGTAAACATGGCACTGCTCCTCCTCTTACACTATTACAATGTCCTCAAATGTCTAAATATAGATTTGTATGAGTAAACTGAATCAGCAATTCTGGTTACCATTTTTTTACCATAAAATACTAAAAGAATAGCATGCAAAATAATATTACAGTATCTGCATAAAACTGGTATTTTATCAACTGATTCAGATGAGAGCAGAATAAATAACCCCTGACATGAGTGCCCTCAACTGGTGAAATCACTTGCAAGCGTTTCCTTAACACATCAGCAAAAGTGAGAATGACGGCTGGACACCTGGCCCTGCAGCTCCCTAACGGTGTGGGCCTGGTCTGCCCATCTCCCCTTGCAGTGCTGCAGCCTCTCCTGACACTCCTGAAGCCTCCGTTCGGCCACCGTCAAGGAATCGCGGATGCACTCTAACTCCTTCAGATGAGACTCCATCTGGCCTCTCATCTGAGTTGTAGCATTAGGGAAATAATGGTAAGGATCAGCATTAATGTTTTACTATCTTAAATACTAGATATGCTTATAATACATATTTTAGGTATAATGATTTTAAACAAAGAGATTCCACTAAATATGAATAAATACTAGGTTAGTCTCTGCTAAATAAGAACATAAAACTCGAAAGGGGGCTATACTTTAATTAGTTTTCAAAAGGTTTGTTGAATAAATGAATATGGTAATATTAGCTTTCAGGGAGAATATTTAACCTACTTAGGAAAAGAAATTTTTGATGCCTGTCATTTATGTTCCAGCGTAGATATTACTAACACAGCTGGTATGGTTGTTTTCCACTATCCAGCCATCAGTCTGAAGTAACTGTCACTTTTTGTCATTCAACCTGTAACTCAGATATTTCGATTAAAGCGGCCTTTCTGCACTCCTCTTAGTCCAAATCAATAGAGTTTACTGTATATTATTTCAAGAGAGCTAATATTATCTGTCCTCAGTAGACTATTTAATTGTTAATGTTATTACAAAGGAGATGCCTCTAATTTTATCTATGTTAATTTCTCTGGCTGCTGCAGTTCCTCAGTGTCGCACTTTTGAAGAAATGTGACAAGAAGCAACCCTAAGATATGCCTGTACTATTCATTAAGAAAAAAATAAGCAGACACATGGCACCTAGGATGTCCACAGGGAGGAAAAGCAAGAGCTAGCCTCTTTCCCTGACATAGGGCCGCTAGGCAACAAAAGATACAACTAGAACAAAGCATACCTCCTCAAACATCAAAGAAACTGTGAGAAAATAAGGGGATTTAAAATAGTGGAAAAATAAACAGAACAATTTCATTTAAAAAATGACTTTTCTGGATTAATACCAGTAAGAAACCACTGTGACCTCACAGTACCTGAAAAACTCAGGCTCCTGCTCCATCTGCCTTTCAAAAAGGTTTTTAAAATAGGCTTTTATTTACAGTGCTGCCTAGCAAAAGAAAAGATACTTGCATTGGTATGTCTCATGAGAAAAAGAGACCAAGAGACACACAATGATTTCTTCCCTAGTTCACTAAAAATAGGAAAAGCAATTCTAAGACAGTAGTAAGCTGCACATTGATGGGTTATCTATCTACCTCTGTTTAACGGGCAGAATGCCTGCTCTGGCCGACCCCTTCATATTGTGCCTCACTTGAACTTCTCAGTCCCGAGATACTAAGAAGACCCAGAGCCAGCAGTCACCTTACTACACTCAGTTGGAACTGAAGAGTAACATCCCATGACCTCCCCAGCCAGGAGCTAGCGTCCTACGGCTTGCACTGCTTCCTTACCAAACATGAAAAGACCCAAAACGGGATGCGGTTTCATTTAAGAACTTAAAAATATTCACAAAAACATCATAACCTGCCAAACTGGCCTTCCTCTCATTCTGTTGCAATAGGGTGAAAAAAAGGAAATGATGGGTTTTTTAATATTATTTTTCTTCCAACAAAGCATTTAGAAGAGAATATTTACTTTGCTCTTTTAGACACAAAAAACCTATGACCAGAAAAACAAGGTGAAATTAAAAATTAGAGGTATTCAAATTTGCATACTTATGGTTAATGAAGCTCAGTGAGAACCATTTTTTTGAGCTATGTAAGTCTGCTCTTGAGTAAGAAAAATTAAATGTTTATACTATTTTCCAAATATCAAGGAAAAAGTGAAAAAACAGTCATACAAACAAACACCATTTCAAGGCTGGAAGAAACATTATTTCCTCAGTAAACAAATTCCTACAAAGACTGAGAACAGATAATTCCTAGGTCTAAACTTTGAGAAAATGACTATAATGAAAGATATTTGCACAATATTCATAAAGTATAAAGTATAAATCAAATATTATTTTATTATTTAAAATGTCAAACTTACCTTCTCTAATTTTTTATTTTTGTTTTTTGTTATTAGGTTATTTTCACTTAGCAAATTTTCACATCTGCTTTTCACCATTTCAGCTGCTTCTTGCAACTTTTGTATCTGAAAATAGAATATATTGTTATTATATTATTTTATTATTAGGATGAAATATAAAGCTAAATACTTCAATTTCAATTTTGAACAAATTATTTCCCTTTCAATACCTCAGCCTGTTTATCTAATGTTATTCCTTCCTTAAATATGGGAACCACTCAATGCTCTCCTCTAATCTACAATCTTTTTATGATTTAACTGTCTTTTCCCATCAACACTCAAAGACTCTTCCCTTGAGTTCTGAATGTTAAAGAGATCTTCATTTGCTGGTCAGAGTCACAGAGAATCAGCCTCTGGTTCAAAGTAGCTTCCATACCAATTATTTTGTCCTCCAAATCAAAATCTGCTCAAAAGATATCTGACTGGGTACTATATGCAAGGCCCAGAGCCTAGAATATGGTAACTCACCCAAAATATTCCTGCTAAGGGACTAAACCCAAGCAACCAGCTAGGAGACCCAGATGACGTTCTCAGTACCGTGAGCTACCACGGACCACCACCGCCTCCACTCCCAACCCCCGGCCTGGACAACTCACTGGACAGCTCAACTCCATTTTCCCACCTAAACCACCCATCTGCAGCCTCTTCCGACTTACCTGCACTATGCTCCCCTTAAGCTTTTACCTTTAGCTTGGTACTCTTCAATTCAAACGTTCGCTTCCAGTGAAATCTAACTCTTTATTGAGCAGTTTGTTACCCATCACTCACAGACCTGCATAAATCCTATCTTTCTCACAAAGTTTTTTCTTAAATAGTACATTTCCAAAACATAAGCTTTTCTATAAATTATCATTGATTACATGTTCCATTCCATATATATTATCATCTGTCCTTTCTAGATATTTCTTAGGAGTAAGTCTGAATTACACTTTATTTATTGGGAAAAAGGGGGTACTGGGCTTTAATGGCCCTAGAAAAAAGCTGTTATTCTAAATCAATACCATTAAATAATACAAGATGACAAAAAATACAAACAAGGTTAACAAAATTATACACAGGTTTACATTACATCTATGTAATTAATTTTAGATCTACTTTTAGAAATATCCAACACATACATAAGCAATGTTTGCATCAGGAATCAGCAGAATCATCTATTTATAAAAGTATTTAGGACATTAAGAAACATTTAGAACATAATATGTTCTATCACAAATAATAGCTTCACCTTCAGTTCTGCTTATTTAGACCTTAAACAAATACAGTGTTTTAAATTGTCTACCAAATTTAACAAACTTTAAAATAAATGCAGTGGTCACCTGAGTTTTATATACTTCAATGAGTGTTTTCTGCTGTTTTTCTACTTCTTGCAATTCTGAGAGTTCCTTTTCAACAGAAACAACCTCGTCCTTCAAAGTAGCAAGTGTTGTCTAGCAAGGAACATATAAATAATATTACGAATTATTAAAATTCATTTGTACTACAATACTATAGGATTATAAAAGCATAACTCATTTACCAACAAAGTTAATAAAATAATTATTTTTTATTACATATGATTATCTAAAAAATTTAAGGATTTCAAAAATTAGTGATACTTATAAACAACTTTCAACAGCTTATATAAGTAAGACATAGTTTTAAAATTTAAAGTTTAGTAACAAAAAATGACTTGGAAAATAGACTAGGTTCCTAATTGGGAAGACACAAACCAGTTTTTTCCAAATCAATAAAAATTTAATGCAATTTCAACCAAAAGTATAACAGTTGGGGTGGAGGGGGGTGACAAGATTAATTTAAAATTCACATGGAAAAATAAATTAGTCTTTCCTTTATTAGGAAAGACTAATAAAATTGTGAGAAGAATACTAAGCAGAGAATGTCAGTACTTATTAGATATTTAAATGTATGAAGAACTAAAATTAAGATACTAAAATAAGACTATAGAGGTTGATAGAATAGAAAATGAAAAGTAACTAAAATTATATTTAGTATATACAAAGGTTGGATTTTTAGTCAATGGCGAAAATATGGGTCAGTAAACAGTGGTAGTAACGCATTGTTTAACTGTTAGAAAAAAACAGATGATTTGCCTATATCCAATAGTATTTCATATTTGTTAAAAGTGAAAAACAGAACTATAAAAATTTTCACAGAAAATATTATCAGATATATAGGTAGCAAAAACCCTACTAACCATAACATCAAAAGAAGATACCAAGAACTATAAGGATCTGAGACTTTACTCTCTAGGTTTACAAGTTAGCTTAGCATAGTTTCGTGGATGCCTAACAGCAGGCACAAGACTCCCAGGTCAGAGACACAGGGCTTTATCACTCCCGGCAATAGCAGTAGCCAGGTGTCAGCATTTGTGTTTGTCTCTAAGCCCCAGTTCACACAGGGCAACACAAAAAGGCTGCCAGATGACATCTGTACATATAGTGGAATGCACGACAGAAGAGCAATGCTGAGTTTAGGTACTTGAATCTCTTATAACAGTGAGTCATCATGTCTACCCTTTGGTAGAAGGAAACATTGCTATGTTCTGAGCATTTGGAAGCAAGCATCACTGTCTTTCTCTACATATACATCCTTGAGAAGACAGTCTGGATCCACAGGTAGTCAGTGCCTCTGCTTGCAAGATGTGCAGAAATAGAGAGACTCCCAACAGAAGCCGTGAAAATAAAAAAAAATATATATGTATATACACATAAATATACATACATACAATATACACATAAGTGTATATATATCCAAAATTTCAGAGTCCCCTCAAAAGGTTTAAGAGGCAAGCAAAATTTGAAAAAAGTAACAAATTATGACAAAAGATAATATCCTTAATATATGGGATTCTTATACGTTAATTAGGAAAAAGGACTTAAAATATAATGAGTAGGTAACTCAAAAAGGCAGAAATATGTAACATCAGTGAATACATAAAAAATGTTTTCTACTCATTAAAAAAATGCTCTAGAGACTGGATAGTCTTCTAGTGAAAAAGACAAAAACTCTTTCCTTTGTGGAACATACATATTGCATGTATAGAGAGACAAAAACAAGGGGTAGATGGGACCAAAAAAAACCCCCAAACACACTAAGACTAAGAAGTGAAATGTATCATACATGAAAGCAAGAGAGGAATGAAAAGTTGGAGGTGGGCCAGAGAGGCCTCCTGAGAAAGGGACTGTTAAACAAACACCAAAAGGAAGTCTGGCTCTGAGGGAGGAAGAGTCCTGTTGAGAAAGGCGATGGTGTCCTAAGTCCTGACCAGTCAGGGAAAAACAGCAAGAAGGCCATGTGGCAGAGGGGAAAAATGAAAGGGAGAATGGGAGGAGATGAGGTGTGAGAAGGAGTACAAAGCCAGATGGTGTAATGCCCCATAGATGTTTACTCTATCAACCAAGATACCACTGAAGGGTTCTGAATGACATGGTTACATTTCTACAGAAACTACTTTACTGCTATACTGAATGCTTACTGCAGGGTCAAGGACAGAAGCAAAGAGTTAGCAAGTCAGTGTAATGAGCAGATGATGGTGGCTTGAACCAGGATAATGGTAGGGGTGCCGGTGAGAAGTGGTCCAAGCCTGGGTATATTTGAAGTAGATCTGCTGACAGACTGGAAGCAGATGTGACAGAAAGGAGTCAAGGATGATGCCAAGTAAAAGAAAGGGTGACTGCCATTGAATGACATGAGGATAGTGTAGGAGAAACTATTCTGAGGAGTGCAGGAGGTCTATTTTGGACAAAACTTTGCAATACCAATTAAATGTCCTAGTGGCGACTTCTAGTAGGCAGCAGAATATATGTATGGACAAATACAGGGACAAAGCCCAGGCTAGAGATGTAAATGTGTAAGCCTCTAGGATGTAGATGCTACTTAAAGGCCCAATAGTAGATAAGATCACCTATTAAACCTGAAGAGATTAGTTTTAAATTGCTTAATACTGGAAAAATACAGGGACGCATTTATGATGGATAATTTAGAAATACATAAACTCAACATTAAAAATGGGCCTCCCTTTGACCGTGTAATTCCACTCTAGAAATTTATCTTAAGAAAACAGATATGCAAAAAGATTCAAAGAAACTACTCACATTTTTTATTACAAAAAAAATGGAAGTAGCTCAAAATCCCAAAAGTTACATACATCCTAATATAGTAACTTTGTTATCTCTGTTGTGAGCTTACAGGTGATTTTTATTTTTTTCTCATTTTGTGCTTTTCTGTTTTTCCAACATTCCATAATAAATAACTAGAACTTTCTAACCCTCCAAATAAAATTTTGTTTTTTTCAATAGAGGAGGTCACTGGGCCTTGGAAGCAATATCAGCTAACTTCTTTTTTATTTGAAACTTTAAAATCTAAAATTATTTTGAAGTCATTAAAAGTAACAAAACATGACATCTAGGCAGTTTTACATTACAAATAACATACGCCAAACATACCTCAATTTTTTCTTAAACAAAATCCAGAAAATAATGTATTAAAAGTACATGTTTCTGAGTTATTAAGAGAAGATATAAACTTTAACAATGACTTTATACCTATATAATTTACAATTAATTCCATTACCATGTAATTAAAAACTAGATTTATAATTAATGAAATATCCTTCTAATCCTTTCTCCCTGAAAGATATTGAGGAAATTAAGAAAATAAACACAATAAATAAAATTCCCTCTTCCTAGATGAAACATTTATAGCATTTATTCAATAAATATTCATTGAGAAATAAGTATATGCCACACCTTCCCTGGGCATCTTCTGCATACAAACATGGGAGCTTATAAGGAGAGCTTCATCCTAAATGAGAAGATTTGGGGAGGGGAGTAGATTTTGAGCTGACCTTTAAAGGAAAGGTAGAATTTAGATACTGAGAAAAATAGCATTCCACACTGTAAGGCTAGTAAAGCTATAGGAATCGATACAGAAAACATGAACAAATGGCATGAAATGAGTATTCGTATTTGGTTAGAGCTCAGGATAACAGTATACTACATTTTCTTGTCTCCCTTGCAGCTATGTGGGGTCTTTGCCTAAATAAGTAGAAAAGCCTAGTGGTATGAAACTCTCAGCAAGCCTCTCTAAACAGGAAGAGTTGGAAAAATGAAAGGGAGATAACCCATCATTTTTCCTCCTTTCATCTTGATGCTTAAAACTTGGCTACAATGGCTGGAGCTCCAGCCGCCTTTTTAAATCATGAAGGTAAGATTCACAACCTAAGAATAGCAGAGAGCTAAAAATAGAGGCTAGGTTACTTGATGCTGTATCAGCTTTGAACTGCCAACTCTGGCTTTGTTTGACATGAACAGCTTCTTTTCTGTTTTCTATTTACTGTCCTCAAAATTAACATTATGAACCTGAGAATGATGCCATTGCTTTTAGTTAGGTCTCATCTGGCTATGTGCATCTCTGATTGAGAACTCAAATTGTTCTCAGAAAATATAAAAGCTTCCTCCCCATCTTTTTTCTGGTACATGTACAAACCAATCACCCCTTAGATTTGATTAAGTTGGAACATTCTTTCTGGTTATGAAGCAGCCAAGAACATACTTTCTGGTTTTAAACAGACCATAGCTGAGGTTATATTCTATCATACCATGATACCTAGAAATAACCTCATGCATTAAAGTTAATGTAATTTTGGATTGTTCACTTAGCTAAAATTGGAAAGTAAATACATTTTTTTTTAGGTTGAGACAAAGAAACAGTTATTTAACTTCTTAAATCTTATTTAATACTGCTGAAAACAATTTTAACATATATCTTTGTACATAACTTTAAAATTCAATACCTATTTACAAATGTGTGTGTATATGTGTGTGTGTGTGTATGGAGGTCACCTATTATACACTTTATTTTTAATACTCTGAGAAACATAAAGGACAAAATGATATAACAGCATTATATTAAACATACTGTTATTCCGAACTTGTACTAAGAGAACTAAGTTGTCATTACACAACACACACACACACACACACACACACACACAAACACATAATACCTTTAATTTTGTATTCTCAAGATTCAGACTTTCACTTTCATATTCAATTGACTGAAGTTTTTTAAGAATCTCTTCACATGAATTTTTTCCATTGTCCTCCATTTTCTTCAGGTCTTCCAAAAGATTATTGATTTGCCTTTATTAAATAAATGATATATTTTGTAAGATTATTGAAATTTTCACCCAAATAATAAATACATCATATGTGTGTTTCTGAAGTTATTTTGGTAGATCCACTGTTTCAAAAGTTAACGGAACTCAGGTTACAAGGGAAATAGGGAGCAATCATCTATATAAAGTTCCTACCTAGGTAACCTTGATTAGAAATAACTACCCATTGATAATGCCAATGAAAAATTATACAATATTCTCTTTGTTATTCAATAAAACATTTAAACTATCATCCATAGATATGTCTGTCTGTCTCTCATTCACACACATACAATTTGGGGCAAGGTTAAATAAAGGATCAAGTGAGACAATAATTAATCTTTAAAAGCAAATTATACATACTAGTTTTCAATGATAATAATGAAGAAAATAAAACATTTAAAAGCAAATATGCAGAGTTCACTGTTTATCAATAATATATTTCAAAACATAAAACATGTATTTTTATAACTCATTTTCTTTGATATGCACTTAAAGTGTTTTAAGGAATAATAATTTTTTGGATTTTGAAAGCATTTATGCTTTTATTATAAACTGTAGTATGATATATTCTTACTTATACATTCTTGTTTAATAGAGAAATACTATTCCCACTTTAAGACAAAGTTAGTGTTAACTTTTACTACAAATAATAGATGACATATAGTCAAATATCAACTATTAACTTAGAAGTTCAATTTTTTCAAAATGTGAACACCAATGTACTTTTAATGGGTGACCATTTTTGTTGTATTTTTAAAGTAAGTTTATAGAACTATAAATAGAAAAATATCAAATCATGCTGACAACACCTTTACCACTTGTAATCCAGAAGGACCAAAATACAAGCCACTTAAAGGAAAGATCTGAAAACACTTATTACACAGTAAAAGATTCTAAACTTTCTCTTACTTTTTCATTGTCTCAATCTGAACTTCCAATTCAGTTTTTTCTATTACAATTTTCTCATAATGACTTTTCCAGGCATTGGAAGCTGAAATTGCTTCAGACAACTTGGCTTCCTAAAAAATACATGAAGTACTCATCTTGTAATTTAATAACACTTTGGTTTTGTTCAGTTCCCTAATCACAAATATGTTATAAACAAGAAAACATCCTATAAAGCACAAAACTTTTGTTATAGAAAATTTCAGTGCACAACTCTGAATATAGCAGGATTTTAAAGTAAACTTTAATAATACCTTTATGTTACTATTATTTTATAAGCACATAGTGACAGTTCCAACTTAAAACCTTAAGGCTGTTGCTGTAATTGTTTTCAAACATTTCCAAATTAATGAAGAAAATTCCCTACTGACTGCACTCTTCATTTTTCATTCTATATATAGAAGGTACTAACAACCACATAAGCATTAGAGGAGAAAGAAGTCCCCTGGTGTACATGGAAACTACCTGCAATTCCATAATTCCATAGCATTTAATAATGCAGCCTTATTTCATAATGATATCTATCCACTTTGTAGAGGTCACCCCCACTGGCCTTCAAACACTGTTACTGTTAGCAAAGAGATGAAAATGGTAGTGGTGGCTTATGCACTTTGAATGTGAGCTCCCAAGGTAGAGATTTTTGTTTGTTTTGTTCATTGCTAGGGCCTTGAATGTTGCCTCACACAGAGCAGACTCTTAATAAATGTCAAATGAATCTACTCTTTACAAATCCACCTAGTGAGCTGTACAGCCATTGCTTTCTACAGAAGCAATGGTCCCCATTTGCATTCTACAGAAAAACATATTTACTGGCATGACAACAGTGCCAATAATCATTAATCAGAAGATCCAGAAGTGCAGTAGTCCCTCTTTATTTGCAGGGGTTCATTTTGAAGGCTCTGAGTAGATACCTGCAAACACAGATAGTACTGAACCTATTGCTATACATACACACACACACACACACACATATACCTATGGTAGAGTTTAATTTATAAATTAGGCACAGTAAGAGATAAACAACAATAATTAATAAGAGAATAATTATAACAATATACTGTAATAAAAGTTATGTGACTACCCTGACTGGTGTGGTCAGCAGGTTGGGCATTGTCTTGTGGACCAAAAGGTCGCTGGATTGATCTCCAGTGAGGACACATGGCTGGGTTGTTAGGTCCACAGTTGGGGGCCTGCAAGAGGAACTGATCGATGTTTCTCTCGCACATTGATATTTCTTTCCTTTTCTTTCTCCTTCCCTTCCCCTCTCTTTAAAAATAAGTAAATAAATCTTTTTTAAAAAAGTTATTTGACTGTGGTATCTCTGGTTCTCTCTCAAAATATCTAATTGTACCACACTCATGTTCTCTTCTGGTGATGATGTGAGATGTAAAGTGCCTTAAGTCAAGAACTTTCACCTTTTCACTTAAAGAAAGAACTTTATGGCTTCTCTTTGACATATCTGAACTGCCAGCATCACTGTTCTTGCATTCTGGGGCCATAAAAAAGTAAAATAAGGGCTACTTGAACACGAGCACTGTGACATCGTGCCAATCAATGTGATAACCGAGGGCTAAATAAATGACTACACGTCAGGGGGCGTGGATATGCTGGACAAGGGATGATTCGAAACCCAGGTGAGGCAGAGCCAGATGGTTCAAGACTTCAGAACAGGTACAATTTAAAATTTAAGAATTGTCTGTTTCTGGAATTCCAATTTAATATTTACAGACCAGACCACAGTTGACTGAGGGTAACAAACTGTGGAAAGTGAATCCACAGATAAGGAGGGACAACTGTAATAATAGTAACCGTGAAGATTTATCAGCTGCTTCCTCCCTTCCTTCCAGCATTCATCTAATCACTAAACAAATACTTATGGGTGTCCTATACATGAGACATTTTTTTATTTATATTTTTACATTTACATTTTTGCTACATTGAAGACCAGTATTTTATTTTCAAATTCTATGTAAAATAAATTTTAGTTAAAAAATATATGTACTACAATGTTTAAGTTGGATGATTATGTTATAAATTAAGATATTTAGAAATTTTACCTATGAAATAAATGCTATGTAGAAAATTTAAGACATGATATAATTAATTGTTGTGGAACTACTTCAAAAGAAGTGGTCAAGGAAAGCACCTCTGAAGAGATGTCAATTTAAATGATACCTGAATGATTAAAAAAGAACCACCTACTGTGAGACAGAAAAGAACATTATAGCCAAAGGCAACAGCAAACAAAATAGAGAAACAAACAACATGTATTAGAGGGCTAGAAAGGAGGCTAATATTGCAAATTGTAGTATGGCCACAGACTGTGTTTTGACACATATTTTGTCTGGTTTTTTTTTTTTCATTTTTTTTTCCCTACAAACATATGAGATAGGCAGTATTATTATCCCCCACTTTAGAGATAAGTAAGCTTAGGGAGGTTAAGTACTTGACTCAAAGTCACAAGGTTAACAAATGGAGGAACCTTCCTATACCACACCTGGGGCCTGGCCTGGGTGATATGTGGGAAAGTCCCAAGAATGTTTATGACTTGATGAGTTTTTATCACTCACGAACATTTTCAGGCATTCAACTGTGTCTACAACCTTCTGGATTTTGAACCTAGCCCTCAATTCTTTTATCTAGTTAAATTCATCTGAATGTAGGTAGGTTAAACATTAGTCTTAAAATGTTAACACTTGAACTCATAAAATTTTAAGTTGTTTTGTTTACATAAGTGTTTTTGCAAGTCTTCATTTCTAAAAACCTCTAATAATTCTGTAAGTCTTAACATAAGTTTCTAAGAGGTAGAATACCAGTGAAACATTAAAAAGAGTAAATATTTTATTAATTGGTATTTGAATAAATATAATAATTCATTAAAAACAACAAAGCACTAAGTCCATTTTCAACTTTGTACTACACACAAAGATAACTTTCACATGGTGTATTTACGTCAGCGGATAGTTTTAAATGCATTACAGAGTCTAAATGAATTGCTGAATAAAGTCATATGGTCCAATAACATAAATCAGCATTTCCCAAACTGGTGTTCCTCAGAACCAGTTCCAAGAGTTGTTTTGTGGGTAAAAGAAGAGTTCTGTGGTTAAATAAGTGGTGGGAAACTCTGAGTTCAGTACCCTTCATTACACCATTTCACTTTTACTGAAGTCTTCTCAGGGCCTCCTATATGTTAATGTGCACTGTAAATTCCCAAAGGGGAGTATGTGTGAAATGTTGCCCTTACACGTAACATATCCTTTAAGTAAAGTTCCCCAGGAAGTACTGATATAATTCAATACATAAATTTGACATTTTATGTAATCTTTCAAAATAAAGACTAGAGCAAAAAACTATGAGTAGATTTCTCCTAGTGTCAGCATATTAAGAGAAGCATCATGACATTAACTACATAAATTAAGGAAATAAAATAGTTCAGGAAGAAAAAAATGTATGTACTAACCTGCTCTCGAACCTGGGAAGTAAGGTTTTCAATGTCTCCTGTAAAGTGTTCAAGCCTTTGTTTGTAAACTTTAGATGCCTTTTTCAGGGCACTAGTTTTTTGCCTACTCAATTCTTTCATTGCTACAGTCTCATGCTTATTCTTTTTCAATTGCAAGTTCCACTGGTATATCCTGGTCTCTAAGCTCTAAAAAAAAAATTAGTGGCAATTAAACTATTTTAGAATTCCAATATTTATGTAAACATTGCAAAAATATGTAAATAATCTTCCACTTGAGGTTAGAGGATTCATCATATGGTTAATAAAAAGACAAAACAGTAAAAAAAGGTGATTTCACCAATGTTTATCTGTAACCAATTATAGAATGCAAATTTAGAATACATAAGTCTAGATAAAACTAATACTGCTCTTTTTATAGATACCGATATCAGTGATTATGGTACAAACATAACTTCCTTAAAACGGCTGTGCTTAACTGAACTTCATATCTAGACTATGACACATGATACTAGTTACTTCAAATCAAAAAAAAATTGTGCTGGAGACAATGCACATAAAGCTCAAAGGAATTAGTAGCTTACAAAAAATATGATAAAAAATCTATAGATCATGAAGGGTATGGATGAGATGTATTTACCAAAATGTTAACTTATAAGAAATAAGGGGCATGTCTTGACACTTAAGAGTTCATAAAGGACAATAAAAGCACTGCTTTACCCAATGAGTAGTAACCTTATGGAAGTTACTACTCTAAGAGTAAACAAGGTTTAGGGTAAAACAATGTGTGAAGGTGTGTTTCTATCCACTGAGTTTAATGGTGTTAAATGGCAGGACTGTTTTCTCGATCTGCCTCTTGATGACAATAAGGAGAAACAGAAAATTAGGCTCGGTTGATGATAGATATGATTAAGTGTGACTATTCCCATATTTTTTCTACATTATTTTAAGCATTTGTGTCTAAAGTATTTGGGTATTAAGTATCTAAGAATGTAAAGACTTAACATTTTAATGCTTTTACATTCTTGAAAGTTGTGTAACACTGAAAAGAATGCAAAATTATTACAGAATTTATGTTTTAGTCTTCCATTGGCTGGACATTTTAATTTGAAAAAAATCAAAGAAGTCATGGTAGAAAATGGGGGCTTTAACTACTTAACTCTGCTAAACAATTTCTGCTTCATGACTTCTACTAAAGTTGAGATATTTTTATTGTTGTTCAGTTACAGTCGCCTCGCTCCTTTCCCCATTGCTCTCCCTTACCCCGTCCCCCCCTCACAGTCAACACCCCCACCGTCCGGTGCCCATGAGTCCCCTATTCCTGTTCCCTTGCTTGCCCCTTCCGCTTGCTCCCCGTTATCACTCCCTCCTCTTAAACAAGATTTAAAGACTTGATTTCTTTGCAAAGTAATTAGGTAGACTAAAAGAAGCAAAAGATTCTTAAATTTTCTTTAAAAGTCTATGTTTAAAAATATCCAAGGAATGTTTTAATAAGCCATTGGGAAAAAACAAGAAGAGCGCTGCAGTAAGTCTCCTTCAGAGAAGTGAAGACCCCACAGGCAACACAGCTGTCATTCCTCCACGAGACCACAGGGTGTCATCAGCACACCATGAATAATTGCTATACCTTTAAAAATCTTTTTAAACACTAAAGGCAAAGTAAATTTTTTTAAAAAAAGATTCCAGTCAAAATTTTCTCACTAGATTACCAATCCCACACTTAAACACCATTACAGAGTATACTGAAACTATCAAATTATTTTTATAGTTTCAGAATAAATAACCCCTTAGTCTTTTGCCAAATGAGTAGACATATTTAAAGTCAACTGCTTGCTTTTTCACATTTCTAATACATACTGCATATTATAAAAATAATTATTCTCTGTATCTTCTAAAATGTGAAAATATTCTAACACTAAGTGATATATTATAAAAATCTAGGGAAAGATGGGTTCAAAGTATCTTTGGGGTAGTTCTCAGAGAATTATAAAAGAACCAATATAATGAATTGACTCAGCAATACTAAAAAACTGAGATTAATGTAGTCAAACTGAGTTCCTTGTGTTTTTACTCAAAAATAACTTGTTAAACCAAAATTGAAGAATTAAATTCTGACCTGAAATTACTTAATTCCTTAAATTCCAAAAGTGTGTGTGTAATGTGGAAAGTAGAAAAACCAGTAACCTAATGAAACTTCTTTTGATAATTTCTAAACAGTTGAATTTTTAAAAGTAATTTCAACTCAAAATATCAATACTATACAGGAGACTGTCATTGAAAAATCTTGGGATTTTAACTTTATATTCTTTCCTTAAATTATCAGAAACAGAAAAAGTAACTGTTAACTTTTTTTAAAAAATCACTGAATATGAGAAAACAACTTCAAAAATTTCCCCAACTGCTATTTGAGAACATAAAAATTGTGTAGATAATTATTTGAGATATTAAATCACACGTATTCTCTCATATTTATCATGATGAGCAATGAAATAGCAACTGTAATTCACATGCAATGCCCTGGGACCCTGATACAAAAGACACCAGGAAATCTATGGGGGAAAGTGCCTAAAAGCACATGAGGGAGGACAGAGGACAAATTTTACATCCCCTATAAGCCTGTTAGTGCCTCTCTGAAGAGCAAGCTCACTGAAAGAAAAAAAAACAACACCCCAAGTGCACTCATGAAACATGTGCCACAGATTGGAGACATCTGCTGATTCAGGAGTACGAAAGCAGACAAATTTAACACAGAAGGCCTCATACTTGGTAGGATTTGTCTCTGTATACTTCTCAGACCACTGCTTGTTTTCCTTTGGCAAAACTAGTGACAGCAAATCCAAAAATCTAGTGTCGTATCATAGCAAACTCAAATTCTTACGGCAAGTGGCTGTATGGCTTCCTAAAGAATATTTAAACACTCAGTTTAAACCAAAAAGTTCACTTGATTATCTAAACACCAAACACTAAACAGCAGGATAACTGATTTTAAAGTTATTGCCATTAGCCCCGGCTGGTATAGCTCAGTGGATTGAGTACAGGCCTGTGAACCAAAGGGTCACCGGTTCAATTCCCAGTCAGAGCACACGCCTGGGTTACAGGCCAGGTCCCCAGTGGGGGCCATGTGAGAGGCAACCACACACTGATGTTTCCCTCTCTTTCTCCTTCCCTTCCTCTCGCTCTAAAAATAAATAAATAAAACCTTTAAAAAAATAAAGTTATTACCATTAGTACCAAAGACAAAAATAATAAACATTTATTTAACACTTAACTAAATATATGTGAGTATGTACATTGCATACATGTACAAAAACAAGACTGGAATACTGTATGTCAAAATGTATTTTTTTTTTTGTAGATGAATTCAAGGTTTGGTTTTTTTGACATTTTTTAAAATTTTATTTTATTCATTGTTCAAGTACAGTTTTCTGTCCTTTACTCCCATCCCAGCCCCCCCACCCACCCCTCCCCACCTCCCTCCCATATTTTTGAGTTATTTTAATGTTCTCTTTAATATTACACAAATTATCCACAATACATAAATTAACTATATAGTGGGAAAGGTTTTCCAAGAAACTCAAGCTCTACAAATCTTTCCTAGAGTAGTACTAAAAAGAGACAGATTTTTATATTAGGATTTAGAGGCAAATCTTCAGACAGCCCAGAAATCTTAAGTTTCAGTTCTGCCTCAAATACATATTTCCCACAGCAATACTTAAGTTGAATTCTTTCAAAACCACCAAATTCCAGAATTAAGGAAAGGCTTTATAGTAGATCATTAACTTATTACAAACTATAAAAATTGATGAATATTTATAACCTTTATATATTCTTTTAATTTGTCATTCTCCTCTTCCTTTTTATGGATTTGGAGTTGTAGCCGTTCATGCACAACTTTAACTGATTGTGCAAAACGGTTGGCTTTCAAAGCATTTGCCTAAAACAGAGGAAACAAAAATAAAATGTGTTATTTGATATATTTTTCCACAATCATTAACTTACCTGCATTCAGACATGATCTAAATAGCTGATAAAAAGCAAAGTAACACGTCACATAAACGGTGGCACCTGCCCCACCACCGCAACTGTGTTCCAAGTAAAGCTATTTGGGACATTTTCTCCTCCCTCCTTTTATTTAACAGCTCCTGATAATTACCTCTTTTTAAAAATTCCTACAAGTGTTCCTAAGTCAAATTATGGGTATGTCTAAAATGCTGCACCATACAAATTTACACATAATTCCTAACATATAGTGATTTAAACCAAGTACCTTAACAAAAACACCATAAAAATCTAAAAATAAATTTTTTTAAATTAAGATGTGCTATTTGTTACATTATTTGTGTATTTGCAAAAACCTTTTTGTGTCTACTTCTGAGGACATGGGAGCCAGGGTGGAAATAAAGGAGTCAATATCAAGAAAATAGATAACTTAAGTTCAAAATCTGCTTACCTTTTCATTCTGAAACAAACAAGAAAGTTCTTGGATATAGGCCTCCTTTTCAACTACCTTCTTCTTAAGATCCTTCAGCAAATATAATGTTAGAGTCAGGAACATCATAAACAACATTGACTAATCTTATAGACAAACAGCATACAAACAAAAAGGTCAGAAGAATAGATACAAAGTGTAAAAAGACTTACAGTATTTTCACTTTCATTATCAGTTAGCTTCTCTAACATGCTGGATAAATCTGTGTCATCTACCTGTGAAAAATACTGCTGTAAGTCAGTGTTCATACACTATATTTCTCTAGATAAAAAAATAGAAACTGAAATAAGCATCAGTTAAAAGAGGAAAAAGGACTCATGGACATAACAACTGTGTGGTGATTACTGGGGGTAGGGGGTATAATGGAACTAAATGGTAATGGGAAAAAATACAGATTAAAAAGAGTATCGCAGGTTCGATTCCCAGTCAGGGCACATGCCTACGTTGCAGGCCACGGCCCCCAGCAACCGCACATTTTTGTTTCTCTCTCTCTTTCTCCCTCCCTTCCCTCTCTAAAAATAAGTAAATAAAATCTTTTAAAAAAATTAAAAGATAAATAAATTTTTAAAAAGAAGTAAGTATCAATTAAGAAACTAATATGATTATGTGCCCTGGCTGGTGTAGCTCAATGGATTGAGTGCAGGCTGCGAACCAAAGAGTCGCAGGTTCGATTCCCAATCAGGGTACACGCCTGGGTTGCAGGCCATGACCCCCAGCAACTACACATTGATGTTTCTCTCTCTCTCTCTCTATCTCCCTCCCTTCCCTCTCTAAAAATAAATAAAAATCTTAAAAAAAGAAACTAATATGATTATGTCAATTATACCTCAATAAAGCTAAAATAAAAAAGAAACTAATATGAATAACTATACTGCACAGTTCAGATTTTTTTAAATGTTAACATCAGAAGGATTTTTGCCTAAGTGTTCCAAATTATGTTTTGTCCACAATTCATAAAATTAGTTAATTTAAATAATGCCGCAGAAAGTACAGGCCAATGACATAAAAATCACAAAAATCTTATATTCAGAGCAAGCTCACAGTGCTGTTAGTGAATAGGTAAAAATTATAAACATCCTAATTCTACCAATAAGAATTATTTTTATTCATGGCAAATCAGTAACAGAATTTATGTAGACATACAAAATGAGAACACAGAAAAATTTTTATTGATTTGAGTGTTATACTCCTGTTTGAGGATGTGGAAAAGCTATGGTTTCTTTCACCTAAAAGCACATATGCAGGTGCATGGAATGCAAATTTGTGTTCACAGTGTCAGAGAGGTCATGGACCTTCGTGAAGCCCATCCAGGTGCTCTGTGAGGTCACACGGTGGACCTGCCTGGAATCTGTGTTTTCATTTCTCTGGGTACACACACCTCACAAATGAATGTTCACAGCAGCTTCATTCATAACAGCCAAAAAGTAGAGGCTACCCAAATGGACATCAAATGAGGAATGGACAAATAAAAGTGGTATGCCATACATAAATAAACTCATAAATAAAACAGTATTTCACAAGAACGAGAAATGAAGCACCAATACATACTAAAACATGGATGAAATTTGAAAACATCGTTAAATGAAAGAAGGCACTTAGGAACAACCACATATTCAATGATTCCATTTATGGGACATGTCCAGAATGGATAAATCCATAGAGACAGTAAGTACATTAATAGGCTAAGGAGGGGTGGGTGGGGATGGGAGGTGGGCAACTAAAGGGCGTCGAGTTTTTTTTGTAGTGCTGAAATGCTCAACAATTGACTGTGGTGACAGCTACACAATTCTGTGGATATACTAAAAATCACTGAATCGTACACTTAAATGGTAGAACTGTATGGTGTGTGAATTACATCAGCACAAAACTGTTAGCAAAAAGAACACATAGATGTATAAATATAATGTACACAAGAGCTTACATTCTATGAGTATTTTATTATAATTGGCTGAATGACAACATTATAACAAATAATTGAAGTTTTTGATATAGATAATAAAAATATCTTTGTATAAAAATACATTGCTGTCATGTAGAACTATTTATGAAACATTAAAAGTAAAGGTTAGTTTAATGATTGCCATTTCCAAAAAATTTAAGAATTATTTCCATCTTAAATATACCAACATTTTAACTTCTACAGTTTGAAAAATAATATAGCCTTCAAGTGAGAAATTCTGCTATTAAATTAGTGGTTAATATTCCTTACTTGTTGGTATTCTGGCTTTCTAAGAAGATGTTCTAAAGCTTGTTTTACGCGTTTAAATGTATCTAATTCTTTTGTTAATATTTCCTTCTGTTTAAAAATCTTCTTCAAATTGGATGGAGAAAGATCAGCCTGACAAAATACAAAAACCACATCATATTTAAGACATAGCATTAACACACTAAAATATAATGTTACTTATTATCAAAGAGTACTTTCTCCTAGTGACAAAATCATTCTTTTGTACCTAGTAATATTCAATGCTGCCAAGTTTATTAACAGCAATAGAATCTGTTACATGGTACATTAAAGTAAAATGAAATCAAAATAAGAGATTAAACCCTAAAGTATTTCAAGCATTTATTTTAATAAAACTAATAGAATGCAATCTATTTTTTTGTCCTTACCTCAAACTTTAGTATACAAAATTTTAGATTTCTATTCCACAAAACATTATAGAAAACAGATATATTTCATCTTTCAGAATATTTTTGTTTTAAATTTATTCTTGAGAAAAGTTGACTCACTAATTCAACTCCAGGTAAGTCAAGCACTGAGGCATACAGTTTCTAGCTTAGCCTCTTATCAAGTTCACTCCTGAAACTACCTCTGAGGTAAAGAACTGTGGAACAAAGAACACCGGTAAGCCTGCATTTTTTTAATATCCAATACTAGCACGTGCACATAACTACATTAAGATATGAAACCTCGGTTAGTGCAATCTGACCATTATGCTAGCTTTTCATTTTATTAGATATTCGCAAGTACTCACATTTTCAAAACTAATTTCTTCAATGGTGTCCTTAAATAATGGTAAAAGTAATTCCATAGAAAAGGCTGCTAATTCGGCTTCCTTAAATGTTGCTTCCAACTCAGTCTTTTCATTTAGGATGCCCTGCTTTACACTAATTAGATATGCAGAAACAAAACTCTAATTAAATCTGTCAAATAAACCAGTTGTATTTTCATGAATATATATAGCATACCTTTAACTAAATATTACAGTTACCTAAATTGCTCTGCAAAATATAACAGTAAATTGTCATTGAAAATGCAATGGATTTTTCTATACTACTATATTTTTTCTACATTACTATAAACAGAGAGACAATTTTTAAAATGGTAAGATATATAAAACACAGAGACCACCAACAGTAATGCTTTCATTGTGCTTTTGATAATTATTCAACACCTCTTCTCTAGTTTATAAAGCAATTTGTGGGAGTGTCTGTCTTTTTTCCTTCCCTTCATTTTCCCTTACTCCAAACCCAAAAGACTGGTCTTTCTAGACCTTATTCCCAAACCCTTTCTTAAAAATTACTGCTCTTCACAAAATATTCCCCCAGAAGAATGAATAAGCTAAAGAAAAAGATAACAAAAAACTACATCTCTCCAGCTATCTAAAAATCCTTCATATTTGGCTTTATAGTAATTATCATTTAGAACAAAACTGATAATATTTGACTTCATTATGTTTTACCTAGACACAACTGTGTATCATTCTAAGACACATCTTTACATCCCGAAATCAGGTGCTTCTCACAATCTCCTTCCACAGCTCAGGAGGAAGCCTGAGCTCTCTATCCTGCACACGCCCCAGGTTTGTAAAAGGAATATCCGATGCTTTGCCAAATATCCCAGAGACAGGGCACAACATTTGTTTAACCCCTAGGAAGGGGGGGTCATGGAGAGAGGCTGCAGGAGCTGGTGAAGGAGGAATGTTTAGCAATATTCCAGAAGCAAGACTCCAATGTAGGCTTGCTGTATATTGTAATTAAGAGCCCAACAGCAAGAAATTTTATTTCAGTTAAAGACATTCCTAAAAAATGCCAATCACCAATATTCTTAATAGCAAGGACAACTTGAGTCAAAAAGTGACTCAGAAGAGTTGGACTTGAATAGAGAGAAGTTTTGAGAATACCTTAACTCATTTATTATACTTTTCTTTTTACATAGGCACATATTTGGAATAAAAATCTATGTATAATTAATGAGCTTTTTAAATGTTTATAAATAAAATTCTGAGTCTGTCTTCAATTGGCAGCTCTTTTCTTTCTTTATGGAATACATATAATGGCTCATCAGCATTTGATGGCATCTTAGAAGCTATGTCAAAAAGTAGACTGTATTCTTACGCACCACTGGCTTAAAGTGATGGGCCCATGAAGATGCTGGCTGTGAATGACAATTGCCCATTATTAAAAACCATGGGCAGAAAGTCAAGAATGATTATATATGTGCAAATACCTTCTTTTTTTAACAAAGTAAACTAGAAGTTGGTCTATACCATCCATAGTAACAATAATTGTATTTTAAGATTGTCATTTTGGGGAACAATGAGTCATATAAATAACAAGTATATTCCCCATTCTAAAAAAGCAAAACATGGCAGGTATTTCTTAAACAGCAATATACCAAGTGACAGAGAATTGGTACTCATTAACTATATATCCAATATTCCATAATTTATATCTTCATTTACCTTAGTTAAAACACTTTATATTTTACAAATTCTTAATAGGTAAGGTTTTCATTTTTAATTGCTTTCCTTGAGAATCAAAAAAACTACCCAAATTCTGCTAAATAAGTACATTGTAATCAAATTAAATCAATACATTAATTACTAGACTTGAAGGAGATATTCTTGAAGAAATGCTGTATTTGATTCAAATAATCTACAATATGGACAAAACATGAAACCCTGAAACCAGAAAATTAGACATCCCCTATTGTTGAGAATACCAGCTGAGATGACTTTCACTGGTGTGCTGTGGTACATGTTCTCTCTCCAATCTAATTTTAAAATGGGAAAACAGTTCTTCTGAATGACTTCCACCATTTGTAGGCTCTTCCATAAATCTGGTAGATGAATTACAGGTAGCTTCCACAACAACCTCTCCACACAGGCTGAAAGTCAGGAAATATTTTAGTTATTACACTTATCGTTCCATTAGATTCTTTTTTATGTCATTACCTTATAATAAAAATCTAAAGATGTATAAACAAGTAATATTTCACAAATTGAAACTCATAACTGCTACTCATTGTGATACTAACTCAAAATAGTATCCAAACTGCATAGCACATTCAACAGTTACCAGTTTCCATACACAGTCTCCAAAAAGCCCACTATTTTCTGTATAGCCACAGAATGTAGAAACCTTTCTTAATCTATTTCTTGAAGTATTATAATAACATCTTAATCCAGTCAGACTAGAAAATGGATATAAAATACCATAGGCTCACTATAGTACTCAGTTTAATTACAACCATCCAACAGGAAATGTATATTATTTATGCCTAGAACAATAGAAATTTAACATACTTTTATAAGTATTTGACAATAATAGCTACAAAGAAGATAAGTTATTCCTTTAAAAGTAGACCTTTCAAAATTAAATTCATTTACTCCTACTTTCCAGCTCAATCTAGTATATTCTTTGGTGAGAGTGAATAGAGAGATGGCATTACTTCTAAGTTTTACTCATTTAGTTGCTTTCACTCAAATTTGGAGGTGTCATTTTAAATGTGAATATTTATAAATTTTTTAAAGCCATTCTAGTTTAAGTAATGCATATTTCAGCAATCATTAAAGCTGTGTTCTCACAACTCTAGTATATAGCAATGTGTGTTCCTGACTTCATTTTATGTTTATATGAAATCAAATGTCGCATTTAAGATTTTCTGCATTTTTTCAGAGACAGTTACCTCTTTGTAATTTATTTTTATATATCTGGGTTATGAAATCCATATGTTCAAGAATTTTCATACTTTGGGTAAATGTAAAATAATAGGTTGAAAATTATTCACAATATTTAATTAGCGATTCAAAAACCTTCCAAAGTATGTGTAAAATGTATCTATTTTTGTCTGAAGATTCTATGTACCACAGAGGCAAATATTTAGGATACAGGCCACAGGAAAGCATGTTCATATTTTGGAAATGCCACCAATTCATGTACAAATGAAATTGCTGACTAACCTACAGATAGTCTAAAATAATGTAATCAAATGCTGCATACATGCCACATCCATTATTAGGGAATAACAATATTGGAGCTATCTACAGTCTAGAAGAATTAAAAATACAGATATATAAAATCAAGGAAACTAAACCCAAGGGTGAAGAAGAATATGCTCCGGATAAACCACTGCAATCAAGAGAATTATCATCTGCTGATTTGTTCAGTTGCAATAGCTTCCAGACTCAGAGAGGAATTGGTATTTATCTTTCAGCCACCCATCCTCTTGTTTAAACAGCTTTAGGATAAAGTCCCAGCAGTGGAATTGCTGGGTCAAAAGGCAGATCCATTTTTAGTTTTCTGAGGAAGTTCCATACTGCTTTCCATAGTGGTTGTACCAGTCTGCAGTCCCACCAGCAGTGCACTAGGGTCCCCTTTTTTCCACAGCCTCTCCAACACTTGTTGTTTGTTGCTTTGTTTATGATGGCCATTCTGTCTGGTGTGAAGTAGTATCTCATTGTGGTTTTAATTTGCATCTCTCTGATAGCTAGCGATATTGAACATCGTTTCATGTGTCTTTGGATTTTCTGTATGTCCTCCTTGGAGAAGTGTCTGTTCAAGTCCTTTGCCCACTTTTTAATTGGTTACTATCCTAAGAATACTAAAATACCAATTCAAAAGAACCTATGCAACCCAATGTTCATAGCAGCACAATTTACAATAGCTAGATGCTGGAAGCAACCAAGATGCCCATCAGTAAATGAATAGATCAAAAAACTATGGTACATTTACACAATGGAATTCTATGCAGCAGAAAGAATGAAGGAGCTCCTACCCTTTGCAACAGCGTGGATGGAGCTGGAAAACATTATGCTTAGCAAAACAAGCCAGGCAGTGAAAGACAAATACCATATGATCTCACCTTTAACAGGAACCTAAATAACAAAACAAAGAAACAAGCAAAACATAACCAAAGACACTGAAATAGAGGACAGGCTGACGGTGACCGGAGGGGAGAGAAGAGGGAATTTAAGGGGACAGTGGGAAGGGTTCACAGGAACAAACTTAAAAGACACATGGTCATAAACTAAGGGGAGGGTGGTAATGGGAGGGAAGTGGGGAGGGTGGGAGGGGGGACTGGATTGGGAGTAAAAAGGAAAAAACTATATTTGAACAATGATTAAAATTAAATAAATAAATAAATAAACAACTTTAAACTTGTGTACACATTGCCAAATCCTCGGCACCTATGTGCCTTGTAAAAGTCGAGTAATAACTGAAGGAGAGGACTTCCTCTCCTTCAGTTATTACTCGACTTTTACAAGGCACAGAGCAGTTAACGAACAGGATGAATACAGACTGTTCTTACTCATTCGCACTTTGATTCATCTTGTGGGGGATCATTAAAAGAAAAATGGTTTCCATCTTTGGAATAAAGTTTCAAAAAACAATGTGAGTGGATAGGGAGCTTCAATTTGTAGGAAATATTTTATGAGATAAGATTTGATTTGGTAGCAGTATTTTAAAGACATTCTTAACCTAGCCTTGTCTCCTGACAGCTACTTATACAATATTCCTAAAAAATTCATCACAAGATAAAATCATACAACCTTTTTCTTCTTAATCATTTATGAAAGTAATTGTGTCTTATCTTAAAGGATAAACAAATAAGAGTAACACAATGTAAAAATAGATCTGAGAATGACTTTGGCCCAACATTTTAAAAGGTTATCTTCATTACTAAGTCCTCAAAATGTGAAATAGAGAACTGTATAAATGAAGTCTCAAATATTTCCAGAGAAATAATCAACAATCAATTCTTACGATCTAGAAATATTTTCCAGGATAGAAATCGTTCAGAGGTTCCAAGACACTCCACCACTTTTGTGTTGTGACAATACAATAACCGAAAACACATGTGCTGAACAATGCAGTAATTTTCTTTAGCATAAAAAGTCCTACCTTATAAAATCATCTTAATGGACCAAATGTATTCTTGTATGGAAAAGCAGATGTTTCAAAAGAAAATGTTTTCAATTATGTAGTATATACTGCCAATTGACAAATGTATAAACAATATTTTTATACAACTTGCTAGTGGTGAAACAAAGATACATATTCTGCACACATATTTAATGATCAAATCCCTAAAGATTAGAAATTCTAAAATATTTTTAATGTTTAGAGGATTAATTTCCTATACAGAGATGACTTTACCAGTCCCCTACCAAAAGGCATGTACTTAAAGCTTTTTCCAGGAGTGGTCATGGGTTTATGCTGACCCAGCTACACTCTCGGAACTATGTTCCATTTTGGCCAACAACAAGCATTTGAGGGATGGCCGCTCAGGGACCGTGATGCTGGCCATGGTCAGAGAAAAGAATGATCACAGTCCATGACCTTCCTTAGCACCTAGATTGTTTTAAGTAAACTAACCAGCTGCAAACAAATATGTATTTAAAACCAATCTCTTTGATGAGAAAAGTGTATTAATCTTGCAGGTTTCAATTATTTGCTGCCAAACATTAATTCTTGGAAAATTAGCTTCCATTGGCTTCAAACAAAAGAATAAATCTTCTACAGAAAAAAAAATCCACTATGAAATATTCAGCAAGGAACACAAAATAGATATAAGAATCCTGATCTTCCCTCTCACTATTCTAGACACTAGTCAAAAGATTACTAGCAAAGTAATTGTATGGCTTTTTAGACTCCACAATGAAAAAAATTTATAGGAAATTTGAAAATAAGCAAAGAGTAACAACTAACCAAAGGCAGAAAATTGATCTTATGAGAAAAAGCTACTGTAAATGAAAAAACAAAACAAAACATTTTTCGATACAGTTTAACTTAGATACAGTCCTGCAGCACTTAATGATGGAGATACGTTCTAAAAAAATGCACCGTTAGGCAATTTCATCACTGTGCGAACATCACAGAATGTACTCACACAAGCCTAGGTGGTATAGCCCATTGCTCCTAGGCTACAAGCCTGTACAGCGTGTTACTGCACAAAACAATACGAAATTATATCAAGCACAAGAGAAATGATGTAATCTAGAAACATGGTAAACAGATGTATGAGGCTGCTGCTGGCATAACACAGGGTACTGTTTTACAGCAAATTTTTTTTGTAAGTAGAAAGAGTACACTAAAATAAAAAGTGTGGTGCAGTGAATACATAATCCAGTAACAGAGTTCTTTATTATCATTATATCATTATCAAGTCTTATGTACTGTACATAATTATATGTGTTATACTTTTATGTGGCTGGCAGCTCAGGAGGTTTGTTTCAACAGCCTCACCACTGACACATGAGTAATGTGTTGTGCTCTGACACTGGGATGGCCATGACATCACTAGGTGACAGAAACGTTTCAACTCCATTATAATCCTATGGGACCAGCATCATTTATGCAGTCCAGTGTTGACTGAAATGTCATTATATGGAGCATGACCATAAATAACTAGCTAAATCCTCTATCCAATGGATAAAGTAATTTAAATATAAAACAGCTGCAGATTAGATAAAACAGGGAAAAAAGCTGACAGCAAGAATGACTGATTTGTAAACAATGGATTCATACTCCATGCCCCAGTCTCTCTTCCTTCCCAAAGTATTTCCCTGACTGCTCCCAACCATCAAGAATCCTAAACATCTAATAGTATTTTCAGAATCATACAGTTTAGAATTTAATTGCTCCATAGTGCTCATATTTTTTTTGTCTTTTAACTTGCCACTAAGTCTGTAGAAGCAAATATCATACCCATCATCCTCGGCCCTCAAAAATGACCTAACACTGAAGGGCGTGGTTAGGTTCCAATATATGTTTGGTGATCAAATAATTTGTTATTCAAACCAAGGCACTTTTGAAAAGAAAGGGACCCCATATAAATCCCAATTATCTAAAAGAAGATAATTCTTCTAGAATTATCTAGAAGTTGTTCAGAATAGTCTAATCCCAAGCAAAGTAAGTATCCTTTATCAGATAAACTTAAGGCATTTTCCATCCCTTCAACATGAGGACAATTGTCCTTTATTAATGGAGCACTGACTGATCTTATGCATATCATCTCACAAAAATCCTTGTCAGGTTGCTATTAATATTAATATTCAAAAGGTACAGATAAAAAAACAAATTTTAGAAAAGTTAAATAGCTTGCCTGCCCATGATTATAAGTAAGGAAGTGGTAGAACTCAGTTTTGAACCAAAAGCCATAAGATACTAACATATAAATAAATATAATAATCTACACAGCAGAAAATAACATACAAACTTGCCTTAATCCAGTTAGGTTTCAATCACACTATTATATATTCAGTTTATATTTAAAAATAAAAAATGTTCTGTACAAGTAAATAATGAGTAAGATTGAACTCTTTGAAGGCAGAGACTCCAAGTCTAAAGAGAATATACAGGCAGTGAGGGGACCACTAAAACCTGGTGTGCTAAAGGCTGTGACAGGGAACTCATGAGGTGCCACGAGAGCATATAGGATGCCTAACACCAACTGGCAGGAACCTGGAAGACTTCCTGGAAAAGGTGGAACCTCAGTCAAGTCCTGCAGAACAAGTTTAAGTTTGGCCAAACAGAAGAGCAAACGGCATTCCAGGTAAAGGGTAACGTACCAGCAAGAGCAAGGAATCATGAGGGAACACGCATTACAAAGATGAGACTGGACAGGCTGAAAACAGTATCTGTATGGCAAACACAAGGATTTTTTCCTACAGGTTAAGACAAACCATTACATAATTTTAAGCAGAGGAATGACAGATTAGAAGTGCATCTTTAAAGACAAATCAAGTGGTATTTTGGGGAATGGACTAGGCATATGAAAGAGAGGAAAGCAGAAGCAGTGAAACTAGTTATTAGGGTCTCAAAGAGATGAAATGTCAACATTCTTTCCTATGAAAATTTTGAAGAAACCAAGTTGTTTCCAGTGGTGATAAAAAAAAAAAAAAAACCATGAAGAACACTGAAAGAATCAGAACTAGAATGCCAGACTGGCAAGAGATCAGTACAGAAAGAAGTGATCAAATATAACACCTCATTTACCCATGACCATCTGAATCAATTGCTCCACATACAAGTTCTAGAATATGATAGCTTATCCCTTTAAATACCAAAATTAACTTAGACCAGATTGAAGAAAATCTTTTAAAAGTATTATTTTTTCCCTTTCAAACACAGCACAGGTAGACTGAATATAAGTAAAACCATTCCTTGATGACCCAGATGCAGCATATTAAGTGGAAAGAATATTGAGCAAGACTCATCAGTTTTTGGTTCTTGAGCCACCTGACATGGGCAACCCTTAGCCACAATGGGCCTTGGTTTACAAAATGAGACTAATCTTTGTCAGCCAAAGCTGTGGTGGGGTTCAAACAAAATGAGGTAGAAGCACGGACAGGCGAGGTTTTTTTGTTTTAGGGTCTCTTTGGTTCACTCTGTTGAGGCTGCTTTCCCATCAAGTCTTTCCTTTAAACTTTTTCATCCTTTTTAAAAATAATCATCCTCAGTCAACTGCCATTCCTGAAATTACTTGTAGGCCTGAATTATCTGTATAGAACCAACTTTTTAAAAACAATTTTTGAGACCTATTATTTGCAGGATTATTACAAATCATCTTCAATGTAGTCATAAATTGACTAGTATTGAAAATACCACTAAAGTACTACTAAACCAGAACCCAGTGAAAACAATTACTAACTTCCAAAAGAATTGTGCCTAGCAGGTGGACGTTAGGCCAACTTCATTGCTATACCCAGCTTCCGGGGTCTCGTTCATTTGTACAGACCAAGCACAATGATTAATAATAATATAAACAGCTATCTTCTCATACCTTTGGGCGTTTGGGATACAAAAACAATACCATTAATATACACCAATTGCAAAAGCAGAGGAAAAGGAGAAACAAAAAATGGACACCTGTTAAAGAATCACAAACATGGCATTTTTATAGTAAGCAGAAGGGAATCAGACTAATTTTAAAAGTAAATAGGCTTCCTGCGGTTTGTTCCTTTAACCGTAACTAACTCGGTGGTGCTTAGAACTACTCCAGGTGCCTCATTCATTCAAAAACACCTGAAACGTTACTATGCATGAGGTTACAAGGAAACTGTCTCAACAGACTTCATTCTCAACACCAGCCACCATGTGGTTTCTCAGTAAACAAGCAGCACCATTTACTAACCACGGACACTCAAAACCTGGCACTGATTTACTTAATCTCTCTTATTACAACCACTCCAAAGTAGCTATTATCGTCATTTTACAGAAGAGGAAACTGAAGCAAGGATTATTAAATGACCTGTCCAAGGCCACACACCTGAAAGGGTCTCCTATATATAGGCTGGAACCTAGGATCCTGGAGAAGGAATTATTTCCTGAGGCTTCCAAAGTGTTCTTCACTTACGGAGCCCCAGGGCCTACCAGGGTCTGCTATATTATATAGTAGATGCTTAAAGACTAGTCGAATGAGTAAAACCAGTTATTTCGGAGAGAAATACTGTCGAGCCCGGCCGGCACGGTCAGGGCTTCGTTAAGAAGCCCACCCAGGCTAATATCCGCTCTGATGTCCCAGGGACTACATCCTTTCTAGCAGTATCTGAGCCTCGCAGCCTTTTCCCCAGCCTAGGCAGCCAGTCTCCGGGGAGCGGAGGGTGTGGGCACAAAGGGGGCGGGATGCGGTCGCGCCCAGGATAAACTCGAGCGTCTTTCATCTCCGGGTTCATCTCTGCCGTCGCTCCCAGGCCCCAAAGGCAGGCCGCGGTAACATCCCAGCCTCTTCTAAACCCAAACTTCCCTCTCCCAAAAAACGCGTCTACGCCCCCACCGCCGCGTTAGCACGTCGCTGTGACGTCAGCCCGCCACCGCGCCGCAAAGAGCGGAGTTCGAAATGGGTCGCAAATGCGGGTGGTCCGTGAACACGTTAGTGAGGCCTCGGCAAACGTACCTGAGATCTCTAGCTCTGGGTTAGCTAGGAGGGAGAGCGGGACGCAAGGGGCGGTGCAGTGGATGAAAGCTTAGAAAGGAAGGCAAGGAACCTGAGGCGGAAGCAGGCGAATTCCTAGAACGGCTTGCGGTGGAAGACCACCCGCTTAGGTGAACTGGGACCAAAGCGAAGCTAGTAACCAGCAAGTAGCTTCTCTGGCAACCGTCGCCCCGCCCCTTCCGTCTAGTACAGCTGCGGTAGCCAATTGGCTAGGCTCGGAAAACCGGTGTCGAAAGATTTTGCTATTCGCGGGAGTAAGGGGCGGGACCTGGGCATAGCTATCTCTCCGTAGCTGCTCTAGTTTAACTTTTTCCCCAAGCCTTTTATTTTGCAGAAGAGCTTGTGGTTACCAAAAGTCTTACATGAGCTCAACCAGAAGTGGAGGTAGATTGCAAATGTTCTGACGCTTGGCCTGGAAGTGCCCTGCTTTCGCCTTTTAAAAAAAATTTTATTTATTGGTGAGAGAAAGAAACATGGATTTGTTGTTCCACTTATTTATGCACTCAGTGGTTGACTCTTGTATGTTCAATGACTGAAGGTCAAACCTGCAACAGCCGGTATCAGGATAACTGCTCTAACCAAGCCACCTGGCCAGGGCTGCTTTTGTCTTTCAAAGGGGAGAGTTTAAAAAGCCAAGGCAACCACTACTGAAACCCCTACTCATTTTAAATGTATGAAATTGTTAACTGGAATCCTTCCCCGTGTCTGTATTTTCTTTGGTTAAATGAGAGAGCCTGAAGGTTATCTCCAATATACCTTTGAGGACTCATTTCTTTGCATTTATGGTAGAGTAAGCTGGTATGGTTTATAATCTCCACAAGAAGCAAGGCCAGATTTTATTTGGAAAAGTATAAAACTTTATCCATCACTTTAAAGTCAATGTTAAGGATTGTACACCATCATATTCACAGATAGAAAACTATCAACTGAGCAATATAACTAACTATGATATACCTAATTATTGGTTTTACTAAAAAATATTTTCCATTGATGATTTCAGCAAAGCTTTTTCTTCCTCCAGTGTGATTGTCTAGTCAAAAGTTAATGAGAATTAAAAGTTCCTTCATAATAAACACAACTGTTTCATATATGCAAATAATAAAAAGCACTAGGGGCTGGAGATTTAAGTATCTTAAGTATCTATTCTCTCACTAATGGATCATGACCTCTGGCAAGTCAACTAACTGTTTTTTCACAAAAAGAAAAAAAAAGAAGAGAGTTGAAGTGGGGAAAGATACATAATTCCAAGGGCTTTTCTAACATTAATCTAGATTCCAGCTAACCTTGCTAATTTGTCATAATTAGCAAAGTAATTGTAAAAATAAGATTGATCTTATGAAATACATTTATTTTAAACAGGTATTAGATAAACCACCTTTATAAGATATGCAAGAGGAAACATTCACAAAATTTCAAAATGATTACATAAGATTATCAAATTGACTATTCTAACTGAATTGTCCAGGTAAAGTAAACATGGGATCCCTCATCTTCTAAATCTAGTCTGTTTCTGAAATCTGCTTGCATAGTCAATTTCAGGAAGATCTCTTACTGTTATTTAAATGGGAAATAATTCATTCTAGCCCATCCAAATACCCCAGCCAAGAAACCTAACAGGTTCTTCTTTCCTCACTTGGAATCCAAGTACCATATAAGAAATCCAATTATTCTGCTGTGGAGCAAAACACTGTTAAGTCACTCATCTGAGGTGCCAGACATGTTAGCCATTACCTTTGAAGATACAGCATGTTTCTTTCAAGTGCAGCCGTGTGAGTGACCCTAGCCAACGCCATGATCCAAAGGGATGAAAAGAGAAACAACTTCCATTTTAAAGGAATAGATTAATATGGCCACACCATTGAACTGAGAAAATTCAGAAGTAGCAGAACCCTAAATTTTCATAGGGTTTATCTCCCACTATCTCAATTGTATATGTTCTTTCCAATGTATTTTGGTTTCTTTTAACAAACTTGGTGATGCGAAACAACAAATTTTATTCATGATTCTGTGGGTTATAAATTCAGGCAGGGTTCAGCTGGGTGGATTTTTCCGCCTCCATGTGTCAATAGCTGGGGTCTCTTATCAAGATGCAACCAGATTGCTGCTGAGGCTGGTGTAGCAGAAGATACCCCTGCCATATCCTTATATTTTAAATTCAATATTCTGTTCTTGGGCATAAGAATTTCTTTGGCTGACCAAGAAAAAATGAGGCATGGTTATGAAATTTCCTTCTTTAAATGTATTATTGTTTGACTCTGGCTTTATTAGAGGCTTTAGGAATAAATGTAAGGGATTTAAGTCTCATAGCTTAAAGATGCTATGTGGTCATAAAGAGTATAGACACTCCTTTATTCTTCTATTGTTTGGAAATTAATGTAACTAGAAATTAATTTAACAGTTAATTAACCATTTAAAGAAAACTCAGAAAATGGTGGACTTGCAAGTGTCAAATATGAAGAAAAAATATTCTTAAGGTACACTGTGGACTTTGGAAACAGAAGATCAAAAAGGCAGGCATACAAATATAAAATTGGTATGGTTTTATTATGGTCTAGTATTCTAAGAAAATCTTCACAAAGATAAAGGGTTAGATTTGTGGTTTGCTTTTTAAAATTTTATTTTAGGCTAGTCTATGTTGCAGCATTGTTCAACAGGTCTTTTCTCCCCTCCATTATTGAAGCTAAGTGTAAAGAGAAAAATCACCTGGTCAACATTTTAACTTGGAAGTGAAAATAATATTAATATGTTCATCAAAATATTGTATAGTTTATATATTAAACCACTTTATATATATGTTTGCAAACATTAGTACTTTTTAGAAATTCCAAGGCTATTTCCTAAAATGCTTTTACCAGTTGTAGCATTTTTGGAAGTAACAGGATACCTGACTAATGATGGGCTACAGAACTGGAATTTCCTTTCATCACATAGTGAGAAGCCTGGAGTTAGGCACTCCCCCGATTGGCTCAGCTGTCACCGGTATCATCAGGGACACACCTGCTTCACCCTTTCAGCCCTACTACCTTTGCTTTTTGACTGCCCTCCTCACCTTCCACAAATGCCACAGAGGCTCCCTCAGCCTCTGGCACTCTTGTGGGAAAGAAGGGTGGGATTTTTCTAGACATTCCCCTTTTTCATGGAGGGAAATCTTTTCCATAAAGGATCCCAACAGCACCACTTCTTCCTCCTCCATCTGCCTACTGCTTGCAGACTACTCCTTAGGTTACTGGCTGGAGTCAGGATCACATAGTCGTGTCCCAGCATGAGGGAGGCTTGGAAAAATAGGCGTCAGACATTTCTGACCCCTGTCATAAAATGGGTTCCACCAGCATGAAAGAGAAAGAGGCTGAGTATTGGGTAGGAAGCTAAAAGTACCCAAGAAAGTGCCACACACACGGAGAAAAGGTCATAATTAATATGGATTAATATTTATTAAACTCTTACTCTGACCTAGATGCTGTTTCAATCTGTACATGAGCTATTTAAACTTTACGCCATTTTTACAAATAGGCACGGAGATATTTAATAACTTACCAAAGGGGTTTGCAGAGCTGTGATTTCAATCAGGCTGACCAACTTCAAAGTCCAATCATTTAACCATTTTCCTGAGCTTCTACATGATTCTTATAATACAGGATTAAAGGTGCTTACCAATAAAATGTATGTAATTCGAGGCATAAGTGGCAGGAAATTTTAACATTCCTAGATTCTGACATTTTACAATCATGTGGTGATAAAACATGTATGTGATATAAAGACATTTAGGATAAATCACGACACAAAAAATAAATTCATTTGTTTATTCTTGGCTGAAAAGACAAAATGCTCCCTAAAAAGATTTTTTAATTGTCAATTCCTCATGATTATTGATTTTTAAAATACTCCCAATATCTTTGGAGTATGGACACTTAATCTTGGCTACAATGTATCATCCATCGTACAATTTTTGTCTTTAAAATTATTGTGTTTTTAGTAACCAAGTCTAGCATTTTAAAGAATTGATTGATATTTTTTTTCTTTTTCCTACCTATGTGACCCTAAAGAATTCCTACTCAAAAACATCCCATTACTTTCTAATAGAGGAAAAATAGAAACAGCTGTGTAGTAAAAACAAAAACAAAAACAAAAAAAAACACTCATAATATTTTTAAATAATTGTTCCCTAGCCTATTTGAGGGAGAATAGAAAAAAGGCAGAGGAAGTACTCACATGGGAGACACAAAAAGAACTGGTGAGTAATAAGGTCTAAAGAAAGAAGATGAAAGATGGTCTCAATTTAAGCAAGGCCTTCATTGGAATTTTCTAGTAAGCCACAGCCAAATCTCTTGAAATAATCACAATAGGAGGTTATTCAAGAAAACTGGGATCCAAGTAGGTGCTAGAAGCTATGGGATTTGGGAAAAACTTGAAACCTTAGCTATGCCCAGCTAGTTAAATGGAAATAGCAACTTTAGGGAATAGGAACAACATCGTAAGAAAAACAACAGTAGAAGAGTAAATATTTTGACTTTGAATTTAGAGGAGAAGACAGAGATGAGCTGGAGTGGCTTTTGAAGTCATCCAAAAAACGAGTGCCTAAGCCAGAACAGTGTTTAAAACTCTTATTGGCCAGAATCCCTCTTGGGGAGAACATTTTATAAATGTTTGAGATTGGGGGGGCAGGAAGCCACCTAATCCCCGCACCTTCCTGGTTTCAGGTGGTGCCAGGAATTAGAGCAGGGCACTGGCTCTGTTTGTGACCAGGCAGGTTTTGTTGGTGGTGCCTGGCTGGCTGGATTTTCTCTTGAAAGTAAGGAAAAGAGAGAAAAAAAGAGATGACAGTCCCTCGAGATGGAAAGAGGCTGAGGCAACTCAGAGGCCAGGGGAGCTCCGTACTCATAGAAAATTATTTAAAGAATGCTGAGACCTTCAGTGATGTAAAAGTTTTGTTTTATTTTCCTTTGACAAATACCTCTTTAACTTCCCCATGAACTCTTCAATTAAGTCTAAATTTCTCACAAAAACAATATGTACGTGTTTCTTTGGAAAACTCAAAACACTACCTCTGAAACACTGGGAAACACAGCAGCAGCACATGTGGATCTGGGAAACAGGAGTTTGGAGATGCCAGGTGTCCAGATAGTTGCAGGAATCCAGGAGGGGAACTTGGTCTTCCACAGGCCGTGGAATTGACATGGCTGAAAGCCAATCCTATGTGGGTCTCTGAGGAGCAAGGGGACCCCAGCTGACAGTATCTGATGATTATATTGACAATATTAACTGTAGCTACGATGTATGGAGCACCACAGTCTTATGCTGTAAACTTGAACTGTATTTTTATGTTGTTTGACTACAGATAACTACAGTTCTCATATTATTTTGATGACATTATTTCTTATTTTATATTTCTGTTGTCAGCATTATCCTTGGCACTTTTGGACAGGCAAAGAAGTATTTAGTGATTCCTCTCTTATTAAGCTTATGAGCTGAAGGGTTTTTCTTTCACCTCCACAGCAAAATTATTTAGTGGAGAGGGGAAGGAAACTCCTAGAAAGCTGATGAAGGCTAAATGAAGACAATCCAAACTGTTGTCTGAGCTCTGTACATCTCCACTGTCTCACCTGCATTCAGCAATAAGCCCCTCACTAGCCCCTGCTCCCGCTCTTGGCCTCCTCACAAAAAAAAAAAAAAATGGGGGACTAAAAGATCCATCATGTCCCTCCACTGTGCCCATGACAAAACCTCCATGTCACGGCTCCCTCCAGTCCCAGAACCCTCTCCCCTCTCTGTAGCTCTCAGTATTGCCTCCCGTGCTGACTCCACTCCAGGTACTCTCCAGCTTTGGGCCCTTCCCACTTGCTCTTCAAAAACATTTTTACATTTTTAACAGCTTTCTTTAGGTATATTTGACACAATCTAATTTTTGAATGAATAAATGAATAAAAAAGAGAAATAAAGGTTAAGGAGCAGTCCTCTGTTTGAATTATGTGCATCCTTGGGAATTACTTACTTGAGGCTACAGACTGGAGATCATTAAAACAGTCTTATCGTGACTCGCATGTAATGAATAAGAAAATAGACTGAATGTGAATCAGTGGTTTTAATAATAGTGATTGTGGCTTTGGAGAATTTAAAACCTACATATCTGTGTCACTGGTTTTTAAATTCTGTACTCTGTAGTTGTTTCCTCACAAAAAAATAGACAATGTTGTCACCATAAAATGATAATCAATGCAACACTTTTTTTTCCTGAGATCTGAAGAAAATATAGGTCTGCCCCATAAGATAAAAATATATATATTAAAAACTGCAAAGACTGCCACTTTCCGGTATAAGGGCTGCAATCACCCAGTAAACCCCTGGATATCCCTTGGTGGTGATTCTGATACAGAGACTACTCTGTATCAAGGACCAGCAGCCTCAGCAGCACCTGGAGCTTAATAAACCTGCGGAATATTGGCCTCCCCTTTAACCTACAGAGTCAAAATCTGTATTTGAATAGATGATTCTTAGGTACATTAAAACTTGAAAAACACTACTCTAAATAGCTTTTTGATGCACTCTGGCAGGGAGGATCCTGCAGGTCAATTTTGTCTGGAGTTTTGTCTGGTGTGAGAGCCCCAGGTACTTGCACTCCAAGAACAGAAGGGGGAGCCCTAATGCCCCAATTGCCAGATCTTTCAACCGGTTGCCGTGGCTTTCTGTTTTTTGCTGGGCCTGTGAGGTTAAAGGGAGCATTAGAGGTAGCGGAGGAGAGGAAGGAGACCAGATCTGTTGCCCTTAGCGGCTGGGGGAAGTTGGGTGCAGCAGGGAATTCTGGCAGAGCACTGGAGCTTCTCAGACATATTGTGGTAGAATTAGAGCAGGAAGAAAACAGAAGAGGAGACTAGAGAGAAGAAAGTAAAAATGTCGTGCTTCTATTTTCCTTTATTGTTCTCTGGGTCTCCCTGGTTATTTTTCATCTCTTTAAAAAATTTCCGATACAGTTCTGCTTTCTCTTTCTTTTCTTTTCTGGAAAATAACAATAGTGGTAATGATAGCACCTCACATCCACATGATGCTATATACTATCAGGTGCATAATAGATAAAAATGTTATAGAAGGCAGTTTCATGCCCATTTGGCAAATGAAGAATGTTCCATATTATCTCTTTTTTTTTAAATTTTATTTTAATCATTGTTCAAGTACAGTTTTCTGTCCTTTACTCCCATTCCAGCTCACCCACCCAACCCTCCCCACTTCCCTCCCATTTCCACCCCCCTAGTTTTTGTCCATGTGTCCTTTATATTTGTTCCTGTAAACCCTTCTCATTCTCTCCTGAAATTCCCTCTCCTCTGGTCACTGTCAGCCTGTCCTCTATTTCAGTGTCTTTGGCTATATTTTGCTTGTTTGTTTGTTTTGTTGTTTAGGTTCCTGTTAAAGGCGAGATCATATGGTATTTGTCTTTCACTGCCTGGCTTATTTCTCTTAGCATAATGCTTTCCAGCTCCATCCATGCTGTTGCAAAGGGTAGGAGCTCCTTCTTTCTTTCTGCTGCATAGAATTCCATTGTGTAAATGTACCATAGTTTTTTGATCCATTCATTTACTGATGGGCACCTAGGCTGCTTCCAGCATCTAGCTATTGTAAATTGTGCTGCTATGAACATTGGGGTGCATAGGTTCTTTTGGATCGTATTTTCTTTATTGGCTTATCATTAAAAGTAGTTCTTGTTTTCCATTTACTTTGGCAAATTTTGGAGGGTATTTTTCATGTATTGATACAAAGTCATCAGCAGAATTATTGTCACAGTGAGGGTGAGAAGGGGGCTTAATACCAAATGCCTGGAGGTGAAAGGCTGCATCAGGAGAGTTCAAGAAATTAGAGATGAAGTGTAAGAGCTCCATGCTTTGGCATTGTGATGACTCAGCAAACACAGAAGACTTCCCAGACTCTATCTGGACCATCCCCTTCACTCCTTTGCTTTGAAAATGAGTGCAGTGGCCCTGCTTTACCCACAAGGACCCCAGGTGGATGTCTGAAACCACAAATAGTACTGTACTCTGAATATACTATGTTTTTTCCTATATGTATATACCTATGATAAAGTTTAATTTATAAATTAGGTACAGTAAGAGATTCACAATGACTAATAATAAAGTAGAACAATTATAGCACTGTATGGTAATAAAAGTTATGTGAATGTGGTCTCTCTCAAAACACCTTATTGTGCTGTGCTCACCTTTTCACTTAAAGGAAGCACTGTGTGGCTTCTCTTTGACATATCCAACTTGCCAGCATCAGTGCTCTTGCCATTTGGAGGCCGTGATTAAGTAAAATACAGATTACCTGGACACACAGTGATCCTGTAACAGTCAATTTGAAGCCAAGATGGCTTCTTAGTGCCTAATTGTAGGATGTGTATATTGTGTGAATACGCTGAACAAGAAATGATTCAGGGCCTGGGTAGGGTGGATTGAAATGCCGTGAGTTTTTATCATACTACCCAGAATAGCACACAATTTAAAATATATTAATTGATTATTTCTGCAGTTTTCCATTTAATATTTTCAGACCAAGGTTGAGCACAGGTAACTGAAGCCATTTAAAGTGAAACCATGGATGAGGGGAGATTACTGTGTATCTTTGAAGAAAATAGGTAGGGAAATTATGAAATGTGCCATCTCAGTCCTTGGCAAGCTTTGGTTTTGTTTAAATTCTTAGCCTTAAGAATTTGTCTCACTTCTATTTCTATTTATTTCAAAAACTAAAGTAGCCCGTTGAGTCTTATAGCCCAGCTACACAGTAGACATTGCTCTCTTTTTCTGAGTGGAACCTCCACAAGTGTTGAAACGAGTGCCTGAGAGGTAAAAACCCAGAGCTTTTTTGGACTCCTCAAGATGCCAAATCTTCTGACTTCTCTGACACCAATTGCATTTTTTATTCACTTTGATTGTGGGTGTCCACAAGCAGACTCTATAAAAAAATACACACAGCCCTGACTGGTGTGGTTCAGTGGACTGAGTGCCAGCCTGCAAATCGAAGGGTCACAGGTTCAATTCCCAGTTAGGCCACATGCCTGAGTTGTGGGCCAGGTCCCCAGTAGGGGACATATGAGAGGCAACCACAAATTGATGTTTCTCTCCCTCCCTTCCCCTCTCTCTAAAAAAATAAATAAATGAAATCTTTAAAAAATACACAGAGAAGCCTTTGGGGACAGATTGAACTGTACAGACAATGAACAAAGATGTCCTTTAGATTCTTTAGTTACTGAAATTGAATAACTTTCATTTTCTTGAAAGCAGATAAAAGCAGAACAGATTCCTATAGTTTATGCAACATTGAAATAAATTCTTGAATATCATATTCTCACTTTTTTTCACTTCAGGCATATTTCATTTCTTAGCTATCATAAAATCTATAGACATGAGCAGTGATATTTTTTAATGAAAGGATAAGTTGTTCTTTCTGTTCTCAAAGTCACACTTTATCAGAAGTGGACACTGTTCGGAAATGACTTGAAGTCACCTAGTCAAGTCGGTTTTCTCCTGGGACGTCAGCCTGCCCAAAGCAGAAGGCGGTAAGAAGAGATTTTCAGCACGCCCATGGCTGGCAGCAGAAAGGGTTCTAAAGGTAGGTCAGAACAGAGGTGGGGGGCACAGGCTTTCCGGAGTGAATGTGACTCTCCAAGACACAACCAGAGAATAGGCCTTGCAAGGGGCAGGTGATGAAAGTGGAACCCAGTCAAGTGGCCAGACCTGGCGATTGGCTTCCAGAACCAAGGAAGCAAAAGCAGAGAGACAGGAGCGAATGTCATGTCTGGACGCTCAGCCCGGGATAAGCAAAGCCTGAGTGGTTCATTCAGATTTCAGCCCAGATGGAGTTAAACAAGATTGTTCACTTGTGTGTCTTCTTTATAAAACTGCACACCCTCTGTAGCCAACATTCTCTACCCCCACATTCTAGGGAAGTCATTGTAACTGTCAATAAGAATGAGTGAAGAGACAGCTGGATGGGAGCCCTTAGAGATCCCCCCCAACTGGTGAACTACTGACACAAGTATGCATGGTGGCAAGAAGAAACTCTTCCCTGATTCTTGGAAAAAAGCTACTCTCACAGTGTGGCTTAGAGCTTAATTTGTAAGCATATTTCTTTGCTGATGGAAATAATGTTTTCTTAAAATCACAAGAGATTGCCGTAAGAAAATAAAATGCCAAGGAAAGTTGAAAATTAAGTGCACCGTTCCACCCATTGAGTCACAGTTACAGGCACAGCCTTTGGAGTTGCCACACCTCTGGATTTCTGTTCAGTAGACACAGTGTGAGTGAGCAGGAAAAACTCACAGATGGGAATCAGCCACAGAAGACAAGAGAGCTAAGCTGACTCCTGAGCTGCAGAGTGAGCATCTTTGGCAGCCAAGTGATGACCAGCAACATTTCATTTTCCTTCACACCCAGCAGAGCAATAATAACAACCATGCTGTCTGTCAAGAGGGAGCAAGAGGGAAACTGTTCTAGAACAAGAGATACTGTCTAGATGGGGTACAATCAAAGTGGGGGTGGGAGGAGTGTTGTCACACTATAATTTATGGCTCCTTCAGAATCTGGCTTTAATTTACTTCTCCTCACTCCATGTATTCATACAACAACTATTTACTGAGAGTTTACTGAGCTAGGTGTGGAGCAGGTCGTGATCAGAGCAGGTAGGGTCCACTCTCTCATATGCCCTTCAGTAGGGAGCAGACCACCAATTGCACAATATAGGTGTGACATTGTAACCACATGCTTCAAAGGAGAGGGATCTGATGCTAGGAAAACATGAAAGAGGGGACTTGACAATTAGGAAGCTCAAATCAGGCTTCAGCCCAGAACTGGAATTTGAAGGGAAAGCAGGTGAGAGACAGTGAGAAACAAGGTTCCAAGCAGAGAGACAGCAAGAGAAAAAGACCCCTCAATACCCATCAATGTTACAGCTCTTAAACGTTTCATTTTTAGTCTCCTGAGCACATGATATAGCAAAAACCAATGGTACTTAAAGTCAGTTGGTCTCACTCTTGAACTGTGATGACACTTGTCTGACCTTGAACAACTTACTTAGATTTTTCTGAGCCTTAGTTGTGCCACCCATGAAATAGGTGTGCTAAACCCAACAAAAAATAAGTGTCAATTTCTGCCCTCTTGGCTAATTTTCAAAATCTTTCCGAAACTCAATGTTTTCACTGAAAAAAAAAAAAAAACAGAAGTAAAAAATTATACCAGCATCTGGGGACTGACATTTAAATGGGCTCATTTGTAAACTCTAAAGCATCGTGTGATTATCAGGTATTATTAATCACTCATACAATATTTGTGCAGCCTACCCCATATGAGATTCTGTGACAGGTGCTGGGGAAATGGAAGGTTGATGGAGGCAGAGTTTCACCCTCAGGAGAGAGTTGCTGAAAGAGAAATTCATTCTTTTCCCAGAACCAGAAAAAAAAAGGCAACAAGGGCAGAGGGAAAGGCCTCTGTGACCTGGCCAGGCATCCACGCTCCTGGCACTTAGCCCTCCCTGGGGGATATCTGACACCTTCCCCCAGCCATTAGCCAAGAGCTTGCCCAGACTATTGGACCCAAGGGCCCTAGGGACAGGGCTGCAGGATGGATTTTTAAATCTTCAAAATAACCAGACCAGTGAATCTGACAACAAACAATGACTTACAAAAAAATATGACTTGAGTGAAGCAGTTGTGCTGACTGATGGAAAATTCTGTCAAGGATAAGGAGAGGAAAATCACCATAGACTTCTGTGTTTCTCCTGAAAGTAGATGGAACAATCCTGATTCTCTGGTTTCCAGCCCAGCCACCCAGGCCTCTCTCTTTCAAACTCCTTTTGTCTTATTTTCCTCTTCCTTTTGAGAAATATAAAATGAGTATGAGGTAGAAGATTCATTGCCCAACCATGATTCAGGAGAAAGCTCAGCCACAGAATAGGCAAGTGTGGCACTGCCTAGAGGAAAAGGACTTGTAGAGGCAGGTCTCAGATAGATCCACCCCTGATTTTACAGAGAAGACACCTCCTTCATCACAAGTTCTAGGACCTTCCAAGTTTAGGAATTAACTACCTGCTTCACCTTGACAACCTGGCACAATGTACCTAGCAGGACCAGTGTGAATAAACCAGAGGCGTCTCTACAACATGACCTACAGGGACAATGCAGGTACTGTTTGCAGCCTGAAGATTGTGACCCTCCTGGTGGCCCTAAGTCCAGAACTCCTATTCATGGGAGCCGAAGTGCAGCTTCAAGACAATGGGTATGATGGATTACTCGTTGCAATCAATCCTCAGGTATCTGAAGATCACAACCTCATCCCAAACATTAAGGTGAGTGACAAATATGAAGTCAAAATTATTATCCTATTAGATCAAGCCTGTCTGGTTTGTAATTTGAGCGGTAAAGAAAGCAGTATTTCCTAAAGATCGCACTAAAAATTATAATTATGGCCAAGCCAGTGTGTTCACCTAATGCTCTGTAGTCTCAGTTCTCAGACTGTTGATCTAGTCCTCTTTTGGTTTTTGCTGTTGATTACTACTAATGTCAGTGTTTTTGTTTTCCTACCTGTTTTGGGGGGTAGCAACTTAAAAAATAATGCATTGTGGCAACAAAGACCAAACATTTGGCTGATGAATAAGCATGATGGTGCTTATGAAAATCATGTTGTTGGATTTCATCCTGAGGGTGAGAAATCTCAGACAGAAAGAGTGAGAGCCTTTCTTTTTACCTGAATGTTCTCTGATTGACTATTTTCACCCGATAATAAGGAGGGTTCACAGCTCTCCTACTTAAGCACCTCCTTTTGGTAATGCTTTTGTGAAATTAGTGTCATTATAAGGTGTGGTCCTGTAGATGCCCACAGGTGCAGCATGAAAAGGATTTGTTTGGTAAAAGCTTAAAAGCCTTTCACAAAATTGGGAAAATTATATAGGCAAGCCCAGACACATCATTAGTGTCCTAAACTCTCTTCCAAGTAACAATCTAAGTTCATTTACTTCATTCCTAAGTTTCCTCAAATTCTAATGCTGTATCTAAAAGAAATAGGTTCCTTCAATATACTTGCATTATTTTCTATTACTACTTTATTTAAGTGTAACCAGAAAACTCAAACATAAAGGATTTGCAATGATAAAATAAGCTTTTATTTGGTTACAGGAAATGATAACTGAAGCTTCTTTTTACCTATTCAATGCTACGAAGAGAAGGGTGTTTTTCAGAAGTATAAAGATTTTAATACCTGCCACATGGAAAGCTAATAATTACAGCCAAGTAAAACAAGAATCATATGAAAAGGTAAGAATTTGGAGTTTTATCAAATCAGCTTAAATCAAGGCAGGTAAAAAAAAACAACCAAAATATACTGTGTTCAAACCTTAGAAGTGAGAACTTAAGCAAAAACAAGTCACATATTAACATGCAAATAATATTATTGGGAAGATTGTTATTCACAAAACATATTGAAATATAATGAAGAAGCACAAACTATGCACAAAAAAGTAAGCAAAATACCATTGCCCAGGTTGCCTCTAGAAGATTTTTTCTTTGCAAATTACAGGATCTTTCCTGAAATTTCTGGTTAAAAACCAAAAACTGGTTATATCTACTGAGTATGAGCTTTAAAGGGAACAATTCCAATTATGACTATTTTTATTTCTCATCCTGTCAGGGCAGTAAACACACATGTCCAGACAGAAACATAAGCCACCCACATATATAAAAATATGACTGTCTTTTCCTGCCAGAGTGTAAATCAGCAACATTTCACATTACCTCAAGTGTAGGACAACTTTCGAGGAGTATGGTGAGAAGAAGGAAGGCAGAAAGTGTTTCAGCAAGGCAGTAGGTCAGGGTGGCAACCACTCACCCTGCCTGTCCTAGCAATGCAGTGGCCGAGTGCAGCCTTTGGTCTCCCTCACCTGTGGGAGCCGGGCAGGCGGAGAGCACAAAACTGGAATCTGCCAGTGCCTCCATCTCTGGAGACAGTTTCAGCTGTTCTCTGCTCTCCAGCAGATGTTTTAAGATTAGTAAAGGAATCTCCTTCACACATAGTCCAGGCACTTTTCAAAGTTTTGCTTTTGCACTGTTTCCCCAGGCAAGTGAGAACTCACAGGAGCCCTTTAAAAAAGCATACTAGTTCCTTATTGCCCTTTGGGCCCCTTGGACATCATCCCATTGGTTTTCTAAGCCAGACACGTTGGGGGCTTGTCTCTCCAGTGCAGATCCCAGGGGTTGGGGTGTTCCATGTGAAGCTCTTCTCCTGCAGGAGAAGCGCCAGCCTGGGAGGATCCCTCCCTATTGTGTTTCACTGTGTTGGAGGTACCGTTTGGGGGGCAAGAGCTTGTCTCTGCTTCTCCTACCTGTCTCAATGTGTCCTTTGATCTTTTCTTCATGGAGGAGCAGTTTGTCTAGTTAACAGATCCTCTCAGAGGGAAATGGTCCAAATGTAGCTATAGATTCTGTGCGTCTATGTCCATGGGAGGAGGTGAGTTCAGCATCTTCCTGTGCCACCACCTTGGACCCCCCTCCTCTGAAGGTGGCACAACTCAGTGCGATTTGAGAAAATTTTAATCTGGGAATTAGGTCAACTGGAAGTAATGAAGCTCTATGGAAATTTGCTATGCTTTTAAAATATAGGTGTTTTTTATTTAAAATGTCAAATATTTTTGAAATTTAGTTGTGAGTGCATTTTAAACTCCATCTACAAGGCATTTCTTTTTTAAAAATCTCTTCTTAAGTGTGAATATAATTTATACAGTAAAATGTACAGATCTTAAGTGTATAGCTCAAAGTAATTTAACATGTGTATGTTTATGTCATCAACATCACAGTTGAGATATGGAGTATTACAAGGTATTTATTTTAATTTAGGCAAATGTCTTAGTGACTGACTGGTATGGGACACATGGAGGTGATCCGCATGCCCTACAATACAGAGGATGTGGAAAAGAGGGAAAATACATTTATTTCTCACCTGACTTTCTACTAAATGATGACTTAACTGCTGGCTATGGATCACGAGGTAAGTGTGACCAATCAAAAAATTGACATTTGCCAGTACTATTTACAATATTCTGTGCTTAGTGCAGAAGAGGATTCACAGAACCTGAAATTTGCCAAAGACTTACCACGTGGTTGGAAAGATAGGCCACATGCCCAGGAAAAGATGAGGAGCAAAGTGAGCCAGAAAGAGTTAAGCACCAGATTAATAGCCCAAACAGTGAGGTCTATAAGAATTTAGTGAAAGGAGAAAACATTTTAAGCTAAAGATGGTCAGAAAATGCCTCATTAAGCAGAGGAGCTTCAAAGTTGAATAGCATTTTGATAAAAAGGGAAAAAGAAAAAAACAGTGGAAATAATATAAATAAATGTATGCCAATAGAAGAATCCAAAACAAATTTGAGAGATGGTGAGTGGTCGACCCTATTAATGAGGCAGAATGACGGTGGGTAGTGAAGTAGTGGGAAAAAATGCCGAAATACACATGGGGGTAAGTGATAGAGAGCTTCAAATGCCCAAATGAGGATGTCACCATTGAAGGTATATAAGCATGGAATGCCACCATTAAACCAGGATTTTAAGATGATGAACCAGGCTATGTGGATAACCTGGCTTCCTCAGATCAATGAAAGAGAAACTGGAACTTTCTATGTTCCAGGTGCCATGCTGTTTACTTTTCAAATGTTATCTTGTTTGCTCCTAACAACTCTAAGTGTTGAGAGATATTCCAGAAGAGCAAACGGAAATAGAGGTCTGAACTGCCGTGGAATGCAGGACAAGGGGGATGTGTGTGGGCAGCATTAAGGAAGACCAAGTTTTTCACAGAAATAGAACCAGCTTAAAGGGGAAAACCACAACAAGTACGGCTGAGGCAAACTGATTGTGAGGAGCAGTGAACTATGCCGGTGGAAAAGCTCAGCCTGTGATTGAAAGTGGGTGGCTGGAGTTTGGGCGAGTAGTCAGGGTCTTAGATTTGAAAACTGGCATTTAGTGGATAAGATTTGAGTGAGAAACTGTAGTAACAAAAAATCAGCAGGTCAAGGACTAACCATCTCATTGTTAATGTTTTTGGTTTTTATTTTAACATACAATAGTGTCTTTCAAATGACGTTTTCATGAACACACTCATGAAATGTAGATTCTGTTTTCCTCTGTAGCTAGGAGAGATTGGAGCAACACGCTCTATAAAGTACATTTTATAAGACACTTAAAACTTTTTTAGAGTTCTTCCTCATAACTATAAGGTGCTGATAATCTCCACATAAACATAGAACTTCATCAGGCCCTGCCCAGGTAGCTCAGTTGCTTAGAGTATTGTCCCAATACACTAAGGTGGTGGGTTTGATTCCCAATCTGGGCACATACAAGAGACAACCAATGAATGCATGGATGGTGGAACAACAAGTCAATGTTTCTCTCTCTCTTTCTTGTTCCCTTCCTCTCTCCTTTCTCCCTCTAAAATCAATCAATAAATTAAAAAAAAAAACACACATAGCTTCATCAGCACTTCTAAATTCCAAGAGTAGGCACAAACTTTCCCTAAACACTTTCAGCTTAAGCTATTCCCCTCCCTTCCTTTGTCCCAAGGTCCAAACATTGCACAATATACCACAGCCTGAGTCAACTTAGCAAACACTTCCTGGGTTTCCATAACTTTAATGAAGTCATGAAAAAAAGTGCACTTTGGGAGGGGAGTTAATCTAGAAAGCAGCAAGGAGGAAGAAGTCAGTTTTGAACTGAACACTGAAGGAAATGCAATATTTAGAAAAGTAAAGAAAAATTATAAAGGATTTGATGTCCAGGGGTAAGGGTTTCCATGAGCTAAGAGTTGGAGATAAATACAAATGTGAAGAATCAGGATAAAATCAAAAAGAAAGGACCATCCAAGCTATGATTTTGTTGTTCCTTTCTGCCTCCCTGGCCCCACTGTTTCAATCATTGTTCTGGTTAGTAGAGTTACCTACCCTCCGCCCCGCAAAAAAAAAAAAAGGCATACTTGGATAAGTTAGACTGAAGAATAGGAAATTTTTATTTGCTTATCTGGTATCTTAGTTTGTCTGGGCTGCTATAACAGAATACCATAGAGTAGGTGGCTTGTAAACAGCAGAAATTTATTTCCCGGTTCTAGAGACTGGGAGTCCAAGATCAAGGGACTGGCAGATTTGGTGTCTGGTGAGGCCCACTTCCTGGTATATAAATAGCCATCTTCTCATTGTGTCCTCACCTGGCAAAGAGGAAAAGAGCTCTCTGGAGTCTCTTTTATAGCCACTAATCACATGATGAGGGCTCCACTGTCATGACCTAATCAGCCCAAAGGCCCCACCTCCTAATACCTTCACATGGGGGGGTGAGGATTTCAACATGTGAATTTTACAGATATATTGTAACAGTCAGTTCATTGCATTTAAATGTGTTCCTCTCCTTCTTCCTCAAATCTTGACATCATAGGCCTATATGAAGCTAAATAGAAGCCTGTTAGGCAGCTTCACTGAGAAAATGAGAGGATGTGGGACTCCTCATTAGTTTCAAATAGACGCGCAAAAAGTAAATCACTGGTTTGCATTTATGGGACTAAACATACTTTTGCTCTGCCTCTTTTATGATGATGGGGGTAATGTAGAAGGTGGTAAAAATGGGGTGAGGAAGAGGAAAGGGGAAGGAGGGAATTGTACTTCAACCCTTCAGAATGAGCATATATAGTTAAGTAAGGTTACATCTTCATTGATTAGCAAGGTCCATTGCTGAGAGTTTGGAAACTCAGAACAAAAGCTCTCTGTTCCACAGGCAGAGTGTTTGTGCATGAATGGGCCCATCTCCGCTGGGGTGTGTTTGATGAATATAACAATGAGAAACCTTTCTACATCAATGGGCAAAATCAAATTAAAGTAACAAGGTTAGTCAATTTCTCATGCTAAAACTTCAGTTTATTTTTTTTACTCCAACATTAAGTTTATAATGGCAACAAAACTTCATTGACTATTTTCAGTTTTGTAACATTATTGAATTTTTAAATGCTTATGTTGTTCAAATATCAAAAAGTTATTCTTACGTATCTCACTCCCACCACTCTCTTTACCTTGTACCCTCTCCTTCCCTCCAGATAACCATGTTTATTACTTTCTTGTTTATTTTTGCAGAAGTTTCTGTAGGAAATTTTTTAAAATATGTGTTTTTCCTCACTTTTTAAAATAATTGCATATGATATTTCATTGTGTGACTGTAACAAGATTTTTCAATCACTCCCCTATTGTACAGTGGGTCATTCCCAATCTTTTACTACCAAAAGACTACAGGTGATAATGCTATATGTATACCATTTCTCATGTATGAAGGCAGACCTGTATTAAATAACTTCTAAGAATTACTGAGTCAAAGGATATGCTCAGCTGTAATTTTGGTAGATGTTAACTGATTCCTCTCCTAAAGGTTGTGTTGTTTTTCATTCCCCTCAGCAATTTGAGGTTAACTATTTAGAAAGGAATCCTTTGAAATAACATGGTTATATGTGCATTCCCTTCTTCCTCTGATGTCCAATGGCAATGAGCTCAAAGGAGCCCGGACTCAGGACACTGCCACTCATGCTCCTCCTCGTATCTCCAAAGGTTCATGCTGACCTCCCGGTAACTTGTGCTTTGACCTTGTTTAGTTGGTAAAGCCCTTGGAAATACAGAACCTCTCATCAAGAAAAAAACTTCTTTAAAATAAAGTGAAGTCCATTTCTAAATTGATGAACTTCATAGTTTTTAAAATGTTTTATGTGTTTCTAATAAGCTACAATCTTTGCAACTAATTATTATATGAGCTAGTAAAGGAAAAAACATAAGTATTTCTAAAATACACATAATTTTTCTTTCTATTTTCAGGTGTTCATCTGACATCACAGGCATGTTTGTGTGTGAAAAAGGCCCCTGCCCCCAAGAAAACTGCATTATTAGTAAGCTTTTCCAAGAAGGATGCATGTTTATATACAATAGAACTCAAAATGCAACGGCATCAATAATGTTCATGCAAAGTTTATCCTCTGTAAGTATGGCCTTGTAATGATAAACTCCTACCATCTCTTCCTAAGACAGACTGATATGTATTAAGTATTTAAACAAAAACAAAATACTCACTATGTTTTAGAGTTTGGGGGACCTTACAGTTCATCTATTTTTTACTTTACATATTAAAAAATAACTAGGGCCCCAAAGATGATTACCAAAAGTAGATTCCTCAGGAAAAGTGATTATTTGCTTTCCAGAGAAGGTGATTTAATGAGAGCCTTATAAATCTCAAAATGAATTGCTCATATGGTAGTGTTCCTGCATCTTTGCATAGGAAAGTGTACTAGGTTAATGAGTGATACAACACAATTGATTCTCTCATTCAAGGTAGCAATCCATTCTTATTTTAATTGCACTTTCTAATTCTCTTTCCCTTGTTTTGCATGGTCTAGAACTCAAAAAGAAAAGTCAGCTGCTACCAAGGAAAACCTACTAATCCTCACATTTGCAGGTTTAGAAACTCAACCTTGTCGTCATTCCACACTAATTGGCAAGACACTGGAGTATAAATCCAGAGCACCATTTAAAAAATTATTAATTAAAGAGTACTCTGCCATGGAGGTCTAATACTTGCCTCCTTAGGTCAGTTCATTTTGTCTCTGAAAGAAGCCGCTTGGAAGAGTCAAGTTCTCACAAGAAGCCTGCTCTGCAAGCATGCATTCAGAAAGGAGGGAGTTAGGTGATACGGAGGCTTAGTGGCACTAACCTTCATGACCAGAGGGATCTATTCATCTTCACAAAAACCTGAAGGTCAAGTCTGTGAGTCATCTCTGCTCTGTGGAGCTTAAAGCGCTGTGGACGCATGCCTCTGTGAAGTTGTCTGCTCCACAGCTGACAAATGCCCCTTGGATTGACACATTCTTTTTTAAAATAACTTTTTTTCTTCAGTCTGGTTTCAGTCAAGACTAGAAGTCATTCCATAAACTTGAAGTGGTGTTTCTTATTTCTTGTTTGATGCACTGTATTTTTAATTTATAGCTTTAATATCTGGAGCCAACCCAATGTGTATTTCATCACATTGATTTTGATTAGGCACCATCTTTGTGATCCTTTGAAAGACTTATTAATTCCCAATCAGATAAGCTTTATAATGTTGTAACCATAATCATAAAACATAAAGGAATTAAAAACAAGTAACAAAGAAACCTAGTTCTACCCCTGTCTCCACACCCTACCATGAGACTTGCATCCTTAAGCAATTATTAACTCTTTGAAGCTTCAGTTTTCCCTTCTGTGAAATTACAGATGGGACTAAGAGATTCTTCTAGTTCTAAGCACATGACTCTGTCAACAGGAACATCCATTCCTTGTATGCATATAGCCATTGGGAATGTATGCTAACACGTTGCTTTAAAATATAGACCATAACATTAAAAGGGGCGTTGATACAGGTTTAATATTATTAAATGGATTTTGTCTATATTTCGTAATAAGGATAAAGATCAGGAAGTAGATTTAAGTTGGTTTTCTCCTTATCCTGTTCTTAAAGAGATTAATATTTGAACTAGATCAATATACATTGACTGATTAATAAAGGCGCAGTAGTCATTAAATATAATTTCAAGAAATAAGCTGACCAAGATAACATCTCCTAGGGTGTTTTCTTTAACACAATATCATTCTAAGGAAAGCGGGAGATTGTTTTGTTTTGTTAAGATTAAGATGTACATATATAGTTTGCTCTCTGTTATCCAAGTGCAAATATACTTTGATAGAGCTTGATCTCTGTACCACAAGGGTGCTAGTGTTTCAAGCAAAAGGTGCCAAAGGTGAGGTGTAAATCTGACGTCACTCTTGAAGGAAAGAAGGACATGCTGTTGTGCTCCTTATTTCTGATATTTCAGCTCACTTTTCCTTTTACCATCAGTTGCTTGAGCAAGAAGAGTATGTCTGGCATGACAGAGCCTTTATTTTCTGATAGGCCTTGTTCTTTTCCTAGGTGGTTGAATTCTGTAATGCAAGTACCCACAACCGAGAAGCCCCAAACCTGCAGAACCAAATGTGCAGCCTCAGAAGTACGTGGGATGTAATCTCAGACTCCACTGACTTTAATCACAGCTTTCCCATGAAGGGGACTGAGCTTCCGCCTCCCCCCACATTCTCCCTTGTACAGGCTGGGGATAAAGCGGTCTGTTTAGTGCTGGATGTGTCTAGCAAGATGGCAGAGGTAACACTTTAAACAACAATGGTTGTAAAATACTCATCATTCTTTCAACCAGTTTTTAGTTCTTTTTATTTTCAGAGGCTAAGGGCAGAGGAGGGAAAGGCCAAAGGTTTGGAATAGTCATGAATATCATCTTGTCTTGGGGGCAAAAGGAACAAATTCAGAATGTGGTCCAGAAATTGAGATAATGCAGATAAATGAAATACACAGATAATTCCTAATCTTCATTTGTATTATTAATTGCAACATTTTCCAACCAAGACTCTATTCCAAAACTCTTACATGTAACAAAACCTCCTCTCTGGCCGCATTCCACTCACTAGTAAAGATGCTTTGTGGAGGCAAGAGACTGCATTTGCAGCAAATGTGCATATCAATTATGTGTATATTGTCCGTGTCACTGTGGACAGAAAACCATATCTCAGTTATCTGGCAATCTAGAAAACTTCCAGAAACGCACTCTCCAAAGCTCCAAAATTCTCAGACAGTGGTTGAAGTCTTAATCTCTGAAACCAAGCAGATACGCTTTCAGTCCTGGCTCCTTTACTTACTGTCTGTATAACCAAGAGCAAAATAACTTTTCTGAAGCCCAGTTTTCTCATCTATAAAACAGGGATACATATTAATACCCACTTTCAGTATTGTGACAAAACCAGCTCATACGCGCTCACAAGAGTCAATCACTAAATTTTCAGGAAATCTGCAAGCCAATTGTTAAACATAGCTATTACTGAACTATGTGGACTCATAACTAAATAAATATGTTAAAATATTTTAAAATCCTCAAAACTTACCACTTCCTAATTACTTTTCTACTATTTTTTACTAGTTTCTGTGTCAGTAAATTACAGCCCAATGGGCCAAGTTTGCTTCCCTACCTGTTTTTCTTTAGCCCATAAAGTAAGAATGAGTTTACTTTTATAATGGTTTAGGAAAAAAATCAGTAAAATAATATTTCTTTACACTTACTTACAGATAAAGTCCCCAACCTAAGATGACCAATCTAACAGAGGGTAGTGCCAGGGATATGTACTTCTGACTGCTACTCTCCACCATAATTCTCATTGTAATGTTTCCTCTTACCCAGACTGAATTTTAAAACAAGAAGCTACAAACCTAGTATTAAATGGTGTTATAGATATTTTAATTGAGTTGGAAAGCAATCATGAGGACATGTGTTATTAGAGAGTGGTAATTATGAACAGCTTGTTGGGGACAGAATTCCAAACCACTCCCAGAAAAGCATTCATTTTTGAGCCTGCAGTTAACCAAACAATAGTCTAGCATTGTGTCGGTCTTTATGACTTAAAAAATTACAATTCAAAATCCTAAAGAAATAGCAAAGATATTTGCTTATTAGGCTACTGTCATACTTTTACCTGCCAACTACATGTTGTTACCTTTTTTTCTCTTCGGGACTTAGGCTGACAGATTCCTTCGACTGCAACAGGCAGCAGAATTCTACTTGATGCAGGTTGTTGAAATTCATACCTTTGTGGGCATTGTCAGTTTCAACAGCAAAGGAGAGATCAGAGCCCCGCTACACCAGATTAACAATGCCGATGACCGCAAGCTGCTGGTTTCATATCTGCCTGCCACTGTGTCAGCTGAAGCAGAAACCAGCTTCTGCTCAGGGCTTAAAAGGGGATTTGAGGTACAGCACCCCAAGCCTCAGATCACCATCATTTTCCTTTCCCTCATTTTTAACCTGAGTTGCTTCTGATTTAGGGCAATCTGTTACATTGTGGTCACAAATAGCCTCAACTATAGGAGTAATGATGGATTATCTTTAAGGTCAGGAACCAGATCTTACTCACTATTGTATCCCCTGTATCTAACACAGTACCTGCCAGGTAATCATTGCTTGTTGAAGGTATAAGTAAATAAATGAAAACAATGGCCCAGGCTGGGAGACTTCAATATCACCTGGACCCTTTCTAAGAGTGTTCCTGTCAATTCTGAAAGTATTTCAACTGTGGCCAATGTTACCCTTGGGTTTTCCAGTCAAAATCAGCATGTCTGGCTCCTGCCTATAGTCATAGCAGACCTCAAGGACTGCTAGAGACTCAAGGCCAGAGGTATATTTCAGGAATGACAGATTTCATCTAAATTAATATAACTTTGGATTCAATATCTAGGATGCAGCCATCAGTCAAATATCTGTTAGCAAGCAAACACATCAAATGCCATTATTGCCGCCTATAGGCTGGTGTTGCTCAGCCTTGGCTACCCAGTGAAATTGCCTGGGGATTAAAAAATTCTGATGCCCAGGTATCATGCCCCTAGAGCCTGTTAATTGATCAGGGGTATGGACTGGCCACAAACAATTGTAAAGTTCCCCATCAGATTCTAAAGTGTAACCATATTGAGAACCACTGCCCTAGGGCCCATACCGGTCACTCACTGGATCGCCAAGGCCAGATCTCATACAGTGATGCTCCTTCATATGCTCCGTGAAGGACTCTGTTCTAAACTAGTGGCATATCATGGTGATTGGAACAGAAGGAGTCCCCATCCACAAGCAAAGGGGATGGCCTGTAGGGTGACAAGTGCCGTCATGGGGTGGGGTGAAGACGGAATGAAGATGGAAAAGGAGTGCAGGGTGTTACAGAGGCTCAAAGAGGCATGTGTCCCACTGCTGGGGAATCTAAGAGTGAATTTTGCTGCTCAGTAAGACCATCTAAATTGCATTTCTGTCCGAGTGACTGATACTCCATGTTCAGGTGGCTGAGAAACTGAATGGGAAAGCCGATGGCTCTGTGATGATATTAGTGACCAGTGGAAAGGACGAGCATATCAGCAATTGCTTACTCACTGTGCTCAGCAGTGGTTCAACCATTCACACCATTGCCCTGGGCTCATCTGCGGATGAAAACCTGGAGGAATTATCACGTCTCACAGGTAAATAAATTTTAAAAAACTCATATGTTAGAGCATTTCTTTTTGATTGGAATACTCAAAGGACAACAGTGAAACCAGATTATGTCAACAGAATACATGGCTAAGTTGAAAAAATACAAACCATTTTTCTTAAGAAAAAAGAACATAAAAAACATTGCTATAATTTGCCTAAATATTGCTGAATATTTTTTACATTTTACTTAGAGGGTGAAAATCATCTACATCCAATGAAAGTATTAGATTTTAACAATTTCTTTGTTAAACCAGCCTGTACATATATAATCATGAAGCTAAAAATATGTTTAAGTTTAAATGCACTACCTTCTATGATAAGGACACATACAACATTGTAAGCTACCTATCTTTTCTTGTTCCAAATGAGGCACAGAATAATTTTATCTTATATTCTTTATACTCATTAAAAATGGGTATGCTGACTGGAAAACTGAAAATTAGGTTTTACTGAATTATTTTTTAAAATAATGTTTTCAGAATGTAACTATAAGTATATAGCAATGTAGATCTCAATTAACCTAGATTATCCAGGAATTATACTCATTACAAGACTAGTAGATACACATTTATTGAGTTTGTACATGTGTGGAATAGAGTTCTTGGCCGTGGCGTCGCAGCTGTGAACGGAGGAGACAAAACCGCCCCCCCGTGTGCTGCCTGCTGTGTGGCAGCAAGGGTGCCCGGCAGAGCACATCAAGCATGGCTCCAATTTCTCCCAAACGGAACCCTCTATGTAAAGAAAGTTTGTTGGAAAAGGCCTAGATTTTATTTTTGTATTCTTTTATCCATCTGAATAATTAACATTCAAATCATGTATTTCAGGAGGTTTAAAGTTCTTTGTTCCAGATAAATCAAACTCCAACAGCATGATTGATGCTTTTGGTAGAATCTCTTCTGGAAATGGAGATATTTTGCAACAACGTTTTCAGGTCAGAATTTCCTCAGTGTTATACTTACAGTTGGAGTTTGGGTGGCAGAGGAGGAAGCAAGGAAAATAGGTGAATTGTGTTGACTGCCTCATTCACCTTATTTGAAAATGTAATGGCCTCCCTGACAGTGCCAGAGCCAGGCTTCATTTGCACCTGAGTCTGTGATTCTCAGCCATAGGAGTCACTTTCTGGAATTGCTACTTCAGCTTTTCAAGGTCTGTAAACAAAGCTTGCTCCTTCCTCATGGCTGAGAATTGGGGTGGGTGGGGGTGCAGTGGGGGTGAGGCCCCCAAGAAAAGTAAGAAACTGTGTATTTAATTTTAGTTCCATAGTAACCTTCCATAAATCAGAATCCATTTTACTTTAGTTTATCCAAAAGCTTCTTTGAAGCACCTCTTGCATATAAAAAGTGTCAACTATTCCATTAAATTCTAAAAATTCCTAAGTATCTCTTTAAAAACCACAATTAACTTGATTTCGTTCACAAAAGCTTCTTCTAATCAAGCCATTTTTTAAAAGGGCCAAAATTTTTCTTCTAAGTAGTTTAGGGATATTTTGAACATAACTGAACAAAATTTCATGTGCTACTTCCTCACAGATGGTAAGTGAACCTGCCAAGTTAATGGCTTCAGATGAGTAATGAAGTCAGTAAATTAGTCTTAGGAAATTTTCAACATGAAGATTGTATGTACACAGTAAAGCTAATAACCATAATTCCATGATAAGAGGTGAGAAAAGATGAATTATGAATGACAATATACATTACAGATTAGACTATCACCTGCTTGCTGAGTGATCTTTCTACCTCCTGATTTCCTCTTTAATTATACAAAATGAAAACAAATGTCTTAAAAAGTAACACACTATTATTCGTAGTATTCAAGTTAACCTTATGTGCCCACACTTGGCCTCCTCTCTCCCCTTGTCTTTTTGCCACCAGCCCACTGCACTGTGGGCGGAGACTACGTCTGACCCTACCAGAGTCAGGCCCGGTGCACAGTGCTGTGCAGCGGGCGCAGCGCACACACCCTTGTGGGACTGACTTTAGAAAATAGTCCACAGTGTCTTTGCTATCATCCACCAATAAACTTTTAAGTGCTTTCCAAGTCTCAGCAATTTTACAAAGTCTTACTTATGTATTTATTTAATAAATATAATTTTTCAAAATTATTTACAGACTTGTATCCATTGTGACTACACAAGGATTAAATGCTGTTGAAGTGACACTTGTATTAACTGTAACAAAATACTTTATATCTGCTGTACTTCTATAATACACTGTATTTGCTTTGGCAATGTATTTCTATATGAAAAATTATTTATGTAAGTATAATACATCAGAATTAAATGGTTTTTATTTTTATAATTAATTTTTATTTGTCACCAAAGTGAAGAAAAACATGGAATGATTATGCATTCACTAGACACTTGCATGTAAATATATATTCTCCCAAACAGCTTGAAAGTGTGGGTGAGAATGTCGAACCTCACCAGCACCTGGAAAACGCCGTGACTGTGGACAACGGTGTGGGCAGTGACACTACCTTTCTGGTCACATGGCAGACCAGGGGTCCCCCTGAGATTGTGCTGTTTAATCCCAATGGAAGAAAATACCACACACATAACTTCATCATCAATGAAGCCTTGAGGACTGCTCGCCTCTGCATTCCAGGAACTGCTAAGGTCAGTGTCATGAGCTTGTTCGTAATGACAATGTTTAGTCACGTGGGTGGCTTTCAGCTGAATTGCATAATTAAATGCATTGTGTGAAGGAAATCCTATTCTGACACATCAAAGTTTGACTTTAAATTTATGACGGCATTTTATGGATGTTAAAAATTTAAGGGAAATGACTAATATAGGTTCAACACTTTTACAGTGGAACTTACTATTTATGTAGTAAAAATAATTTATTTTCGCTCACTTCCTTCTTTACAAAATCTATATGACATACTTATACATACACTTAGAAAAATCCTCTGCTTAGAATTTATAATATGAATACATGTAATACCTACGTTTTTGAGCACCTACTATGTGCCGAGTCTTGTTTTAACTGCTTTATAATAAAATGCCATAAGAATAAGAACTAGGTACCCAGAGCATACAGAAGGGGCATGCTAGGAACTGGAAGGTGGGAAGAAGAATGATCCCTGGAAGGGAAAATATAAAAATGGAAATTTGAAGGATAAAGGGGGTAAAGATGTGAATGACATACGGAGCAGAGTGAACAACACATAGACTCAGAGGAAGAGAATATGGCTCTTCACAGACTACAGGTAATTCAGAATGAATGAACTACTGAGTAGCAAGTTAGGTGGAGATTTAAAAGAAAAGTGGAGGGCATAATCAGGCTGGACAAATAAACAGGAGCCACGTCAGCAAGGGCTTCATAAGGAAGTAAAAAGGATAGGAGTTTGAACCCTAAAGGTAAAGGGAAACCACTAGAGGTTCTAAGCCGGGGGTGGATTGAGCAGATCCACACTTGCACTGGCTGAATACAGCCCCTCCTCAGCACTGGTGGCCAGCTCTCCCCCCAGACCTTGTTGACAGCCTCTGCTCAGCCTCCTGCCTCTGGGCCAGCATCCTTCCCACCCACTCGTCATCTCTATTAGGTACTCCTTCTGAAGTACAAATCAGATACTTTTTGGTGGTCTCAGGATAAAATCCACGTGTTTACTCTTATTCTGGCTTCTGCCCAAGCTCATCCATCTCTTAACCCCCTGACCAAACAACCTATGCTCTGCTCCTACTTAACTTTTCTCCAAAGTCATCATATTCTTTACACACCTGTTCACAAGGGCCAGGAGCACTTTACCTACTTCTGGCTGCCTTTGCCTAGCTCTTTAGTCTGGATTAGGTGCCCTACATGGAAGCACTTACTGCACCCAAAGAGAAGTTTCTGTTGTAGAGGTTCCTGCCATGTATCTGTTACTAATGTTATGATTACAATAGAGATAGACAGATGATAGATGATAGATAGATAGATAGATAGATAGATAGATAGAGATGATCTTGATGCTTGAATTGTGACTTCACTAGAAAATGGTAAAGAACATGCACCCCAATGAAGAAGGCTGGCTAAGGTATGGCAGCCTCTTACTTTCCACTCTGACATACCCTAACCCATTGTTTTTCTCTCTTCTCCCTCCTGCTCAACTATGTTCCTCCTGTTACTTCCAGGGTTTAAGAAGGAGCAGCAGGAAAGGGGGAAAAGGAGTATTTATGTACAGTTAAAACAAAAGAACAAATTTCTGCTATGTTGTAGTTTAGGTTTTTTTCTTTTCAGGCATTAATTTGCAGGTTTACCCCCATGCAGTCTAGACAGGCAAAAGAGAATGACATTTATCAATATTTCTATAAATTACTCAGACATTGTAAAATACTGACCAATTTAAAAAAGAGTGTTCCTTTTCTTCATCCCTAAAAGTGTATGTGGGTTTTGTTGCTTGAGGTTTCTGAGTATGTGGAGGATTTGGGGGAAGTGGAGGAAAGGTAGGATGTTGTTGCCTTTAGTAAAGTGTACTCCCACAGATCATCATTACGGGAATGTGCTGTATTCTTGTTATATGAAAGGAATATAAACATTGAATCTTCTTTTGGGTTAAGGGCCTCAGATTAATATTGGCACCATACTTTGAAGCTTTGAAACAGTGTTATAGCCCTGGCTGGCGTAGCTCAGTGGATTGAGCGCGGGCTGCGAACCAAAGCATCGCAGGTTCGATTCCCAGTCAGAGCACATGCCTGGGTTGCAGGCCATGGCCCCCAGCAACCGCACATTGATGTTTCTCTCTCTCTCTCTTTCTCCCTCCCTTCCCTCTCTAAAAATAAATAAATAAAATTAAAAAAAAAAGAAACACTGTTATAATCATCTTCTAAAATATGACTCAAGATGTGCCTTTCCCCACAGATAAGTTCAGGGTATGATTCCCTAAAGAGGTACCTCACAATGTAAGTGGGTTATGCTGTGAGAGCCACATAAATACTGAATTTGGGTATCCCTTAAGCAATATTACTATTCCTGACATTCTTTTGCAGTTATTTTAGAAAATACAAAACAAATAAAACTAGAATAAAAAACCCTAAGAGCTTATATTTATGCTTTAATGTTCAGGGTTTATCTTCATACTTGACCAAACAGAAGACCTTTGTTTTGCAGCCTGGGCTCTGGACTTACACGCTGAACAATACCCACCATTCTCTTCAAGTCTTTAAAGTGACAGTGACCTCTCGTGCCTCCCGCCCAGCCCAGCCTCCTGCTACTGTGGAGGCCTTTGTAGAAACAGACAGCACATCTTTTCCCCATCCCATGATGGTTTATGCAAATGTGAGAAAGGGGCTTTATCCCATTCTCAATGCTACAGTAACTGCTACTGTCGAGCCAGAGGATGAAGATCCTGTTACGCTGAAACTTTTTGATGATGGAGCAGGTAACAAGTGATGTCACAATCTGTTGTGGTGCTGCAGTATCAATATTCAGGTTATCTTTAATATTCTTTCAATTCCATTTTTTTCATCCAATCTTATGATATTCTCAAATTCGCATAGAAACACTGACATACAAAGTAGCTACAGGTCACATTCACATGAGGAAAGCAACTGTGAATTTGGAAAAAGAGTATCCACGAGGCTCCTCAGAGTGGCTGTATGTGACAGCAAAGTGGCAGGAAAAGTTGCTAGGTCTCAGCTTCCACTTGCTCAGTGACACTTAGTGAGGACCAACAGGAACAATTTCTAGGTTCCTGTGACATGCCCACATTCCACTAAGACTCACTAGATGTACTATTCACTGACATGATCCTACTGGACAATTAAAATAGCAAATGAAAACCCAAGAAGAGGTATGCAATGACTGTGTATCCATTTTCCCCCTTGAACCCGACCGAGAAGAGAAAATTGGAAATTGAACTTGTGACCCCCAGATGACCCAAGGCTTTCTTGAGCCAAGCAGCTGGGTGGATAAGAGGGCACAGTTAGTGCCCTTTACAGGTGTGAGTTTGGTCCCAAGAAGACCAAACAGCAAACCTAGTGGAATTGGGACAAAGATGTTCCCACCATTGGGCAAACAAAGTAAAACAAAACAACACCCCACTTTAACGCACTCATTCTGCATGTGGAGAGAGCGTTCAGCGCTTCCTGTCACACAGCGCAGTCAGCGCTGCACAAAGCCAGCAAACAGCAGCGTCGGGGTTCTTTCTAACGTTTTTGACTTCTGAAAACAAACTCCTTTGCTGTTTTATCTTTCCTGTTTTGTTTTTTCCTAAACTAAATTCTCAGAATGACAGCAGACCTCAAAATCGGTTAGCAGCCCCAAGTGTCTGATCTACCAGCTATATCAAATTCCTTCCCTCTGTTGTTTCAAAAATAAAAAATTTTGGAGTCTTAGGTTTGGTAACCCATTAGTAACTTGCTATGGCAATTTTGTATGACATTTAAAAACAGAAGGATTTCAGTTCAAGGCTACCTCAAAACAAGACAAGTCCTCTTGTTTTGTCTCTTGGGACGGATCCAAATGAACTTCCATACTCCTGATTGCTTATCTACAGCCACAGCTTTTCATTCCATGCATGCAGTCCAAAAACACACTTTGCGGAATGTCCCCTCTTCGCCCCAGCCTGTAGGCTGGCTTATAGGAGAACAGACAAAATTATCTTAGGAAAGATCATTTGAATAGACTCAATAAGCTTTAATATTTATTACCTACAATGATTTTATTTTGACATCTAAATTTATACTCTAATGAAAGCAACAATGAAAAAGATTGTTTAGGCATTAAAGTATAAATTTAGATTTCCCCCAATATTTAGCATGCTTGTATTGTCTAATACTTATTTTTATATTGAAAGTGTCATTTATCTGCTAAATAAAGTTAATGAATAAACCATGGCAGAGGGAAATTTTCCATTATTGTTTCTCAACAAAGGTCGACCTTATTCATCATGAAATCACTAAATACCAAGGTCTGATTTCTTTCTAGTACATAAAAGCAATCTCTAAACCTACTATGATCATGGGATGCTTAGCACTTTTTATTTTTATTAAATATACTCCTACTTTTGTATGTTAAGGAGCAGCCCTGCCTCTGCTATAGGGATTAGGACACTTGCTTTAGTGAGGATACAACACTTGAGTCAGGGCTGGGAATGTGGCAGAAGAATGGGACAAGCCACTTGCCCTCGGCTGCCTGCACTTGAACAGTGGAGGGGATCTACACTTGGGCCAAGCTGTGCCTCCCTGCTGCCCCAGTGTCTAGGTCTTCCTGCCATTCAGGACCAAGGCACCATGGGTGGAACCACAGACTGGCAAACTCCAAGTCAGCAAGCCCCTGCCAATCTAGAATAACAGTTCCATGTATACTTTAATAAATAAACTAAATGATTTCACACTTTTCAAAATCAACCACAAAGATTTTTTTTTCATGAGGAGTGGTTTTTTTTCTTATCAGGGCTTCAGGGTATTCATAAACCCCTTCAAATTGTGTGAAAACAAAGACATGTGCATGTATATTTATTTCCCGGAACAGATCACTTCTATATCAAAAGGGACTTAAACAGCTTAAGGATGTGCTTGGTTTCTGTGGGAAACTAGAATTAATTTCAATTATAGGAAGGAGAGCTCTAAAGGTTATTATTAAATGCTTTCTTAGCACCAAAGCAGGTACAACTCATTCACTTTCAGAAAATAATTTTTTCATAAGTTAAGGAACCACAGGGAGAAATTTTGGAGCCATTAGACTTTTAATCACCTGATAATATCAAAAACAGTTATGACCATCACATCATATGCTAAATTGAGAAAAACAGGAGGAGTGAATCTTATTTTTTAATGATTTAATATTAATAATCAACTCTGATGGCATGTTGACATTGAGTTTTGTTTTGTTTTATATACACATACAGGTGCTGATGCTATAAAAAATGATGGAATTTACTCGAGGTATTTTTTCTCCTTTGCCGTAAATGGTAGATATAGCTTGAAAGTACATGTCAATCACTCTCCCAGCGTAAGCGCCCTGGGCCACTCTATTCCAGGGAGTCATGCTATGTACATACCAGGTTATATAGCAAATGGTAAGAATAATTAGCTAACATCGTTTAATGTGTATGTAATACAGCTGATTGTGTGTGTATATTCGAGAGAGGGGGGAAGAAAGGGGAAGGTTGTGTGTGTGTGTGTGTGTGTGTGTGTGTGTTCAAGAGGGGGTAATTCTGTCCCTCTCTTTTCAGGTGAAAGAGGGGATGGAATTTCAAAACTCTTTTTACTTAATTAAGTCAAGGCATAAGTTGTTGACTATCTCTTTATTCTTGAAAGGTACATGGTAGTAGATTACAATAAGGCAACAGGAAATCCCCACAGATTTCTCCTTCCTTCATGTCAGTCATTATTTTTACCTCTTTCATGTGACTGTTACATCAGAATTACTAACAGACAAAAAGATTTATTGAATTTTCACAGTTTCAGCTCCTGCATTTCCTCTACAGAGGTTTAAGCAAGAGAAAGAGACACAAAGTTGTTAGCAGTTGAAAGAGGGGAGCAAGTAACCCAAACAATCCACACAAGAAATGAGTTTCTGAAAAAATATGAGTTTGGATATTGCAGTCAACTGAGTGCTTCCTGGAGATGTTATATCTTCCTTCAAGATAAAAGTGCCAAATAAATAGAAGATACACATCTTTTTAACACCATTATTGTAGTTCCTGATAGGAAACAGTGGTTAAAATATAACAAACAGAAATATGCTACAGTTTTTTATAAAATAATCTCAAAAACAGTTCTAAGCATTCTCATTCACAAAACTACAGAATGTTTATGAGTACTTTTCATGTATTTTAGCAACTATAACTATTTTTATCTAAATATAATACTTCATTTCTAAGTAGATATTCCCTCTTTCATTTATAAATCAAATATTTTTGAAGGCCTATTAGGTGACAGGCTTAGTCCTAGGAACTTGGGATACCAGGTAGGTGGAATAAGACTTGATTCCACTCAAGGAGCCTGCAGGTTACTGAGTGGTCTGAGTGTCCTTTTTAAATCCATGAATTTAAAGGATGAAAATACCAGCACCTTGTGTACAGTGAGATTAGAAAAGTAATATTCGACTGTGCTTTTCTCTGTGTATTTCATGTGGGCCCTTAATAGCTTAGTGAGAAAAAGCTGGGTTTCCCAGGCATGCCTGCTGTATGTGACATTCACCCTATCAGCTAACTTTCAGGTGATAACCTGGCGCACACACTTCACTGAAAAATGGAAGCTGCTGTTTTCACCACCAAATCTCCAGACACTGTTGCATTTCCTCCTTACCTCTCCTCCCCAAAGGCTGATATCCCGGTTGAATCTGCTCTGGATCCCATCCAGCCTGTCCATCCAGGGGCCTTCAGAGCTCTGCCTGTGTGTTCCTGCTCAGCTGCTGCCTCTGAGCAGCACTCAAGCATGATTTATCACTTTCCATGTTGAAACACTTATTCTTGGTCCCTCCTCAGCTGCTGTCCATGTTTCTAGTCCCTGTTGTCTGGTTCCTTGAAATTAATCTAAACCTACTGACTGTACTTTCTTGCCTTCAATTTTCTGCTTTGCTCACTGCAATCTGATTTCCATCCAAATCACTCTTCCATCCAAATCTCCCCACTGGAATTGCTCTGGCCCAGTCACCAATGACCTCCCTACTGTTAAATTCAAAGGATACATTTCAGTCCTCATTTTACCTGATTTGAGCAGTATCTGGCACAACTGATTGATTTCTCCTTTGTCATTTCCTGGTTTCTGTGACACAACACTCTCCTGATTACCTCTTATTCTCTGGAAGTTTTTGTTGGGCTCTTTTCCAGCATCTCCTTCCCTATTGTTGCCAGTTCTCAGAGCTCAGTCCTAACCTTCTCACTCTACCATTTGGAGCCACACTGCCTGGGTTGGAAACCTAGCCCCCACCCCCACTCTCACCCCCGTTTACTTACTGTGTGACTTTGAGAAAGTTACTTGGCTTCTGTGTACTCTAGTTTCACCATCTGTAAAACTGAGGGTAATAAATTACACCATGCTCATAGCATTGCTGGGAAAATTAAATATTTGATATACATCAGATACTTATAAAAGTGCTTGGCACATAGTAAGCCAGGCACTCAAAAAATGCAATTTATCAATATAGTTGAAATTCTTATTAGATAACCTCATTAATCCACATAGCTATAACAATGTTTATATGACTATAGCTTACAAATCCATAACTTCAAAATTTTTAAATTCATCTAAAGCCTCAATAGAAGGTTAAAATCCATATCTAACAGGCTCCTTGACATTTCAATTACATATTTTACAGGAATCATAAACCTTGTAAAACTTACATTTTTAGTCTCCTTCACTTTAGCCTACTTCTCTCCCAAGTTGCTGATTTTAAAAAGCTGGGAGCTACTGTTTTGCCGTTGTTATTGTTTGCCAATATTCTCTTTTACCATATTCAAATCCACCATCAGCTTTTGCTGATTTCATCTCCAAAATACATCTCAAGCTGCCTACTTCTTACCTCCTCTCCACTGTTCTCACCCAACCCAAGATACCATTTCTTTTTATTTTAGAAAGAGGGATGAGGGAAAGAGGAAGAGAGAGAAGGGGAGAGAGAGAGAATTTTTATTCCACTTATTTATGCATGCATTGGTTGCTGCTTGTATGTGCCCTGAATGGGGATCAAAAATCTTCAACCTTGATGTATGGGATACAGGCTCCAACTGACTGAGCACCCAGCCAGAGCACCAAGCTGCCATCTTTTCTTGTCTGGACATTTGGCAATGGCTGTCTCAGTGGCCTCTTTGTTCACTGTGTTTGAATTCACTTTCCACCAAGAATGGCCAGAGTGACCAGTAAAAGGGCAAATGTCATTGTGTCACTGCCCTTCCCCACAGATGTAAGATTAAACTTTAAAACCACTAACGTGGCCCATAAGGTCTTACATAAACTTCTCTCCTGTCTCATCTCAAACTACTGTACTTCTCACTTTAAGTTTATCCAACTCGGAAAGCTCTTCCACACCTCAGAGTTTTATACTTCTTCCCTCTACTTAGGATATTCTTACCTCCACTCTTTACCTGGCTGACACATGCTCATACTTTATGAAACTTTTAAACATAGCTTCCTTGATAACACTCTACATTATGTACCTGTGCTATTTTCCTTAACAGCACCCTGCCTTTTTTCCTCCTAACATTTATCACAATTTGTAAATATATGTTTATTGATATGACTATCAGTTCCATGCAATACTGTTTTGTCCATGATTACTGGCACAGGATATGCCTGCAAAATACTGAATGAATGAATGAATGGATGAATTGTGGAATAAACAAACTCAGTTATTCCAAAAATGTCATAAACAAAAAAGTCTTAAAATATCTCTCAATAATTTGTCAAGAATAAGGTATTCAGGAGGTTGTAATTTGTTGTTGAGTCTATTCTTTTCTTGGCTGTCCCAGGTAACATCCAGATGAATGCCCGAAGAAGATCCACGGGCAGGAGTGAGGAGCTGCGAAAGTGGGGCTTTAGCCGAGTAAGCTCAGGGGGCTCCTTCTCCGTACTGGGAGTTCCAGCTGGCCCCCATCCCGATGTGTTTCCACCATGCAAAATCATTGACCTGGAGGCTGTAGCAGTGGAAGAGGAGGTGACTTTATCTTGGACAGCACCCGGAGAAGACTTTGATCATGGCCAGGGTAGGTTTCTTGGTTTTATTACCTATTTTTCTACAAGGAGGCATTTCTAATAACTGTATCAGGTGTTAATTTAATACAAATAACTTTGGGAGTTTATAACTGAACAAGCATCAGAAGGTCATCACGAAAAGCTTTGCATTGTTGGTAAGACTTTACAGCATTGGGTCTAGGAATGAGAGTGTGTCAGCTCCCCCTGGACTGAAGAGGCCCTTGTAAACTGACCAGCACTAATCAAACAGAAGCATTGACTGGAAACTTGAATACCACATGGAATGGTGGTCTTATCAGCAGAAATAGATTCTGTATTGCAGAGCATAGACTTGCAAATACTGGAGGTAATTCATTTTCTGAAAATTGGAAAATTGGATATTTGTTCAGATTAAGAAGACAGGTTTAAGGCAATAATTTCCATAAGTCATCATGTAAACCTTCGCACATTTTCCTCTCCCACTCTTGGCCATCATTTTTGTTAGGGAGGCTGGGACCAGTTCCCTGGCACAGGCTTCCTTACCCTTGCTTGTGTGATCACTGATGAAGTTCTCTTTTAACTTTCCAGCATTCGGGCTTCCACCTACCTCATCCTTTCATGTCCACAGCAATTCAACAAAATAACTTTTCTCAAAGAATAATCTTTCCGACTACTTTGCCATCACCAAAAAAAAATTGTTATCATTGATTACACATTAAAGGGTTTATTTCCTCTTTAAAAAGTATATTTTATTGATTATGCTATTACAGATGTCCCATTTTTTTTCTCCTCTTTATTCCCCACCCCATATGACCCTCGCACCAGCATTTCCCCACCCTTAGGTCATGTCCATGGGTTGTACATATGAGTTCTTTGGCTTCTCCATTTCCGATATAATTCTTAACCTCCTCCTGTCTATTTTGTACCTACCATTTCTGCTTCTTATTCCCTGTACCTTTTCTCCCATTCTCCCCTCTTCACCTCCCCACTGATAACCCTCCATGTGATCTCCACTTCTGTGATTCATTTTCTGTTCTAGCCGTTTGCTTAGTTTTGGGGATTTTTTTTAGGTTCAGTTGTTGACAGTTGTGAGTTTATTGTAATTTTACTGTTCTTAGTTTTGATCTTCTTCTTTTTCTTAGATAAGTCCCTTTAACATTTCATATAATAAAGGCTTGGTAATGATGAACTCCTTTAACTTGACCTTATCTGGGAAGCACTTTATCTGCCCTTCCATCCTAAATGATAGTTTTGCTGGATAGAGCAATCTTGGATGTAGCCTTTCACTACTTGGAATACTTCTTTTCACCCTCTTCTTGTGTGTAAGTCTTCTTTAGAGAAATCAGCTGATAGCCTTATGGGAACTCCTTTGTAGCAAATTCTACCATGTAATTTGCTCCTTTTCTCTTGCTTCATTTAAGATTACCCCTTACCTTAAATTTTGGGTAACTTAATTATGAAGTGCCCTGGTGTGTTCCTCCTTGGATCCAACTTCTTTGGGACTCTCTGAGCCTCCTGGACTTCTTGGAACTCTATTTCCTTTGCCAGATTGGGGAAGTTCTCCTTCATTATGTTCTCAAATAAGTTTTCAATTTCTTGCTCTTCCTGTTCTCCTTCTGGCACCACTATGATTCAGATGTTGGAATGTTTCAAGTTTTTCTGGAGGTTCCTAACCCTCTCCTCATTTTTTTGAATTCCTGTTTCTTCATTCTGCTCCAGTTAAATGTTTATTTCTTCCTTCTGCTCCAGATCATTGGTTTGAGTCCCAGTTTCCTTCCCTTCACTGTTGGTTCCTTGTATATGTTCCTTTATTTCACTTTTCATGGCCTTCACTTTTTCTTCTATTTTATGACCATATTCAACCACTTCTGTGAGCATCCTGATTACCAGTGTTTTGAACTTTGCATCTGATAGGTTGAATATCTCTTTGTCACTTAGTTATTTGTCTGAGTTTTGAACTATTCTTTCATTTGGGCCATATTTCCTTGTCTCAGCAGACCTGTTATGTTGTAAGGGGTGGAGCCTTAGGTATTCATCAGGATGGAGCAACTCACTTCTCTGCATTGTGGCACTGTATGTGGGAGAGAGGTCAGAGAGGGAACAATGCCACTGGCTCGGATCTTGGCTAGCTTTCAGTCACTTCTCATACTACCTACAAGCAAATTGGGCCTTCCTGATGCTGGTTCCCAGGTTGGAGGGCTTTTGTATGTTCTAGAACCCTGTGGGCTTCTCCAACGAACTGCTGTGAGGCTGGGAGTTTCTCCCACCACCGCGTACCCTCACAGGTTTTAGGTTTTGAGGCTTTATTTCCCTGCACTGTAATCCTGGGTTGAGAGGTCTGTCTCACTCCCCAGTTGTTCCTCCCAGTTTTTCTGCACACAAATGTGAGACCACCAGCTGCCACCTTGCCACACATACTCTGCTCTAGCTGCCCATCTCCACCCCTCTTATCAGTCTAGATGAATGTTGCTTCTTTAACTCCTTAGTTGTCAGATGGATTCCATACAGTTTGATTTTCTGGCAGTTCTGGTTATTTTTTGTTTATAAATTTGTTGTTGTCCTTCTTTTGATATTGTGAGGAGGCAAAGTGTATGTACTTATGCCTCCATCTTAGCCAGAAGTCTCTACAGTTCTTTTTATAGCTTCTTATACACAATGATAACTATGACAGGAGTTGTTTAAAGAAATAAAACACAGAAGAGGAGGAACTCTACCATGTGCTAAGAATTGGGTACATAGAACTAAGCTCTGTTTTCTAAACTGGAAGTCTGGTAGGGGTGCAAATATACACAGATGACTAACTGGATGAAAAGCATATGAGGTGATTAGGGGTGGGAGAAGAGCAGTATGGAGGAGGAGCATTATGTACAGTGATATGCTGGTAAGTGATCAACAAATGATCCCCTATCCTCCCCCAAAAGCCCTGATTTATAGTGTTTGCCAATTTCTGTGGTGTAAATACCCCCAACATGGCTGATGTCAAGCTGTCAGTGTAATATCACTGAATGGAGAGTGGGGAGGAGATGTGCACAGCTGGCTTTTGAGAGTCAGTTCAAGCCTGCTCTAGCTCACTGCTGAATTCATGCACAAGGGCAGCAAGTCATGAAACAGAATGGTGTTTGGGGCACTACAGCACTACAGGCTGCTGGAGCCCAAAGACCCAGAGGTGAGGAAGGTGGAATGGGAACAGGGCTGAGCCTGGAGAGGAGGGAGAAAAGACCATGGGAGAGGGCTTTGGCTGAAAGGCTAGAGCTGCACTAGTTTGGCACTGACACATTGCCAGTGAGTGCTTAAAAATGTGTCTGGTCCAAACTGAGATGTGCTAGAAGTATAAACTAACTATACACTGGCTTTTGACAATTTAGCAGAAAAAAAAGAATATAAAAGATCTCATTAATATTTTTATGTTGACTACATGTTAAAATGATAATATTTTGGATATATTGGTTGAGTCACATATTTACAATTAATTGTGTGTTTCTTTTTAGTTTCTAAAATGTGACTATAAGAAAATTCCAAACTACATGTGTGGCTGGCATTATATTTATGTGAGGTATCTTTAGGCCAGAGAATATGGACATTGTTTAGCAGGCTACAGAGAGTCTCAGAAGAGTTTTAAACAGATGTGGTCTGCTTCCCAGAAGCTCCATCTGGTGCTTTGTGGAGTTTGCTGAGGTCAGGCAGGAGGGAGAAACTTGATGGGGTCCAGCCAGAGTGATGTGACTCAATGAAGTCAGGGAAAGTGGGGATGAGGAAGAAAATAGCCTGTTGGGACAAGGTAGCCGATTGGATGTGGGAGGCGAACAGAGGGTGGAGTCAAGGATGATGGTCAGGTTTCTGGCTTGGGCAACTGTCTACATGAGAGTGGTAATAACAGATAAAAGTGCAAGAGGGATAAAGGTTTCTTGGGAGAAGGGAATGAGTTCAGTTTGGGATGTGATGAGTCTGAGGTGAAAGGGAACTTGCCAAGTCCAACAGGCCATTGGGTACAGGGGTCTGGAATCCTGTTGGCACCATCTTAAAAATATATCGCGTTCAATCTCCTACCTCCTGTACTGCCACCACCCTAACCCAAGCCACTATAATAATATCTTAGCTGGATTATTGCTGTAACCTCCTAGCTGGTCACCTTGCTGATGCATCTTCCTGCTTTTTCTCAAGTCTCTATCAACAGCCAGAGTAATCATGTTAAAAGCCACATCAGAACATGGCATGGCTCCCTTCTTAAACTTCCAGTGAATTCCATGGCACCCAGAGTTCATGCCTATCTGTACACTGACCTAAGGCCCTGTGCAACCTGGTACTGTGGTTTTCTTAGCTCCCACTACTCTCCCCCTCAGAGACTGCTCTAACCACACTGGCCTCCTCACTGGTCCTAGAACTCACCAGGAAGCCACCTGCCTTGGGGAGCCTTTGCATCTGGTACCCTTCCCTGGAATTCCTTTGGAGCTGTCTCCCTCATCTTCATCAGGTCTTTACTCTGCTTTCCCCTTCTCTGTGAAGACTTCTGCTCACCCCATATAAAATGACACCCTCACTCTCTCCTGTTCTTACCTTTTTCATCAGCTCTTGTCACTATTAATCATGCTGTAAATGGTACTTATGGTATTTATCATGCTTAATGCCTGCCTTCCTCATTAGATTGTAAGGTCTGTAAGGCAAAAAATAGTGTCTGTTTTCTTCTCTGCCGCATCCCCTGCACCTGGAATAGCTCCTGGCACATAGTAGACACTGGACTAGTATCTGTTGAATGAAGGAATAAACTAGTCTTTCAATGGAGTGAGCACCTGAATCCTAGAAACTGACCTGCTTTTGGAATCCCAGCTCTGCCACTCATCATCGTGACCTAGGGCTGGACATTTATGAGGACAGAGATGAGGACATCTCTGAGTCCTAACTTTCTCATCTACAGAATGGAGAAATTAATAATACCACCTACAAAAGATTGTTGTGAGAAGGCATTTAGTCAAGAAATATTTATGGAACCCCTTCCAGGCACCAGGCACTGTGTTTAATGGGGATTAAATAAGCTAATGTACCGAAGACCTTGACATTGTGTGTGCCATGTTTTAGGTTCTGCTAAACATTAGCATTTACTAAGTAATAACAGGAAGAGGGGGAGGAGCCTTAGGCAGTCAGGAGGGAGGGCTGTGTGAGAAAGATCTGGGAGATGCCGGGCTGGCCCAGGGGGAATGAGCAGAGTGGGAGGGAAGGGAGGAGACCGCTGATCTGCTGAGCCCACAGGGACGAAACCCATGAGGGGGAGCTGGGAAACAAGCTGGACTTTAAAGTCTGGATGGGGGTGGAAGGGGAATTCTGATGTCATCACCAGTACACCAGTGCCAGAATCCTAAAGAACTGCAGACACAGACTTCCCCTGAAGGCACAAGTCAGGAGTCACTCCTGCCAGGAGGAATGATACTATGGGGGGCCCTGCAAGGAGCTGAGGGCTGTGAGAGAAACACAGTAATGTGTCAGGGTCCCTGCCACTTCAGACTGGACTAGGCTTGGACTCTGGAGTCCCGTGCCTCCCTCCTTGAAAAGTCCCATGAAAGAGCCGGAGCCTCATTCTGGTCACCAGTGGACAATGGCTCTTTGTCACCATCAGTAGGTGAGAGCTCTGATGGGGGCAAAAGTCTGAGGGGGTCTCTGCCTGGGAGCATCTCAGATGGCCTGGAGATGAAGGTCAAGACACTAGCGAGTCATGGAGCATGGAGGGCTGGAGGCCCTGCCCTTTCCCTCCAGACCTGGCATGACTCTGGCTCTTGCTGCCCTGGGCATGCCTTGCCCTGGTCTTCCTGGTGGATTTTTCCAGAAGACCTCCGAGGTTGCCTCTCAGCTCCATGACTGGAAGTTTGGAAGATGCCCTCACCTCCACCCTCGGGTCCAGGCCCCAGGGATTAGGGAGCCTGAGAAAGACAGCAGTTATTTCAATGACAGGACCCCTCCAGCTCTTCGGTGCCCGGGAGGTGATTCGTCTCAGAAGTCTTTGTGGTGCTACAATGTCCCCAACATGCCGTAGGGGACTCTACTGTTTTAGGGAATAGAGCAGGGCAGGAAGTCAAACCTTGTTGTGTAGTCACTCACTTTTCACCTGAGTAAAATACAAGCCACAACTGCCAAGCTTACTGCACACTCCTGCTCCACCCCTCAAAAATGCGATAGTCAAGTTGCAGTTTGCCTGGGTTGATGATTAACCAGTGTGGACCATGGGGGCAACCACTTTAAAGACTTTTTATTTACAGCTAATTATAAACTCAAAATAAGATGCAAAAAAAAAAAAAAAAAACAGTTCAAAGAGGTCCTGTGTGCCCTTCGGCCAGCTTCCTCCAGTGGTGGCACAGGCTGTCACAGGATAACATCACAGCCAGGAGAGCGACATTAGCCCAAAGCCCGGGCCTTATTCAGATTCTACTCCCTTTGCACATGAGTTGGTGCCATCTTACCACATGTGTAAATTTGTGTAACAACCAGCACAATCAAGACACAGAACTTCCTGTCACTGAAAAGATAGCCCTTGTGTAACACCCCGTCCCTAGCCCCTGGCTGCTGCGGAGCCTGGAGTGTTCGAGACACATTCTAGACGAGTCTCCTGACACGTATGCAGTCCACATGTGTCTGCGGTGAGTCTATGGTGTGTCCTCCCATCCTCCTCGCAGGTCTTTCATAGAATAGAAGGTTTTAATTTTGATGAAGTACAACTTACCAATTTTTTATTTTATGGCTTGTGCTTTTAGTGTCATTCTTAAGAACTCTTTGCCTTGCCCTACAGCCTAAAGATTTTCTGTTTTATTCTAAAAACCTATCCTTCCTCCATTGAGTATCTTTTGCTCCTTTGTTAAAAATTAGTTGGCTGTATTTATTTGTGTGGATTTATTTGTGGTTTCACTATTTTGGGTAACACTACACCACTTTATATGTGTGTATATACATATATACACATATATGCACATATATATATGTACACATGAAATGTCAATCCATAAACAGTATGTTTTTCCACTTATTTACATCTTCCTTAATTTCTTTTTATCAGCACTTTGTAGTTTTCAGTAGATAAGTCCTGTACATGGTTGCCACATGGCCATTGATAATATATAGAAATACAACTGATTTTTGAATGTTGATTTTGTATCCTGTGGCCTAGCTAATCTATTAGCTCTGGAGGCTGTTTGTTTCTTGCTCATTTGTTTGTTTGTTCATTTTGAATTTGGGGGAGAAGTGTTTTGGTTTTTTTGATTTCTTGGGACTTTCAACATAAGTCATTGTATCATCTGCAAATAAGGGTAGTCTTATTTGTTCCTTTCCACTCTGTATGCCATCATCGGTGGATTATCAACTGTGAGAATCAACCAGGCAAAAAATGTATTTAATCCAAATAGCTTGTTTTCCTGCTCACTTCTAGATTATTTCCCCATATCCACTGTGTTCAGGGAACATAGACTCACTCTTGTACTAGATAAGGCAACTATTAGTAGGAAAACATCTGGAAATAATAAGAAAACACATTGCAAAGCCAAAGGGGGAAGATCTGGGGACTTTTACATCATGCCCACTCGATGAACAAGTCATCAAAGGGTGACTCTGGGTAGTGTTTATTCCCTTAGGTGAGGGCCACCCGGGCCTCAGGGCTGACCTTTTCAAAGCCCACCCAAGGAAATGAGCAACTCTTCTCCCAGTTCTGGCCAAGGTCAGGGACTCCTGAAAGCAGGCTAGGGGTAGGGACTGACCTCTGGGTCTAAGGAGATGATGGAAAGTTGAGGAGGATCGCCCCTCACCCGGGATCCAGATGGGAGTCCAGTGTGCCTGTGAGGGACACCATGGTCTCCTCTGCCTCTGAGCTGACGCATAGCTCCTACAGAGTCCTGCAAGATGTGGTTTTTGGTGTGATCAGAGAAAAGGTAAACAAGATATGCTCTTGTTCCCTATGGTCATGAGTCTGGGTGGTACAGGAACTGTGTCCTTGACACCCCAGAGGCGTCTATGGAGTTGTATAAGCAATGCTGTGTGGACAAAGGGATTCCGTACAATGAGATCTCTGTTTACCCAAACGACTTAGAATTCTCTCATTATAGAGCTATTTATTTTTCTGATGAAGTATTGGGCAATTTGTGGCTGGGATACACTGAAATATTACACTGTGTGTGATGCTTAATCAACACACTTGTTAAAGGCAGACATGGTAAAGAGGTGGAAACAAAGGGAGTGCAGTTCTCGCTGACACATGCTTGCCTTTGGAGAAATTTACTGAGTCTAAAAGAGTTAGATATCTTCATCTGTGTTCTGGGGAGCAAGCGATGAAACACATTTATTAAAGCTAATATCTTAATAATAGTAAATTGAAAGAAAATTTAAAGGCAAAAAATAGTTACTGTTTCTGTGGTCTATACCACGCCATACACAACTTAATACAGTGGTACCTCCGTACTCATTGTTAATTCGCTTTGAAACTCATGTTGAGTGCTGAATCCAACAAGTACCGAATGCTGAAGCATTGTCTCTTGCGGGGCGACAGTGTGACTCACACAAGTTCTAGCAAGTGCAATGAGTCCCGGGCAAGTGCGGAGTGCTGAAACATTTTTTTCTCATCAAAATGCGATGACTACACTGTTTGACAAGTTCTGAACCCAACAGGAACCAAGGTATGACTATTCTTTTATAGCAGTGTTATAACAACGCTGTTTTGACAGTGTCAAAAATGACCCCGCTCGTGGAAGTAGCCAGGAGAGTTTTATCACCGCGCTCCACATCCTGGCAGGATGAGACTCCTCAACCAAATCGAGTAGGTGCTTTATCTCCATTATGTGTAAGACTCACCTCCTTACCTTCCATGTGGATTTCTAGTCCGTGCAGTTCTGCACTCATCTTGTGCCATAACACACTGACCCCCTCCCACTGCTCTCCCCAATACTGACCCGTGAACAGCAAGTAGAGACTCCCCTCTCTGGGAAAACTTCTCGGGGTTTCCAGAGACAAGGAGATGTTAGGATCAGGAGGCAGTCTTCCCTCTGTTCTAGGCTTTTTCTTAGCTAAATAAGACCTGGCCAGAATTCCTAGATCCTCTTCTCCATACCCCAGAAGTCTCTGGACATCAGAAATATACCTGCCCCAGGGTTTCAACTCCACAGCTTCTGCTCTCTCTCTCTCCTTGGCCTCTCATGTTCACTGAGCCCTTCTAGGGACCAACAAGGAATGGCCGTTTAGGATGCCACTTGTGGTGCTTCCAAGGTGAGGCTCCACTGCAGCTGTCCTCCAATGTGAGCTCGAGGGAGCACACACAACCTGGATCTGCCAGAGTCTCCCTTTGCATTTCAAGACAGAGAGCAGTGGCCTGGGGAGGTTTCATAAACAGGTACCCTTCCTACCTCTTCATGTGGACTTTGCCTTCCACCCTCTCTTGCTAGGGCTGTCTCTGTGGAAGGATGCAGTTTTTACCACAAATTGTAAAAGGATTTTTAAAGGTGAGCAGGCTATAGTAGTAGGGAGCTAATCTGGAAGAAATCTCATTTTCAATGGTGAATCTGAAGTTCATTGCACTCTTTTGTTGGGATTTATGAACATCCTTCTTTCATAAAAGTTGACCATGGTGTTCTCTTCACTGTCAAAAATCCCAAAGAGTCACCTAACGTGAGTGGGGGAAATCTATGAACCAAACTCCGAAGCCCCATGCAGCCCTGAGCCAGGACCGTCCCTCACACCAGACCAGACCTGCCTGGAAGAGCTGAGCCAGGAGGACCTAAACTACCTCTTTAGGTTTAGTTAGAATGGAGGTTTTAGGGGGATTTGTTTTCCAAAATAGCTAATGGAAATATACCCATATGACAGATGCTTTCTTGGTTTCTGAAAGAGATAATCTTCTTCTCTTCCAATACCCCAAACCTTGTATTGATTTTTTGAAACCTTCATTCAGTAGAGTTCTGAAGCCAGTGGTCAGTGACCTCATGAATTCACCAGTCTGGTCAAATGATTCTAGAAGGTCTTCTCTCTTAACTTCTGTTTTACATCCAATTTGGAGAAAAAGATGCTTTCATTAGCTCAATTATGTATTCTTTTATTTGTGCAACAAGCACTCACTGGCTCTCTGCTGTGTAACTGACAGGCTAGCTGATGTGGACTGCAGCTTGTGGGGTCTGTGGTGTTATGGGTGAGACGAGACAAATTCACACAAACTATCAAGTCCTGTGGAGGAAAAGGGATGGCATAGCCACTCTCTCAAGGGGAGAGCACATCGACACTTGCCTTGACAAGCTTTTACTGCTTTTCTGGGCACATTATGTTGAGGACAATCCTCATTTACTATGCACAGATTCTCTTCAGGTGGCTACCTTTTACAGAAAACAAAGGAGAGGATGCCACTAATCACATCACGGAAGAAGGATATTTGCAAATGCAAAGGGAAAAGTGGTTGAACTGGTTACACTCATCCTTGGAAGTTTTAGTATAGATTTTAGGAAGTTACTTTAAAGATATATTGTAAATGTTTGCTACCTCAATTCAACGTGAGGGACTTTTAGCAAAAAGCAACACTCAAAGCAGCCTAGGTACAATGCAGGCCTGATTCCTCGCAGGAGAATCTATCCATGGGTATGGGTCCTGTGTATCAGTCCTTGCTTGCCACTGGCCACGCAGAACGGCCTCCTATAGCTAGCTATGATGAATAAGACACTGCTGCCATCATCAAAAGGCTCGCAGTCTACATTGAAGCCAGATAAAGGCACAGTCATGCTACATGGCAGGTTATAGGTGCTAGAATGAAGGAAGCATTGGGTGATATGAAAAAGGACCTCAATTTAAAAGGGTTATATACTGAGTTAGTTGATACTAAAATTGGGTTTTATGAGAGTACAGGAGTTGGCTCTGAAGATTGCAGTGAGAGAAGGCTTCGGGACAGAGACAAAGTTTGCGTCACAGAGAGTGGCCAACCGAGGAGCTTTATGGGTTCAGCTCAGCTGGAGTACAGGCAGATTAGGGAGGATAATAGAAAACAAGATAAGGTTGGAAATGTATTAGGTTTCTCCAGAGAAAAAGACCAATCAGATATATAAAATATTTATTATGTATAATATATAAAGAGATTTAGTATTTTATTTATTTATTTATTTTTAAAGATTTTATTTATTTATTTTTAGGGAGGGAGGGGAGGGAGAGAGAGAGAGAGAGTGAGAGAGAGAAACATCAATGTGCGGTTGCTGGGGGTTATGACCTACAACCCAGGAATGTACCCTGGCTGGGAATCGAACCTGGGACACTTTGGCTCCCAGCCCGCGCTCAATCCACTGAGCTACGCCAGCCAGGGCTAGAGATTTAGTATTTTAAAATTTGGCTCACATGATGATGAGGCTGGCAAGTGCCAAGATCTGCTGGGTGATTCGTGAAGCTGAAGACCCAAGAGAGCTGATGGTGTAGTTCGCATGAAGGCTAACAGGCTCCAGGCCCAGGAAGACTCAATGTTCCAGCTCAAGCCTGAAGACAGGAAAAAAATCCAGTGCCCTCTGCTGAAGGTAGTCAAGCAGGAAGGACTTCTTTTTTACTTGGGAGAGGATCAGTTTTGTTCTGTTCAGACCTTCAGCTGATTGGATGAGGCCCACCAGAACTAGAGAGGGCAATCTGCTTTACTCAATTCACCCATGGAAATGTTAATCTCATTCAGAAACACCCTCATAGAAACACCCAGAATAATTTTCAGCCAAATATCTGGGCACTCTGTGGTCCAGGCAAATTCACACATTAAATTAATCATCATAGAAACATAGGCATGGACCAGTGAGAGACCATTTCCAAAAAAGTATGAAGTTCTGGGGCCAACTTTTGATTACCTTCTCAAGGAAGATCAGCTTTTCTTATCTGCCACTTCAAGGGTAGTAGGTTGAGAAAATGTTCATTTTTACCCTTTTTAAAATCTGAATGTCTTCTTTATACGGTAATGGATATCACTTACTGTGCATTTACAACGTGCCAGCTGCTCAGCAAACATCTCACCGAATCCTCTCACTAACCCTCCTCCCCACTAAGTTTGCACTCAAGGAGGGGACACTGGTGCCATCTAAGTGTGAAGAAACCGAGGTGCAAAGGGGGGTGTACTCATCAATGGTTACAGGGCCTGGGCACAGTAGGTGCTCAGTAAAAGTTTGTTGAATGATGTTGAGCCTCTTATTAAAGGCCATACAACTACAAAATGGCTAAAGTAATTTTCCAAACCAGTTCATTTGACCCCAAAGCCAAGGGACTTTAGAAAAAGCTAGTGAGCATAGGCAAGGAAGAAAATATGTCTTGGAGTTTGGACAGTCAGACCTCTGGTATTTTGTCTGATTCCTACATGCAGTAGGCCAACATGACCCAGCCTAAAAAATCCTGATAATTCCAACAAAGCCCATCAGCCTCTAGTGTGTCTCCTGGAAAGTGGTCTTGAGCAACCGAAGCACACACGTTGGCAGACATTATTGGCACTGGCTCAGGTTAACCTGGGAGTGCAGCAGCCCTAGCCCCGGCATGCTTGTGAGCATAATTTTCTCCCTGTTGGTAATTCATATTCAGCATGCTTTGGTAATAGCTACAAAGATGGGGACAATGTATGTTTCGAAGCTGTTTGGTCTCCCTTTGATTAACAGTTTTCAGTTGGAGGGGTGAAGGTGAAGGAGGAAGGTTGACTATTGATTTCACAGAAATTATGCTTTTCAGCCTCAGTGAGATGAGGAGCTAAGGAGTGAGATGAGGTTTGTTGAGGAGCTAAGACTCTTCCTAGTATGCTACCAGCAGTGTTTGGAAGCATGTTGAGTCTCAGAGGCCACGTGGTGCATTTTGAGGCTCCTCTGCAGTGATTTATGACTTAGAAAGATACTTACGCCCTATCCCAAGGTTCAGCCGAGGGCAGCTTTCCACCAGCTGGACTGGAGCATTCCTGCTGTCTCCCTTCCCCTCCTCCCTGCCCTGCGCCCTTCCAAGGCTGCGGGGAAACTGTTTTTCATCTTAAAGAAAATCTGTGGAATGATTTTAAAGGGGAAATTTTGCTATTTCATCTAAATTTGCCAAAATTGATAAGGAGATCTCAAAAAGGGAAATGTGGTTCTTTCTATTACTTCAGACAATTGGTGGTGAACAGTGAGAAAGGAAGAAAGGTGGGATGAGGTTAAGAAGGAAGATTCATCCAGGCAGAGGCCCAGGGAAAGGCCCTATTATCTGAACCCACATGAGTCATGTTACAAAAGAAAGGCCAGCGGTTGTTCCTGGGAAGGGTGTGTTGACCTCCAATCTAAAACCAGAAAGTGAGCCAGAGCCTTCCTCTGGGGTCATATCTCTTCAGGATGTCATATCCACAGTGGTGTTCCCCCTTCAGATCACAGCTGGAAGAGGGTCTTGCCTCTTCTTAGCACCATTACTGCTGCCACCCTCATCCACACTGCTGTCACCTCTCCCCTGCGCTGTTGCAAAAACCTGATTCCTGACCTCCCTACGGCCTGTTGTCCACACAGCAGCCCGGGGGACCTGTTATGAGTCACACTACGTCTCTCCTCTGCTCCAATGCTTCCCATGTCCCCCCACATCACTCAGAGGAAACATAGTCCTTACATGCTCTTTGGGGTCTGACCACTCCCTTCCCCACCGACCTCCTCTCCTAACCCCAGATAGAGCCCAAGGCCAAGGCCCAGTCTTCACTTTCCAGAATTAGGTTGGATGTTAAGTGTTCTCCCCTCAGTATGTTCCTCCTAGGAAAACCTCTGACCTCTCTTGCACCTCCTTTGTCTTCCAGTCTCATCATGTTGTAGGCAATAGACCCATTTCCACTAGCCTTGCTCTCTCTTTGCTCACTCTACTCCAGTCACATCAGTGCCATCGCTCTTTCTAGGACACACCAGGGCATTTCCACTTGCTTCTCTCACTGCCTGGAATGCTCTTCCCCCAGATAGCTGCGTGGCCCCCTTAGTCCTTTAGGTTCTGCTCGAACGGTCTCTCTTAGGGGGGCCTTCCCTGACTGTGCCCTCCCTCCACTCCTTCTTGATCTATTTTTCTCATTAGCACTTGTTATGACCCAATATGCTATGTATTTTATTTATTATATTTTACCGGTCTATGGAGTAGGAATTTTTTTTTGTCTGTTTTGCTCATTGTCATATCCCTGGTGCTTAGAATCATACTTTGCACTGCCTAAATGCACATTGTGTATTTGCTGAGTGAAGAAATGAGTGAATGAAGCATTAATGAACAATGAAAAGACAGCCAGCCTTGAGCTGTAGGTGCATGATGTGGAAGGCATACTGTCCTAAAGAAACTCACAGTCCATTTGGGAAACCAGTGCTAAGAGCACAGGGAGTTCCATTGTGTTTTTACTGTGAGACACAGAGGCTCACTCAAGAACGCTCTCAAAAGCTGGAGTTGGTGTTAAGGACCTCTGGGGTCACTAACCCGGGTCCAAGAACCAGCAAGGCAGCAGCAGGAGCCACAGGCAGCACCAGCAGCCTCTTCCCCTTTTCTCCCACAGTTCCCCTATCTTGCAGAGTCTCTGGCCCATCTCCAAGGTCCTGATTTATTCTCGCCTGCCAAGCTGCCCATCCCATTTCTCACTCTCTTGTCTAGATCCCCCAAAAGCTTCTCTGCCTCACATTCACCATCCCCTTGTTGGGCAGAGCCCCTCACACCTAGTGGGTCACCAGGCCCACCCAAAGGTGAGCTGCCCTTGGCAAGTACTCACTCTTAGAACAGCTTTGCTGTAGTTCCTTGAGCAGGGACCCCCGCCAAGTTCAGATGTGAATAATACAAGACTGTTTGAAATTTTTTGAATTTTTGCATGGACTACTTATAATTACAGGAGAATTTAAAGTGTGGATAGGAAAAATAACCTAAAATCTTAACCATTACCAACATCTTGGAATTCCCTTTTCCTTGCACACTTATATATGTTTAACCCTTTTATAAACACTATACCTAGTATGCATATTATTTTATGTTTTTATCAGTTATTAACCATATTGCATGAACATCACTCTACATTGTATCTAGAGATATACTGGCATTTAATTATTGAAAGTGTTTAATTTTATGGATATGTTATAACTTATTCAATCAATTCCCTATTCTTGAATCCTTAGACTATACCCAGTTTTTATATTATAAAAATTGTTGAAGGAATAGTTTTTAAATAAATCTATTATTACTTTCTTAGCATTAATTCCTAGAAGCACAATTTGTGAGTTAAAGGGCATAAACATTTAAAAGAATAATAGCTGACATTTCCTGAGCACTTACTGCAGACCAGAGACATCACATGTGACAGTCACCACACGCTGACGCAGTCAACACCCGTGCGCCACTTTCAGGTGAGGACAGAGGCACCAGGTAACCTGCCGAAGGCCCCACAGCGGGAACGTGGCAGAAACAGGACTTGAGGGCAGTGACTGTGGCCCATGGCCTTTAGCTTCTACATGGTGCTGTCTGCCTGAGTAGGAGAACAGCTTTGTAAAAGGGTCAGGACCATTGGGCCTTGAAGGAAGGCAGCCTGCCACAAGCAGGACTTTAACCCAAAAGGCCATGTGCTCCCAGTGGGCAGGCCAGTGGCTACTGATAGACACTTTCACTTATTTAACACTTGGCATCACAAGGGCCCCCAATTAATAATAACATCCCCCACTGGTGACTTTGGGTGCAGCTAGGATGTTTAGTTTGTACCCTTTCATGGTGGAATTGCTTGCTGCCCTCTTGAGTGCAGCCAATTGCCTCTTGGCAGAGAAAATGCTGCCTTTGCTCATGCAAGGACTGACAATTTGGCCAGAGAGACTGCTCATTTATCCCAGTACCTGTGTTTCTGCAGAATTGCTGGTCTGTAGCTAAACATTACAAAAACCCTCAACACAAGAGTTAAAAGTCCTACCTCAGGTGATAAAAGGAACGTGAATGAGTAAAAGGGGGCTGGGAGTGATTCTCCATGAGCAGGAAGGGTGGGCGGCAGGTGGCCGTCGCTGGCCATTTGATGGTGGTTGAGTCACACAGTGGCGAGGTGTGTGCTTGGGCCAGGACAATAGGTCTAGACTTCCTGAAAAAATAGCAGCTGCAGGACTAGGTGTGGCCCAGAGGGGCAAACACACCCTTTCACCGGTAGACAGTTTATAACAATGAGAGTGCACTCGGTTTCCTTATCGGTGCAGAGACCACATGTCCCCAGTTGAGAACTGGTACCAGTGGTCTGACACATAGCTGTCTTGTGAGTCGGAGCATCTAGAGGACCGTTTCTGGGACACCCAGGGAAGCACGCAGCCCAGCTAGAGAGGATCTGAGCACTTGACACTGAGAATTCTGACCCCTCCATATTTTTTAACTACATTATAGATTTGTACTTTGAGATACTTAGATAAAAAATATAACTTTATTTTATAAGTGTGCACTGAAAGAACACACATTAGGCTTGTCTTTGTTCCTCACCCAGTTTCCTCGAGCAGAGCTCCCCTCTCTGGTGTGGAGAACAGAGACCAGACAGCAGATCCCTGAGAAAACATTCTGCCCCAAGTTTCGATTTACTTGTCCCTCACCTTCACTCTACCAGGGTTTTCAAACCTGCTGCATTTTCTCAGCCACGTGGCTAGATTCCTACAGTGGGCACTGTTAGGTTGCCTCGCCATGTGGGCTTGGTGCTCACCCTGCTTCCTAGCAGAACCCCAGTTCCATGCAGTGCCCCCTCCTTGGCCAGGCCCCTGTGCTTCCAGGTGGGCTGAGACCATCAGCAGCTTACACAGGTCGGGTCTTAATGAAGTTAAGCCAATCTGAATGACCCTGTTCCTCTTGCTGGTAATAGATTAAGTCTGATACCATTCTGACCAGTAAGAAATAAACAGAACCTGCTGGAGAAAGATTCATTTTGCTTAAAAATAGACACAGGGAGCCCTGGCCATATGGCTTAGTTGTTTGGATTATCATCCCATATACCCAAAGGTTACAAGTTCAATTCCCAGTCACAGCACATACCCATCAATGTTTCTTTATCGTTCTCTCTCTTTTTCTGCCCCTTCCTCTCTCTCTAAAATCAATAAACATGTCCTCAGGTGAAGAATAAAAAAGAAATAAATAAAATATAGACATGGGGATATTTCTTTTAACATTTTTGTGTTTCCTTGTGATACTTAGAGTCATGGCTGTCATTTTATAACCACAAGTTATAACCTAAGGACAAGCCAGTGGACTTGCTGTGAGAATGGCAAAGCAGAAGAGTGGAGAGAAGCTGGGTTCTTGATGATGTCACTAACTTGGGAACCATCCTGTCACAGGGCTTTTTGTTACATAAAATAAGAAATTTTTCTTGTTGTATAAGGCTTTTTAATTCAAGATTTTTGGTTTTTTTAAACCAAACATTCTAATATAACCTCCCCACATTGTTTTCACACTTGTGACCAGCACTAGGTGATGTTACAAGCATCTAGCATCTCCTCACCACCTCCTATTCTGCCAGGAAAAACATTCTAAAAAGAATCCTGGCTATGGGTACAAATAAAACAGTATTTTAGCACACTCTTGACAAGAAAAAATTCTGAGACATTGTAAATTAAAGTTACAGTGGCTGCAGAGTGAGATAGAAACAGAACAGCCCATTAGTAGCTGCAGACCAGCTCTGACAGAAGACTGCTCACATTCCTAGCCATCTGCTGCAACATGGAATTAACTTCCAAGTGGCTATTCCTTTGATTGTCTGAAAGAGAGAATAGTCAGGTACCACAGAACCCCAGGAGCCTCCATTTCTTATTTACACATGAACTTTCCACTCTGCTGCCCACAGCTAATCCACAGGAGCAGACGCCTCTTCCTTGCACACTGCTGCCCCTGTTTCAGAACCAGCCTCACATCACCTTCTCCCATCCCCTTTGTGAACAGCTAATGTAAATCTCTTCAGAATGGCTAACATCTTTCTTCCCCCTATGTGATGTATGAAAATGCTTGCAAAATTCCAGGTGATGGGCACATTTTCCTACCTACCTAGCATGCTGCTGCTTGTTTAGACTCCGTACTCCAAAACCTGCTTTCTTCTTCTTCTTCTTCTTCTTCTTCTTCTTCTTCTTCTTCGTCTTCGTCTTCGTCTTCGTCTTCGTCTTCGTCTTCGTCTTCGTCTTCGTCTTCTCCTTCTCCTTCTCCTCCTCCTCCTTCCTCTTCCTCTTCCTCTTCTTCCTTCTTCTTCTTCCTTCTTCTTCTTTCCTTCTTCCTTCTTCTTCCTCCTTCTTCTTCCTCCTCCTTCTTCTTCCTTCTTCTTCTTCTTCTTCTTCTCCTTCTTCTTCTCCTTCTTCCTTCTCCTTCTTCTTCCTCCTTCTCCTTCCTCCTTCTTCCTTCTTCTCCTTCCTTCTTCTTCCTTCCTTTTTTTTTTTTTTTTTTTTGCTAGCAACAGCCTAATAAACCCTTTCTTTTCAAAAGATGTTCAGCCATGGAAGTTAAATTTTTTTGTTTAATATCCTGCTGGAGGTAAAAGTGGTGGAAGTTGATTTATAAATACTCCCAAGTCAGCCAAAGTAGTTCTGAGAATTGGGTTTATTTCCTGATGCCTCTGACTAAGAATCCTATAGAAATCAACCTACTCTATTGAGTATTGCTCTTCTCAATATCTGTCAATAATAGTGACAACCTCAGCTCTTTGCCAGTCTTGCTTCTAACTTGGATCATCTTTCTTTGACTTATAAGTCTCTGTTCACTACATTACCAAAAGGGCCTCAATTACAAATAATTTTTTGCTGCTGAAAAACAGTCAATATTGTAGGTTTGGCCTCATATTCTTTTAGCAAAATGTCTCTCTTCTTGCCAGAAGAAGGCTCTGAATTAAAGATTCTTCAAATGTAAAGACAGAGGTATGAGATGTTTAAAACTATGGGATGGAAATGCCCCTTGTATTGTGGAAATAGCTGTAACTTAAATAGATGTGAGGGGAAAAATCATTTATTCCCACTCTGGCTTTAAGTTTGGCTGTTTGATCTTTAGCAGTTTGCCTATATTCTATTGGCCTCAGTTTTCTTCTATGGAACACAGGACTAAAACTGTCTATTTCATAAGCCATTGTACAGAAGAAATGAAATGACACATATGAAATCAGAAAAGGAAGAGAAAGTGTGCCCAGTAAGTTTCCTGGGCTCCTGGTTCACATTGCTGGAGACTTCTCCAGCTTCTCAGTTGGAGTAAGGGCCACAAACACTCACTGTCATCTCTATTTAAAGGTAAGACTAATGTCTGCTAACTAGTATCTCCCCTTTTCCTTACTGCTTCAGAAGCATGGTAGTGTGTTCAAAGAGATAAACAGAAGCTCAGACTCCCATTACTACTGGGAAACACTCTTTTCAAAAACCTCAGCAGTTTCAACTACACCACTGTGTTGAAAGAGTTGCAAGAAAATATAGGTGTGGAATTAGTGGTTGTTAGTAGATTGAAAAGAATAAATACAACTGACCCATGGACAAAAACAACAGTGGGGAGGATTGAATGCAGGAGCAGGGTGGTGATGGGGTTGGTAGGGCCGGGGAGTTTAATGGGGGGCAAATGGGGACAGCTGTAATTGAACAACAATAAAAAAATTAAATAAAACAATTTTTAAAAATAATAAATACAACCAAATAGGACTGTAGTATATAGTTGATATCATAGAGGATAGAGATAGAGAATAGAGAGACCTTCACTCTAACAGAGAGCTCTCACTAACAAATGAGATGATTCAAGGTCGTTATAGTATCGAAACCTCAGACTACAATGTGGGGGAAATGGCTGCATGTGTATTACCATAAGCTGTAATCACTCAGCCTTGACAGAGTTAATGACTCAGCAATGGTAAAATGGAGCAATTAGCCATGAGCAAACCAACTAGTCAGAAGGTATCTGTTTAAATAACAAACACATGCTTTTATCACCTTTTTTTTTCACAAATTGTTGTCTAGGAAGGTGTTATCCACACCTCAGTGGGCAGAATTAGAATCAATGTCTTTTACAATTATTGAAAAATGTAACTATGTATTTTTAAACTGTGTTAGCAATGAATGAGCATTTCACATATAACATATATGTGTATATGTTATAACACACTAAACATATCAATGTGCACCTAGGTACTGGGTCTTTACCATACACAATATCCTATACAAGATGACCAATGACATAGAATGAACAAAATATATTGCCAGATCACCATTATGTTTAGGAATGCACAACTGACTCTTGAACAACAAAGGTTTGTGCTGTGTGGGTAGCACAGATTTCTTTCCAATAAATACAGTCAGCCCTTCATATCTGCAGATTTCACATCCATAGCTGCAACCAGCTATGGACAGAAAACCATACTTTTCACATTGCCAACCTCAGATTCCCAATCACTGATTGCAAATACTGTTTTCTGATCCGAGGATGGTTGAAACTGTGGATGCGTAGAGCTGGCTATAGTTAAGTTTAGGAAGAGTCAACAAAAACATGGATTTTGGACTATGTGGTAGTCAGAGCCCCTACCCCCCACATTGTTCAAAGGTCACATGTATATGGACTAGTCACTATAGAAATGGGTTATTGCTTTGGATTTTGACTAAAAGTCTGAGGTAAAATAAGAAAACCAAGTACGGAGCATAATCTGTTTTGCTGCTATAAAGCTAATTTCCTTTGTGTTTAATCCAGAAATTAAAGTAAAACATATTACTTATTAGCCAACTATTATGTGCCCAGCACACTAAATATTATATATGTAATTAAAGATGGTCATTGTACTCCAAGGATGTATAATCCTGTATTGAGAAAAAAGGCACAAAATGGTCAAAGGGCCATTTTACATATAACCCAGTACCATTTTTGTGGTTCAGGCTTTGAGAGCAACATATATTTTAAAAATGTAGAGACTAGTGTGGGTGGGAAAAGAGAGGCCAGCTTCTAACACCAGGAGCCCGGGCAGAGCTTTTGGGGTGGGGCCAGACCACAGGGAGTCCTACTCTTGGACATCTTTCCCTGCCCTGTCGTCCCTACCTGCCTAACAGCCTTATTTTCATAATGCTTCCTCTGACATCATCATCTTCTTACACAACCAATGTTCAAAATATCTGTAAAAATTCTCTTCCTTTCCTTCCTGAGTAATATATTATGTGTATTATATTATATTACATATACTAAGTTGATATGTCAGTGAATTTCAAAGATTATTGAGATTATTTTCAATTTTTCTATCTTTTTTTTTCTAAGTGCCTCTTTTGGATGATTTTTATGAACCTGTTTTCAAGTTTCCTGATTCTTCTGTTATGTCTAAGCCAATCGTAATTCTCTCCAATGAATTTTTTCACTGTAGTTTTTTTCAATTGTAGGATTTCCATTTGCCTCTTTTTAAAAGTTTCCACTTCTCAAATTTTCCACCTCTTTATTCACTATATCCAGTTTTTCTTCCAGTTTTTCTGTAGACCTTTAACATTGCCATGATAGTTGTTTTAAGGTCCTTGTCTATTAATTTCAAATCTCAGTCATTTGTGACCATTCTATTTGCTAATGTTTTTCTTGATGATATATCACATTTTCTGCTGCATTGCATAGCTAGTAATTTTTTGTTATATATTGGACATGTGGCATCAAATTGTAGATCCTGGAATCTGTTCTATATTTCTGAAGAGTTTTGCAATTTTTCTAGTAGATACCTTAGATCACTTCCATTGAGGAGGTTTGATTTTACTTTTGACTAGGGTTTGTCTATTTCAGTTTCTGTCTTTATCCTAGAGCATATCCCTTAGTTCTGGAACACAATCTTTATTCCTAAACTGTGGATTTTCTAATGTTCTAGTGAACATCCAGATATTTATCAAGTTCGTCTAACTTGGCAAGACTCACTTCAAACTCTATCTCCCCTGTGGTGGGCATTAGCATAAAATTCTGCTCAGTTTTCAGCCTTCTAGCTATTTTTCCCCTGAGCCCTTGATGTTTCACACACATGCATAACTTAGAGGTCTTCAAATGATTTGAGAGCATGTTAATACACATACTTTGGGCTTGTCCTTCTCTGGCTCTTTCCCTTTCCAACTAGTCTAGAAATCCCACCCTCGGCCCTCTGACTTCTCAGACCAATAAGATAGTAGATCTTTGTGTCAGAGTCAGCTACAGATTCCAAAGTGGAGAGTGCCCTCAGAGGAAAAGCTCTATGAATATAAATCATTTCCAGTCTGGTTCTCTGCTTTTAAAGGTTCTCTCTCCTCTGGTTTCTGTCTGTTTTTTATCTGAGTCCAGTGCTTCAATAGTTGTTTTTGTTTTTCCTTCTTCCTTCAGAGTTTATACCTGTTACTTGCTGGAGAGTTAGTTCAATAGAAGCCACCCAGCTATTACCAGAATCAAGCTTTGCATTTGATTTAAGTTGCAAATATTCTTGCCACTTAATATTTATGTTTATATTTTGCTTAGGATGATTTTTTTCCCATGCAGAATTTTTTCCCTTTATATATTTGAATTTACCAACTTTTTTGTTTATGACTTCTAAATTTTGAGTCTTAATTAGAAGAGACTTTCCCACTTCAATATTATACTGGAATTCATCCATTGTCTCCTACTAAATGCTCAATATTTTTATTTTCTACATCAAACTTTTTGATCACTTTGGATAACAGATTTGTAGTATGGATCATATTTTTTTCCAGCTTTTTGTCACAGCACCATTATCAAGAAACTTTTATTTCTCACTATTAATGAATTTTATCTATATTATGTACTACATTCCTGAATGTATTTTGACCTATTTTTTGTATGTCTATTTGTGCACCAGCACTGCAGTTTTTAAGTTATCAAAGAGTTACAGTGTTTTTATATCTGATATGGTTGGCCTTCTACACTGCTATTTTTTAGACTTTATATGGCCAACCTCAATCACTTATTTTCCATTTAAAGTTTACCATAAGCTTGTAGAAAATACAGCCACTTTTAAGAGAATCACATAAAATTTGGAAAATATCTTTATTATGTTAATCTTACTATTCAGAAAACATAATGTTTTTTCTCTTGTTTAGATTTTAATATGAGTTCTTACACAGTACATTAAAGTTTTGTTCATGTACATATTTCTTATGTTCATTTATAGGTATTTTGACTTTTTGTTATATTCTCATTAATCATTAGTAGTAAATTAGAAAACCTACTCAAAGTGACTTAAGTTTCCCATTCATATTTCTAATTTCAGCCAACAGCTATGAAATAAGAATGAGTAAAACTCTACAGAATATTCAAGATGATTTTAACAATGCCATTTTAGTGAATACATCAAAGCTAAGTCCTCAACAAGCTGGCACCAAGGAGATATTTACATTTTTACCTAAGCTTTTCATAAATGAACCTGAACATCCACTTGACGGAGAGACACAAGGAAGCCACAGAGTTTATGTGGCAATACGAACCACAGATAAGAATTCCTTGGAATCTGCAGTATCTAACATTGCCCAGGTGTCACTGTTTGTTCCCCACAATTCTGCTCCAGTACTTGCCAGAGATCGTCTTATCTTGAAAGGAACTTTAACGGCAATGGTTTTCATAGGAATCATTTGTGTCACTATAGTTGTAACACACTGTATTTTAAATAAGAAGAAAAAAGCAGATAGAAATGAGAATGGAGCAAAATTACTATGAACAAATGCAGAGGTCCTTCCTTCTTAGATATAATACCCATGCCCTTTGCACTTCACAAAAACATACCAATAAAAACAAATTAACATCAAACTGTTAAAAAGTTCTTTGAATTTTTGCATAATAAAGATATTTTTACATAATAGATAGACAAAAATTATTTTATAACAAAAATTTTGAAAGGAAATTAGAAAATTCTGAAGCTCAGGCAATAGACAAAATTATAAAAATTATTCTCCAAGGTAATGTCTTTAAAGGAAAAAAGACAAAGTCAATGTTGAATCAAAGACTCAAGAAAAGTTTCTTGTATTGAAGAGAAAAAATAGTCCCAAGAAGAGAAGAGGAGTTAGGTCTGAATCATATATTATAACTGTCTCTATGAAACAATTGTTTGATTACTTTGATTAATTTTTCATTCTCTTTATCTGTTCAGAACAGATTGTTATGACTAAAGATCAATCTACATTTTTATATATGATGGCTCTGTGGTAAAATTCTTTACCTCTAGCCATTTGGTTAACTATATTACAGACCAAACCCCACCACTGATGCTCAAAGAGATCTTTGTTCACTGTAAGAGTTAACCTTAAAATGTGGGTATTATCCTTTCCCCCAGCACCAATTTTGTAACAGAAGTATACTGAATTTATTGTTTATTGTTTCTACTCTCATCAAAGTAGCTTTCCAAATTATTGTCTTGGGTGAAATTCAGTGTAAATGGTTATAACTCATAAGGCTTTGAGTAAAAAATAAAAGACATAGTTCTAAACATATTTTAAAACATCCATAGGCTATCCAGGTTTATTCAATTTTAATCCAAGAAGAGGTCACAGGGTAAAGAGTGACCTTTGGAAATGATTAGCTGATTCTATTTTTTTGTTTAACTAAGACTCTAGGAATCCTTTCTTGATCAAGGGTTATTTCTCTACAGGGGTGGGGAACAAATTGAGAGAGTGAAGCATAGGTCACAAGAAAATAAAAATCATCTTTTATCTAATTGTACTTCTCTTATTTTTTAAAAAAGATTACTGAGCAATAGAATTATTTGCTTTGTATATTAAAGGACTGAAAACTTTGTTGGGTAAATAGAAACAATAATCTGGGCTTTTTACAATCAGGACCAAATAAAAGTGAAAATTAGATTAAGTTTTGGAGAAAGGAGGAAATTGTGGCAAATTGGGACAAGAAAAAGCAACAGAGAGGGTGAAGACTTAAGTAAGGATCAGAGCAGAACTAGGGAGAGAAATACTAACAAATCTCTCTACTGAGGCTGCCTCCTTGCAGTCCATCCTACATCCCAGGTCTGGCCTACTACATTTTAAGTCCCACAGAGCCTAAATTTTTACAGAGGGTGCTTTTAAGTACCCAGGTGGCAGTCAGTCTGTCCTCCCTCTAATGCCATGACACCTGCCAACCCAGGAATTGCTTCTCTGTAGTTTCAATAGGCTGGTAAAATCCTGAGATGGAGGTAGGCTTTAAGTTCTCAAATGCTTTCCTCATTTTACAGATAGGAAAATGGAGGCTTAAGTGAGTAACCGAAAGCACTATGCTGCTCAATGGCAGAGCTACAGAGGAGCACAGCCAGGTTCTCGTGCTGCTCCTTCACTCTCGTGTTTTTAAGAAAGTGTAGAAAAATGCTGGGGATTATGCCTAGAAATATTTAACTCTTTCAAAATCAATTAGTGGGAGAACAGTTTTGGCTTTAAGGAGCTATGCTGGGGTTTTTTCTTTTCCATCTTGTAGGTGCAGAAATGGAAAAAAATGGACTGAAGTGTACAGATTAGTGAACTGGAAGAGGCAAAACTTCAAAGAGATAAAAAGATTGGAAGAGATAAAAATGCTAAGTAACAAACTAAAATATACTATAGCAGGGGAGGGAGGATGGTGGTGTCAAGTGCAGAGGGAAAACAATATCCAGTGGTTGTGAGGGAGTGAAGCATTCGAGAACAAAATAAATATGAAGTAAATGTGGAAAGATTTTGATTTAGAGAAAAAAAGTTAGATTTCAATAGGAGGGAGATTGAAGCAGGAGGCAGGAGATTTTTAGGGAATGAGTTATACAGCCTAGGTGCCGAGCAAATTGCTGTCTATGTGTGTGCTCTTGACTGCTCCCAAAGTGCCTCTCCATCTGTGTGTTAGTACCAGAGAGTCACAAAAAAATGCTTTATTTGCTTTAGGGTTTGCTTTCTACCATAATGTAATGATTTCTGGAAGAACTGATCCCTAAATAATAGCATTCATTTAAAACAATGTGACATATCCAGCTGCAGTAGTGGAAGAGCTGCTCGTATCAAACTAATCCTTCTGCTGATAGCAGTTATAATTCTAGAAAAAATATAAACACACTCTTGGAAGGCACCGGACACTAACAAAAGCAGGTAGAAACTGAAGGAGATACAGCTTTTGGAAAAAGGCAAGGAATCTAGGTGATATCCACATTTAATCAGCTTTGCCCCCTACAGGCTTTCCCAGGTTTTTTAGAGCATCTGGACAAGCTCAAGCAGAATACAGCAGTCTCACTGGGTTGGCAAGCCAGAATTAAGAGTTCTGGGAATCCCAGAAAGCACCTGGAAATCCCAGAAAGGAAGCAACTGCTACAGGGAAATTTCCTAAATCTGTATTTGCTCAATCCTTGGGTGAGTCCTAAGATGAGAAGGAACTGAATGGAAAACAAGAGACTGGATGCTAAAATTGCTGAACAGAGATTTCAGCAATTGCCCATTTCTGGGGAGAAAAAGTTTAAGGTGTAATCCCACTGAAATTAGAGAGCTTGATAAATGCCTTGTGTCTTTACTGCATTGAAACCCCAGAAGGGTCATATTAGGGGAAAAGACTATTGTTCCAGTCTAAGAGTTATGTTCTAGAACCAAGGGCAGAGCTGAAATAGATTTGCTCTGAGAAAACCTAAAACCACATCTCCACAGAATAAAGATCATTCATCAGTAATTTAACTGCAGCTATAATATAACTCAGAGGAAGACACATAATGCAATCTCCATAACATATCATCTAGTATATAATAAAAATTTAATAGATGTGCCAACAAGTGGGAAATTAGTCCCACTATTTAAAAGAATAAAAATATGTCAATAGAAGAAGGTTCAAAAATTATCCAGATTTGGAATTTGCAGGTGACTTTACAACAGTTAGTATATATGCTAAAGAAATTACAGAAAAAGATAAGTGATGAATAGAAGAGAAAATTCAAAAATGATGTGAAAACTCTTTAAAAAGAAGCAAATGCAAATCTTAAAATTGAAAAATCGAATATATTTTTAAAATTTGTAATGAATTAACAGTAGATTGATACTGCAGAAGAAAAGATCGCGTGACTTGAAGACAAGAAAATGAAAAGCATCCAAAGTGAAGCATTCATTTTTTGAAAATGGAAAAGCCAAAATGACCTGTAGGATGTTATCAAGCAGTCTAATGTACATGTAAATGAATCCCAGAGGTAAAACAAGGGACATTGGGCATAAAAATATTGAATTGAAATATTCAAAATTGATTGAAATATCAACCTACAAGTCTGAAAGGTTCAGTGAACCCAAGATATGACCCACACAAAGAAAGTAGCACCTAGGTATATCGTAGGGGTAATGACTGACCGCTCATCAAACACAGTTGAGACCAGAAGACAACAAAATGACATCTTAGAGGGCTAAGACAATCTGTCAACCCCAAACCCACTGTTGAGCAAAAGTATCTTTAAAAATGAAAGCAGATAAATAAAAGCTGAAATAATTTTCACTAGTAAGAAATTACTAAGAGAATTTCTTTAAGCCAAAGGAAAATGATATCTGGTGGAAATATAGTTCACAGTATGAAGGGGAAATCACTGGAAATGGTAAATGGTAGGAAAATATAATAAATTGTTGGTTTTCTTTATTCAATTCCTTTCAAACACAATTAACTATTTAAAGCAAAAGTAAAAACAATGTACTATAGTATTAATACTATAAAGAAGTAGGACATATGACAATGACAATAAGAACAGGATGGATAGAAATGTGACAAATGGAATTATATTGTTGAAAGGTATTACATTATACATGAAGTGATATAATAATAATTCAATATTAGGATTAACTGAGGGTGTATACTGCAATCCCTCTGGCACTTCTTAATAATAGGGAAGAGTATTGAAAAAGTTAATAAATGTGATAAAATGGAACATTACCTCAAAACTACATAATTAACACAAAGAAGACAAGTAGAGAGCAATAAAGGAACAAAAAATACAAGGGAATAACAGAAATCAAATAGCAAGATGGTAGATTAAATCCAGCTAAATTAATAATTATATTAAATATAAATGGACTGAACACTTCAACTAAAAAAGTGGTTTTCAGACTTAATATAAAAAATAAGACTCAACCATATGGAATTTACTTTAGATGCATTTTAAATGTAAATGCATATAAGTTGAAAGTAAAGAAAAGAAAATTGCATATCATGCAAACACTAGGCATAAAAAAGCAGTATGAGTGTATTTCTACAAAACAAAATAGGCCTTGAGAAAGGAGAGGCAAAGAGGGCCATTCCATAAGGATAAAAATAATAAATTCATCAAAAACAAATAACAATTCTAAATGTACATATACCTACTATGTACATTTGTAGATAGAAACAAAAAAATGTCAGAGTAAAAAATGTCAGAAACAAAAAATTCTAGAACTAGAGAAAATAGAGAAATAGAGAAAAAGAACAATTGAAGTTGGAGATTTAACTCTTCCATTCTCAATAATTGTAGAACATCTTGACCATAAAACTCAGTAAGAATGGAAAATATTTTTAAAAAAATATTATCAGCCAATTTGACTTTGACATTTATAAAACACTAAACCCAACTAGTGCAGATTACACATCCCTTTTCAGTATTTATGTATCATTTACCAGATTAGATCAGATGCAAAAAACACATCCCAGAATATACAGTCTAGAAACAGGCCTGTGTGCATGTGGTCAATAGGTTCTCTACAAATGCATGTGCAAGTCAATAGGGAAAGACAACTCATTGAGTAAGAGTTCTTTTTAATAAATAATGTTGGAAAAACCAGACATGTATTTGGGAAAACAATTTTACTCTAACCTTAATAAAATATGAATTCATGTTAGATCATAAATACAAATATGAGTTAAGATATAAACTTCTGTCTTGGCTGGTGTAACTCAGTGGACCGAGCACGGGCCTGCGAACCAAAGGGTCACCAATTCAATTCTCAGTCAAGCCACATGCCTGGGTTGCAGGCCAGGTCCCCAGTAGGGGGCATGGGAGAGGCAACCACACATTGATGTTTCTCTCCCTCTCTTTCTACCTCCCTTCCCCTCTCTCTAAAAAGAAATAAAATCTTTAAAGATATAAAAATAGTTTAGTTTCATTGTCTTTTTTCCACTACCATTTATCCCCCTTCCACCCTCTCCCACCTCGACCCACCTGCCTCCTCACTACAGTCACTACACTGTTGTCTGTGCTCTAACGAATATAAAATAGTATCTTCACAGCAATAGTGTAGAAATACTTCTTAGAAAAGAGGAAATACTAAGCATAAAAAAATTAGACCATAGTAAAACTAAATATTTGTGCTCATCGAAAAATATTAATAAATGAAAAAAGCAAGTTAGAGTGGAAGAAAATATTCACAACATATAAATCTGACAAAGGAGTCATATCCAGAATATATAAAAATATTATAAATCAGTAATAAAAAGACAAAGAACCCAATAAAAAATGGGCAAAAGATATAAAAATCATAATAGCAGTTATCCTAAAGCAAAAGTGTGCAAGTTGACCAGGAGAGGCTTTCTGCATGAGTGAAAATGTTATGTGTGCAGATTCGGGAGGTTGTTACATGGTTATATATTTGTCAAAATCAATCTATTTGTGTGTACTTCATAGGTGCATTTTATTGTATGTAAATCTCACCCCAAGAGAAACTTAATATAAATGTATTTATTGTATCCTTATCCATTAGCAAGATTTATACCAATGGTCCTTGGTCTGGGTGATTTACTCCAAGGGGACATTTGGCAATGTCTGTAGACATTATTGATTATCACATCTGGGGGCATTATCTAGTGGGCACATGCCAGGGATGCTGATAAACATCCCACAATGCACACTACAGCCCCACCAAAGAATTACTTGACCAAATGTGTTAATAGTGCCAAGACTGAGAAATATTGCTTTATAAAGAGGAAGAGAAAGCGGTCACTCGTAAGGATATTTGATACATGAAGTTAAGAAAAAGTATCCTTAATGAGGGGGATAGGTGTCACAAAACTGAGTCTGATTTAAATGAAGGTGAGAAGACAAGAAAGAAGAGAAAAATATTTTAAATAAAATGAAGATGGTCCAGGTTAGAAGATTGAGTTCATAAAGCTGCTAGGAATTCCAACTGATAAAGAAATAAAGAAGGGGACTGGATATAAAGTTGGGTGGATGCTGCAGTATGTGTTAAGACCTGTGTTATGATCTGTGGAGGTAAAATACAGGGAAACGGGGAGTACATGCAGAGGGGAGGTACAGATCATAGAGTGCTTGATGGTAGAGAAGTAATCAAGGACACAGAAACAGATGCTCATATCCATGAAGGTAGACAGAGCAATTAGAGCTTGTCCTCAAAGATCAAAAGGAACACCTCCCTTTAGAAATAAATCCCTCCTGTATTTAAAATGCCCAGCTCTTAGCAGTAAGAGGGCTCCTGGGATGGGTGGGGAGTGGCCCAGATGGTGATCAATTTTATTTCCAGCTCCCTCTCAGCTACAGGCTGCCGAGTCTTATCAGAATGTTGCTTTCTGGGAACAATTACCTGAAAGCAATTGCCTCAATTGCACAAGAAGGAGAAAGCTATCCAGTACAGTGGGCAATTGCTTTCTATCTCCCTGGCTCTGTGAAATGGAGGCCATATAAATGAACAAACATCCAAAAGGAACATTTCTTAAAATTGACATGACCTTACTTCACACCAATAAGGAAAGAAGCAAGAGCCTGAAGAAGAGAAAAGGAAGAGAGTGAAATGGAAAAGGAAAGGAAAAAAAAGATTAGAAATTAAGAGTCGAGAAGACAGGACTACCACTCTCATGTTAACATATTAGGATTTAAAAATGATGGTCTTTAGCCCAATATTTTTATTTTTATGTATAAATTGATTTCAATTACAAAAGTAATACATTCTATTATAAAAAGTACATATGTTTAAGTAAGATGTAATAAATAAAATAGATAGGAAATAAATAAGCTTACTCATTATTTTATTAATGGACATTTGGTAATTCAGTTTCTTGCTATTATAAAGCTTTGAAAGACAAATTATATTACCCTTGTACATGTAACTGTGTGCACCTGTGTGTTTGTCCCTTGTGTATGTAATCTTGACACCTGTGTGAGTGTATCCATAGGGCAAATGCCTAGGAGTGGAATTGTCCTGTTAAAAGATACACACCCTTAAATTCTGACAAATGTTTTCCTCCAAAACATCTGAACCAATTTTTCTCCCATCAGTAATGTATAAATACTAGATTCCTCATGGCCTTAAACAAGTAGTGAACTGGGGGGTAGAAGCAGCAGTCATACTGAGGCACTGCATGGCAAATAGCTTAAAATTGACTCTTAAGCATCAGTGTCTTTATAGTATAACTTGGCCATTCTTACCTGATGCCAGCTAATGTCAAGTCCCAGCTTCTCCATCTTTGTGGCTTCTCTCCTATCTCTCCCTCCAAGGCTGAGGTTTGGGTAAATGGGAGGAAACTGGAAGTGTAGAAACATTTTGTTTACTGAATGACTTCTATGTGCCAGGCACTGTATTAGCTGAGTTGTATTTGTTTTGCTTTAATTTTTCAGCCTTTAGGATACCAGTGTGCCATAGCTAATATTCTAAAAAGTAGATTTTATGCAAGTGGTAGTATAGAAAAAGAAAAAGCATTTATAATAATAACTGTAAAACAATCCTAAATTTACATGCACCAAAAACAAAGCTTGAAAATATATAAAGCAGCTTCCAGTCAAGATGGTGACGTAGGCAGATATGGCTAGCCTCTTCACACAACCACATTAAAATTACAACTAAAATATAGAACAACCATCACTCAAGAATGTCAGAAACTGAATTAGATGGAAGTCTGATGACTACAAAATCAAGCTGAATAGAAGTCTGACAACTACAGCATTAAAGAAACTACATCCATCCAGACTGGTAGGTAGGGGCACAGACATGGAACAGGCTGGTCCCACACCCATGTGGATAAAAACTCAAGAGGGATATCTTGGGAGTGAGGAGTCCCAAGAAAACCAGTGGGAATTGAGTAGGTGGGGAAGGCTGCTGGACCCCTAACCAGTTCCTCTTGGGGAACCCACACACAGACTGACCTACACAGACTTACTCCCTCTGAGCTCCAGCACAGGGGAGGTAGTTTAAAGAGCATCAGTGATATAGTGGTATACAGGGAGAGATTGAAGTGTCTGGCATCAAGGAGAACACAGGCCATTGTCCCTTTGCTGAGCCCTCCCCTCACAGAGTCAGTAGGCTGCCATAAATGAGACTCCATTAACCTGGTGAATGCTGTGTGACCCACCTTAGAGATCCACAGAGCCTCTACCCCACCCAACTTACACGCCCACCCAAGCTGCTATTCCATAAGAATGGCTGGTCTTGGCTCCTAAATCCTATCAAACCAGCAACAGCTAGCTTCAGTAAACCCTAGTGGCAGCCAGATTAGAGTCACAGCTTGGCTTCACCTGGGAATCTCCAAGCCCAGCACAAGTAGCAACCATTTCAGATTGTTTTACAGCTCAGGCAGAATGCCCCAGGCCTGACCTTGGCCTGCACCATCTGGGAGAACACAGGGCCAATGCACTCAGTGGAAAGCTACAGACCATGTTGGAGCACCACCACCCTGTCCCCTGCACAGCTGATCCTCCACGGAGGGTAGAGGTTTGTGGTGAGTCATCACAGCCAGTCCTTACAGCTGACTGGCCTAGGTAAATCCCTCCCATTGATTTTCCAACAGCAACCAATGTTCAACTACAAGAGGAGGGTGTACTCAGCCCACACAAAGGATTCACCTCCAGTAACCAGCTTGGGTGATAGAGGAGGCTGTGCCATTGGACCCTCCAAGATACCTACTATATTAGGCCACACTACCAAGACACGAAGTCAAAGCAGCTCTACCTAATACACAGAAACAAACACAGGGAGTCTGCCAAAATGAGGAGACAAAGAGGCATGGCCCAAATTAAAGAACAGATCATAACTCCAAAAAAAAAAAAAAAGAGCTAAACAAAGTGGAGATAAGTTATCTATCAGATACAGAGTTTGAAATACTGGTTATAAGAATACTCAAGGAACTCAGTGAGGACCTCAGCTGCTAAAAAAGATCCAGTCAGAAAGAAGGGATACACTAATTGAAATTAAGAAAAATTTACAGGGAAACAACAGTAGAATGGATGAAGCCAAGAATCAGATCAATGATTTGGAACACAGGGAAGCAAAAAAACAACTGCACAGAACAAGAAGAAGAAAACAGAATCCAAAAAAAATGAGGGTAGTATAAACAGCTTGTGGGACAGTTTCAAGAGGTCCAACATTCACACCATGGGGTGCCACAAGGAGAAGAGAAAGAGCAAGAAATTGGAAATCTATCTGAAAAAAAATAGTGAAAGAAAACTTCTCTAATTTGGTGAAGGAAATAGACATACAACGCCAGAAAGTGCAGAGAATCCCAATTATGATGGATGCAAAGAGGCCCATGACAAGACACACCATTAAAAGGCCAAAGGTTAAAGATAAAGAGGGACCCTTAAAAGCAAGAGAAAAGTCAGTTACCAGATGGTTGCCAGATGGGAAGGGGTAGGGGGAGAATGGATGAAGAGGTGAGGGGATTAAGTACAAACAGGTAGTTACAGAATAGCCATGGGGATGTAAATTACAATATAGGAAATGGAGTAGCCAAAGAACTTATATGCATGATCCATGGTCATGAACAATGGTGGGGGATTGCCTGAGGGAGTGGGGGTGCTGGGTAGAGGATGGCGAAGGAGGAAAAATCAGGACAAATGTAATAGATATTCAATAAAATATAATTTAAATAAAAAGAATGTATAAAGCAAAAGTTGATAGATCTATAAAAAAGAGACAAATTCACAATCATAATTGGAGATTTTAACACACCTTTTTCAGTAACTGAAAGAACAAGCAGAGAAAAAATTTGTAAGAATGGAGATCTGCATCATATGATTAACCTACTTGCATAACATATATTGAACACTATACCTACCAACTAAAAAATATACAATTTTCTAAAGACCACATGGAATATTTTACCAAAGTAAACTGTAAGTTGAGGCAAAAAAGAAGTCTCAACAAATTTCTAAGGATTTAAATCTTAGAGTATACTTTCTGAGTGTAGAGTAATTAAACTAGAAATCAATAATAGATTAACTAGAGAATCCTCAAATGTCTCAAAATTAAGCAACACACTTCTATACAGCCCATATGCACACAAATAAATGAAAGTTAGAAAATATTTGGAACTAAATGACAATTAAAATATGGTATATCAAAATTTGCATGGTACAGCTAAAGCAATGGTGAGGAGGAAATTTAAGGAAGAAGTGATAACAGTTTTAAGTAAACTGTTCAGAGGATAGAAAAAGAGGAAACACTTCCCAACTCATATATGGCAAGGACATTATAAGAAAGAAAAAGACCAAACTCTCTTGAACATCCTAAACAAAAATTCTAAACAAAACATTTTATCAAATTAAAAAAAAATACTATATGATGAGGTAGGATTTATTCCAGTAAAGAAAGGTTGACTCAGTAATGTCAGTACAATATCAGGATAAAGGAAAAAATCACACAATTATCTTAAAAGATACATAAAAAAAGCATTTGATAAAATTCAACACCTATTCATGATTTTTTTAAAAAATCAAACCTATAGCAAATTAGGAATAGAAGACTTTCTTAAACTGATAAAAGTATCTACAAAATATCTCTAGATAGTAGCATATTTAATGGTGAAATATAGAATGCTTTTGCACCTGGGATTGAAAACAAGAAAAAAAGATATTTTCTCCATCTGTATCAACATTCATAGGAAGTCATAGCTGTGCAATAAAAGAAGAAAACAAAATAAAATATATAAGATTGGAAAAGAAGAAATAAACAAGTTATTCACAAAATATACAATTATAAACATAAAATATCCAGGAGAATCTACAATGTACATACTAGAAATAATAAGTGAATTTAACAAGTTCACTGAATATAAGGTCAATACATAAAATCTAATATATTTCTATATACCTGCTATAAAAAATTAGAAAATGAAATTTTATAAAATTACCATTTATGATAGCACCAAAAACACTTCTGGAAATAAATCTAATAAAAGATGCACAAGACCTCTACCATGAAAACTATAAGACATGGTTGAGATCAATTAAATAAAACTTCAAATAGAGATATGCTCTGTCCATAGGGTAAAAGACTCAATATTATAAACATGTCAATTCTCCCCAAACTAATTCAATGCAATTTTATCCAACCTTGCAGATTTTCTTTTGAGAGGGGGGAGAATTTATAAGAAGATTCTAAATTTTATATTGAAATGCAAAGGATCAGATTATTTTTGGACTTCCAGCCAAGATGGAGGGGTAGGTAGACACACTGCGCCTCTTTGCACAACCAAAATGAGGACGACAATACTTGAGAAACAAAAAACAACCAGTACTGATAGAAAATTGAACTGTATGGAAGCCCGACAACCAAGAAGTTGAAGTAGACACATTCAACCTGACTGGTAGGAGAGGCGGAGTCGGGAGGCCTGGTGGAGAGGGGTCTCCACAAAGCAGTAGCTGGCGGACCCTGGGCACGCTACATGGCAGCAAGCGGACCCAGCGAGGCAGAGGATTGTGGAGGGGCACAGCGCACCAGGCGGCTGGTGGACCATGCAGTCCCACATTTGGGTACAGGTGAACCAGGCGAAACTGGGGAGCAACACAGACCTCTTGGCCCAGGGTCCCAGCACGGGGAAATAAAGCCTCAAAACACCAATTGAAAACACCTGTGGGGATTGTGGTGTGGGAAGAGACTCCCAGCCTCAGGAGAGTTCGTTGGAGAGACCCACAGGGTCCTGGAGTGTGCACAAGCCCACCCACCTGGGAATCAGCACCAGAAGGGCCGAATTTGCTTGGAGGAAGCGGGTGGACTTGACTGAAATCTGGCAGAGAGCGGAGCAAGCAACATTTGTTCCCTCTCAGACCCCTGCCCCCACATACAGCATCATAACACAGCAACTTAGGCTGCCCCACCCTGGTGAACACCTAAGGCCCCACCCCTCATCTGTAACAGGTGTGACAATAACAAAAAGAAAAAAAAATGGCTCAAATGGAAGAACAGATCAAAGCCCCAGAACAAATACAACTAAGTGACGAAGAGATAGCCAACCTATCAGATACACAGTTCAAAAACACTGGTAATCAGGATGCTCACAGAATTGGTTGAATTTGGTTGCAACTAGATGAAAAAATGAAGGCTATGCTAAGTGAAATAAAGGGAAATGTACAGGGAACCAATAGTGATGGGAAGGAAACAGGGACTCAAATCAATGGAGTGGACCAGAAGGAAGAAAGAAACATCCAATCAGAAAAGAATGAAGAAACAAGAATTCAAAAAAATGAGGAGAGGCTTAGGAACCTCCAGGATATCTTTAAACATTCCAACATCCAAATTATAGGGGTACCAGAAGGAGAAGAGAAGAGCAAAAATAATAAAGGAGAACTTCCCCATTCTGACAAAGGAAATAGACTTCCAAAAAGTCCAGGAAGCTCAGAGAGTCCCAAAGAAGTTGGACCCAAGGAGGAACACACCAAGCACATCATAATTACATTACCCAAGATGAAAGATAAGAAGAAAATCTTAAAAGCAGCAAGAGAAAAGGAGACAGTTACCTACAAAGGAGTGCCCATTAGACTGTCAGCTGATTTCTCAAAAGAGACCTTGCAGGCAAGAAGGGGCTGGAAAGAAGTATTCCAAGTCATGAAAAACAAGATTGCTCTATCCAGCAAAGCTTGAATTTAGAATGGAAGGGCAGATAAAGTGCTGCTCAGATAAGGTCAAGTTAAAAGAGTTCATCATCACCAAGTCCTTATTATATGAAATGTTAAAGGGACTTATCTAAGAAAAAGAAGATAAAAAACATGTACAGTAAAATGACAGCAAATTCACAATTATTAACAAACACACCTAAAACAAAAGCAAACTAAGCAAACAACTAGAACAGGAACAGAACCACAGAAATGGACACCACATGGAGGGTTAGCAACAGGGGAGTGGGGAGTGAGGAGGAGAGAGGGGGAAAAGATACAGAGAATACATAGCATATATGGTAGGCAGAAAATAGGGGGAGGGTAAGAATAGTATGGGAAATGCAGAAGCTAAAGAACTCATAAGTATGGCATGTGGTCATGAACTAAAGGGAGGCAATGTGGGTGGAGAGGGTATGTAGGGTGGAGGGGAGTCAAGGGGGGGGAATGGGACAACTGTAATACCATAATCAATAAAATATATTAAACAAATTTTTTAAAAAAGAAATGAAAAGGATCAAAAATAGCCAAAATTTTAAATCCTTTTGGATTTAAAGGATCTAAACAAATCCAGAGTGTTTGTATTACCAGATTGTATCAAGATTTACAGTGCAGTTGCAATTAACACAATAAGACCCCAAGATAAGGATAGTGACAGAGACCAATAGAACAGAATAGGGATTCCAGAAATAGGCTTGGACATTTATAGTCACACTGTTTACAACAAAAACACAACTGTAGTTCAATGGGGGGAATGTGTTGTCCTTTAAAAAATGATCTGGGCTTATTTCTATCCATAAAGGAAAATAAAACAAAAATTTTGAATCTCACACAACACACACACACACACACATACACACACAAAACAATTTGAGATAGATCACAGACCTAAAAGTGAAAGGTAAAACAATGAATGTTCTAGTACAGAACACTGTATAGTATCTTTACAAACTTGGGAAAGCTATCTGAAATATGACTGCAAAAAAACATTACCCATAAAAGAAAAGATTACATTGAACTCCATTAAAATTAAGACTTTCTGTTCATTCAGGAACACCATTAAGGCAAACTACAAACTCTGCAAAGATATTTGCAATACATATATTCAACAAAGAACTCAATGCTCAGAATGTATAAAAAACTACTATGAATCAATAAGATAAAGACATCCTGATTAAAAATTGTGCAAAAAGACTTGAACAGGAACTTTACAACAGATGATATAAAAATGAAATAAGTACATGAAAAGTGTTTAACATTAGTCATAAGGGAAAATGCAAATTAAAACCACAATATAACACTCTCCCTCAGAGTAGCTAAAATGATAAAGTCTGGCTCTACCATGTACTGGTAGACACACGGAGCAACCACTACTACTCTTTTGAAAAGTATTTGGCAGATTAACTGAAGCTAGGCATGTGTACAGTCTGTGACCAGCAATTCCCCACGGTACATACCCCACTGAAATCAATGCTTGCACCTATGGCAGTCTTATTCATAATAGCCTGAAGAGAGAATAATGCACCTGTTCATAAACAGGAGTTAGTAAATAAATTGTGGCATATTTTTACAATGGAAAATGAACATGCTACTGCTACATTGAGCAACATGGCTAAACTTCATGCAAAAAAAAAAAGTTACATGAAAGTAGCCAAACCCAAAAGGACATATATTTCTGTTTATAAGAAGTCCAAAAACAAGTAAAATTAATCTATGTGGCAATGGAGGTCAGGACAGTGATTACCAGTTAGGAGTTTTCACTTGAAGGGAACATAAGAGAAACCTGGGATGCTGGAAACATTCTATGTCTTTGGTGAGAGTTGGTCTCTCAAGACAATAGCTCCCTGTTCTTCAAGTTTTTTGTACATTCTGGCCCACATGAGCTGCCTCTGGTAAAGCCAGATCCCAGGTGCCATGGTGCACTGCTTTACATGAGCCAAAGCCTCCGTGAATCTGTTCAGGCTGGACGTGGGCAGCAGAGACTGTTGTGCTGCCACCACTGCCTGCCCATTGGAGGCCATGCTAAACTAGGCCCTCTCCGCGAGGAAAAAGAGACAAGCCCATGGTGTTATGAGGTGAGGCTACTGTGGCAGCAGCAAGGGCTCTCCATTGAGCAAGCAGCAAAGACCCAGCAGCGAAGACCAGGCAAAGCTGGGGAGGCACCTGAACAGGGCCTGTCATACCAGGTGACTCCTGCTATAAGCCACTGCAGCAGCTACAACCCAACAAGGGTTTTAGAACCCTCAGAAATAAAGGGTTGAGTTCCAGCAAAAGGCAAACAAACAGCACAGATCAGCCAAAATGCTGACTAAAAGAGGGAAATGGTGATGAAGGAAGAAGGTAATATAAAGTGGCCTTGAGACACACTGTAGCAGCAGGCGCTACAATTTATTTCAATAGCTCTTGCTGTGGATATCTCAGGAGATTACAGTTGGTCACCACTTGGAAAAAGATTCTCTGAATGATTGGACTACTTTCTCTCAGGAAAAAAAGTGAAACAACTTGTACTCACACACACACACAAAAGCAGCAAACTCTACATTATAATATTGGAGCTGGGTATGACAAAAGGGCAAGAGTGGACCTGAGCAGTTCAACCAATGAGATGTATTGAACTCATCTCATTGAACCTCCCCAGGCTCGGCTTCCTCTAATCTACCGGACCCTCGGGCACTTGCTCCACTTTGGTCCCTACACACTCTTTGCACACCTGAGTTGTTCCACTACCGCAGATCAACCAGGCACCACATGGAATCTTTGGCTCTTCATGCACCACGTGGCATGGGATCTCTCTTTGTAAGAGTTGTTTGAAGGAGCTGGGTGATGCAGCCAGGAAATTTAGGGGAGTCGATCACCTGCAGGAGATGAGAAGGAGGCAAACACTTTCCCTTCCTCCCTTTAATGGACTGTCCCAGGGCATGGTTTCTTTGTATAGGCTGTTTGGAGACATCCCAGATGGAAAGGCAGCTGCACAGCAGGTTCACTGCTGGGTCTGCTCATTGTACAGTAGCCAGCTTAGTAACACTTCATCTTTCATTGCTTCCCAACCTTCCCTAACTCATTTCCCCTTCCTCTCTTTCTCACTGCTCTGGAATTAAACTCTCAAATCATTAACACGTAAGCCTGCCTTACGCTTTCTGTGAAACTCAGGAAAGTTACATGTGGTTAGGGATTTGAAACATTTTAGAATCTAAAAATGTTATGTCAGCCATTGCTGGTGTGGCTCAGTGAATTGAGCACTGGCCAATCGAACCTGACTGGTTCGATTCCCAGTCAGAGTACATGCCTGGGTTGTGAGCCACATCAGGCCCACAGTAGGGGTCATGTGAGAGACAACCAAACATTGATGTTTCTCCCCCTCTCTCCTTCTCTTCCCCTCTCTCTAAAAACAAATAAATAAAAGGCATTTAAAAATAAATTAAAATAAAAGCATTATGTCATATGTACAATAAATGCATACATTTATTCACTAAGAATTGAATATGCTATTTTTATACAAAAGCATATTTGGATCATCTGGACAACCACTTTGAGTATATCCATTTTATTAAATGCTTACTTTTTGATTGTGTAAATATTACACACTTAAGCAATAAGTATTAATTATTAGCAGTAAGTACTAATTTCATTTTTATGAGCTAATATCAAAGTGGCAGACAAGTTGAAATCTGTGCTTAACAGCATGTGAAGATGAAATAAAGCCAAGAAGTGACTTTGAGCAATTTGAATACTACAGGAAAGTGGCAAACCTTTTTCAGTTTTCATCTGAGGCTTGGCAAACTTAATCTCTGCAGTAGCTGGCAGCCCATACATAATTCATGTCCTAAGAAACATTTCATTTCAGTAAAATAATGTGATGTTATTAATTTGAATTTTATTGAGCAATAGAGGTGTGATGAGGAAATCCAAAAAAGAGTTTGCTCAGCACAGTGAGATACAAGCTTTTATGCATTATCTCCAATATAAAATATTCAAGAATATCTACGTTGCTTGCTAATGCTTTTGGTGTGAGTGGATTGTCTAAGGAAGAGCCAAGAAGTGTTGAGGTTATGTCAGGATCGATAAGGATAAAAAGAATGACCACCTTGAGGGATAACTGATATATGATTTGTACCTAATGAGTACTTACTGAACACATAGAACAGCCAGGCCTCCACTGGGCAGGCAGGTGATGGAGGGTGGCCTTGTATGGGCCAGCCCCAGGTTGGGCAATCATCTGTAAGAAGTAAACATCTTTCAGTGGCCAAGCCGCATGACACCTGTAAGTCCTTGCATAGAACCGGGTGTGGGTTTCCCACCCTCTTAGCTAGCATCTGGCAAAGGTGAAGGCAAGGGTAATGATACTTTCAAATTAAATATTTAATGTACACAGAACTTAAGACTAAGATAGTTATTGTTCCTCATGTTGGAGACAAATAGAAAAGTGAAGCAATTGGTCAAGGAACTAAAGTCCTATGATAAACCACCTCTGATAACCTGCAAAAATGTATGTCTCTATAGTCATATAAATAGGGGTAACAGAAGATGCCACTGAAACCAAGATTTTCCAAAGAGACTAACCAAGGGAGATGCACAGCAATGGGGCCATTTAAGAGTTCTGTTTTCATCTTGGTCCTTCACCTTCTGGAAGGGGCCCTGAGTAATTCACTCATTCAGCTGAATAACAATGGCTATGAAGGCATTGTTATTGCAATTGACCCTAATGTGCCAGAAGATGAAAGACTCATTGAAGAAATAAAGGTAAGTTAGAAAAGGTATTTATTCATGCTTTAAAAAAATTAAGCATAATGTTATGAATATGAGTTCTATAAAGCCAGCTATGTGGTGTTGGCAAGTTGTTTTTATGTCTGAGCATCAGTTTATAAACTGGATATAGTAACAGTCAACCTTTAGGGTTCTTCTGGGGGATGAGATAATAAATGCAATGTACATAACTAAGAGGTCCACACATTGTTGGTGCTTAATAAATGATGTCTACATTTATTGACTGGGTGGTTCCACTAAAAATTATTCAGCTCTGTACTAAGGCAGAGCCAGGTACATTTGGTAGATATTGTGAAATGCACAGAGAATAATTCCTTTGCCTCATTTTACCACTGGCTCATATCAGATTCTCCTTTTTATTCTCCTAATTGTAAGCATCTTCTCTGTGATCCTAATATAGAAGCCCAGGATGTAAACCTCTAATTTAAGAGTAACCCCGACTCTTTAAATAGCAGGAAACCCTGCATTTTACCAGCCCCAAAGCAAGGGATCCTTTCAGGTTTCTGAGTGGCCTCACCTTACCTGTTACTTCTTCTGTGAAGGAAGGACAAACTAGGGAAGGACCTTCCTGTTCTGAGCAGAGGTGTCTAACTGTTGTAGGGTGGAGATGTCAGGTACAACAGCCAACAGCTTAGGATAAGAGGGGAAAGCCTTATAAATGACCACCCTGGAATTTGACTGTAGCACATCCAGAGGCAGCACTGTGTAATGAAGAAAGGCACTGGTGTATAAAATGGGGCGATAATAATTACCTTCCTCATAGAATTGTGCAAGGACTAAATTTAATAATGCATGCACATAAGGGAAGCTTCGTGAAGACTATATGGGAACTCTATAATTTGTGCATGTTTTATATATCTAAACTAATCTTAAAAAATTTTAAAGAACTTAAAAAATTCATGCACAGTGTCTGGTAAATAGCAAGAGCTCACTTAATGGTAGGCATAACCATCAATCACCAGTCCCCCTTTTAATCCTTCTAGATGGAAAGAGTTCATTCTTTTTAACCAAGCCAAGGTCAGTGAAGGCAAGATCAAAAGTTAATAGTGTTGCCCTGGACAGTGTGGCTCAGTTGGTTGGAGCATCATCCCTAAACCAAAAGGTCGAAGGGTCAATTCCCAGTCAAGTCACATGCAGGTTCAGTCCCAGTTGCAGGTTCAGTCCTGGTTGGGGCACATAGGAGAGACAACTGATCAATGTTTCTCTCTCACATCAATGTCTCTCCCTCTCTCTCCCTCTTCCCTTCTCTTTATAATCAATATATAATCAATAAGCATGTCCTCTGGTGATGGTTTTTTAAAAAGTTAATAGTGCAGAAGTCCCAGTGGTTGCCCCCAGTGTTCCTTGCTCTAAGCAGAACCAAGCCCAAAAAGATGGAGTTTGGAGAGAGAACCATCTCTATCACCAAGAGGAGTTCAAGGCTAGAGAACTTCGGTAGTTTTGGGGGACTTGGCAGGGGCTTATCTGTTTAACCCAAAGACTGTCATTTATTACTGCCATCGGTGAAAAGGAAATTCATACCTTTTGCAATCTCTCAACAATCAGACACCTTGGGTAAGCTTTGATTGCCTCTAACCTTAGAAATGGCATCAGCAAAAATGAAAGTGCCACCTGGAGCAACAGACAAGGAAAGTGAGTTTGGGGGGTGGGGGGCGATCTAGCCAATATGTTTCTGTCTCTGGCTGGAAAGACAGCAACCTGCCAGAATAACTAAATTCCTGAGCTCTAATGGCAATACTCATTCATATTTACATGGTGCTTCAGAGTTTTCAGAGTGCTTTTACCTCAGTCTTCGGGGGGTTTCCTCCTGAGAAATGTCCTTCTTACTACAATTATTAAATTGGCTTTCTATGAGTCCTAAATGCATTGGGTGTGAGATAAATTGGTTTTCACACATTGTAAAGTCTACGATTGTCTAACCACTATACTGTACACATGAAACTACTGTAAAATAATATTGGACGTAAATTGTAACTGAAAAAGAAAACAAAATAAGAGTTAAAGGCAATAGTGTGCTCAGAGTCCCTAACTAAGTAGTCAATAAAAGTGAGTTCCTCCCTACTGTTGTTCCAGACCTGCAGAGTTAAGAACCTTAATTGTGGGCTTCTTTGCCTTTCCTGGTGGTCCCTCACTCTGTTTTCTGAGGAGAGATCCCCCCTGCTGGTGCCTTTGTGAGGATAGAAGCCTTTACATCAGCTCTAAAATACATGCTTCTGTTCAGGGCATTCTGCTAAGTGAAATAAGCCAGTCAGAGAAAGACAAATATCAAATGACTTCACTTATATGTGGAACCTAATGAACAAAGTAAGCAAAAAATAGAAACAGACTCACAGATGCAGAGAACAGACTGAGAGTTGTCAGAGGGGAGGGAGCTGAGAAGCTGGGTGACGTAGGTGAAGGGATTAAGCAAAAAAAAAAAAAAAAAAAAAAAAAACCCTCATAGACACAGACAACAGTATGATGATTACCAGAGGAAAGGGAGGTGGCGGTAGAACTGCACACTTGAAACCTATGTAATTCTATTGACCGATATAACCACAATACATTCCATTTAAAAAGTATTTGCTTCTGCATGACAGTCCCCAATGTTTCTCCATCTATAAATTGCATTCATGGCACCTGCCATGCCACTGTGCTGTAGGAACAGAGAGAACACACTCCATAAAATGAGGAGTGAGAGTAAGGACGAAGTTCTCCCGCTCCCGCTCTCTCTCTCTCTCTCTCTCTCTCTCTCTCTCTCTCTGACACACACGTATACACAAAAAAGATACACAGTGGGAGTAGTGTACCTTGGAGGCCTCCTCAATGCCTGCAAGTCTAAGAACCTCCTGTCTTGGCACTCCTGGACAGTTTGCCACTCATCACAGCCATTTCATGCATTCGTGCATTCATTTGTCAATTCATCCAACAAATGTTTACAAAGCATCTACATGATGTCAGGAACCAGAAATCTAGTGGTGAACTCTATACCATCCCATCATTAAGGAATTTCCAGCTGATCCTATAAGCTGTCATCCTTGACCTCTCCAGGCCTCAAAAGTTTTAAATGTCTACTTGGATATGAGGTTGCCTTCTCAAAATCAGAAACAGGTGAAAAAGCAAAGATCCCCTATTAAAGTTTCTATTAAAACATGGAAGACAAGAGCATTTCATGCCAGTTATTTTTCTTCCCAGGAGACACTGAAAATTCACATTTCAGTAGCCAAACTATAATATAATATTCTAACTACAGAAAGCGCCTTACCTACTTTTTAACTTTTCTGGTGATCTTGATTCAGTATTTTCATTTTAAAAATGCAACAATGTTAAATCATCCAGTGGTTGGAAGAAAGAGATGCAAATCATCATTGAGAACTTTTTTAAAACTAGCATATTACTATTTGAAAGGGGGGAAACTATGGTTCAGAGAAATCAAGTGAATCCCCCAAGTTTATCCCATTAGGAAGTGGCAGAGAGGGACTCACCCTGCATCGACATGCAAGTACTGCTTCCCCATATGAAGGTGAACTGGTTCCGCTCCTCAGTCCAACCCCATGAGGCACTGGAGTCTAGGCACTCTGGTCTGCTCCCGGGAGAAATTCCCTCTGCAATGATCCCTTTTTTCTCTTACAATATCAGCATTTTTGTTTTTTTTCCATCAGCATATGCATATGCTATAATAGATCCTATTTAAAATAACACACACACACAAAATAAAATTCCCTTGCCTTGAAAAGCCCCTTCTGCTATGACATCGTGTCTCCATCCCCTTGAATTTACAAAAGAACTTGTTGAGCTGTTGTCTATATTCACTGCCTCCACTTCCTCACCTTCTACTCTCTTGAATTCGCTCATATGGAGCTGTTGGCTCACCCACGTTGCCAAATACCATGGTCAGCTCTTATACTTACCTTTCTTTTTTAAAATTAAATTTATTGGGTTGACACTGGTTAATAAGATCATCTAGGTTACAAATGTACATTTTTCTATGATACATGATCTGTATATTGCATTGTCCACCACCCAAAGTCAAATTATCTTCCATCACCATATATTTGACCCCCTTCACCCTTCCTTCCCCCCTTCCTTCTTTCTGGTAACCACCATATTGTTGTCTGTGTCTATGAGTTTTTGTTTGTTTGTTTGTTTGTTTGTTTGTTTGTTTTTCATTTCTTGGTTGCTCAGCAGCATTTGACATTGATGATCACTCTCTTCTTCTTGAAACACCTTCACTCCCTGCCTTCTGATTTCTTCCCCATGCACCAGCTGCTCCTTCTGAGTCTCCTTGGCTGACTCCTCCTCTTCTCACCACTAAATGCTGGTGGCTTCCAGGTCTCAATCTTTTCCTTGGTCTACACTCAATTTTTTTAAAGATTTTATTTACTTTTAGAGAAAGGGAAAGGGAAGGAGAAAGAGAGGGAGAGGAACATCCATGTACCAGAGAAATACTGAATGGGTGCTTCTCATGCAGGGGGCCTGACCTGCAACCCAGGCATGTGCCCTGACTGAGAATCAAACCTGAAACCTTTTGGTTTGCAGGTTGATGCCCAACCCACTGAGGCACACCTGTCAGAGCTATACTCACTGCTTAGAGCTGTGTTTTTTTTTTTAACAGACTTAATACCCTTTTAAAAATAAATCTCTTATAATACCCTTTCTACTCTTTTCATAATGCATCTCAGGAGCATTTATAATTTAACACTACAGCTCTTTCATTCTAGAGAAATAAAATTAGGTGTATTTTGAGAATAAATTATATAATTTTGCCACTTCCTTATATCTTACACTTAGTATTACACTAAAAGTAATTACTTACTATCATAACACTTAGCTAGCCCCAAAATTACCACAGTCACATTCATTTTAATTTGATTTTTCTCTCCAGTATTAGTTGGTGTGAAACCTTGATACTTACACTCTCTAATTTTCAGGTTCTTCCTTAACAGTTTATTGATCCTCAAAGGATCAAATATGATGATACCAATAGATAACATTTCATAAGCATTTGTGCTAAGAAAACATAGTTCCAAGTGCTTTCTTGACTTCATTTGATTCCCATCTTAGGAGCTAGTCCCCATATTATTTTCCATTTTATAAATGGGGTAACTAAGGGTCAGGAGGCCTCAAGGAGATTGCCAGGTGACCCACAATAAATGCTGGAGCCAGAATTAGGGTCAGCCTGTAAGTCTGCCTTGTCCATCATTACACTGTGACACAGACCATGTGATAAGTGCTCAAAAAGGTTAGGTATCATTATTATTTTTTTAATTGTTAATTTATTTATTTTAGAGAGGAGAAGGAAGGGAGAAAGAAAGGAAAAAAAAATCAATGTGTGGTTGCCTCTTGCATGCCCCCTACTGGGGACTTGGCCCACAACGCAGGCTTATGCCCTCATCTGGGGATTGAACCGGCGACCCTTTGATTTGCAGGCCAGCACTCAATCCACTGAGCCACACTAGCCAGGGCTATTAAAAAAGGTGTTTCAACATCTCCCTTCTGATCTTGTTAAGTAGCTGGTCTTTACTAACTAGTTTTTTTCTAATGTGAAATACAGATATAAATTTAAATGACTGGTAAAGTAGTCTACAGTCATAATTGTATTTGCTACTTATGTTTCCTTTTTTTCCCAGGACATGGTGACACAGGCATCTCCATACCTGTTTGAAGCTACAGGGAAACGATTCTATTTCAAAAGTGTTACCATTTTGATTCCTGAAAAATGGAAGACAAAACCGGAGTATGTGAGACCAAAACTCGAGACCTATAAAAATGTGAGAATATCAAGTACTGTTTGCAAATTCAATCTCCTTCTCTGATTTAGATATTTTTCACCAGAATATTCTAGAACCAAATGAAATTGTTTCAAAATAATCCAGTGTGAATAAAATCAATTTATTTGCTGAAATTTTGTAATGATAAAATCTTTTTCTTAAATTGCAGGCTGATGTTCTAGTTGCTGAACCTAATCTTCCAGGTAACGATGAACCCTATACTGAGCAGATGGGAAATTGCGGCGAGAAAGGGGAAAAGATTCATTTCACTCCTGACTTCATAGCAGGAAAGAAGGTGAATCAACATGGACCACAAGGTATGGGTAGAGATGAAGCATTCTGCTGTGTTTCTAATTACTTAATAATTTTATATTCAAAGTAGATCAAAATAGCATTATTTTTCTGAATAAGCACCTTTAAACCAAATAAACTGATAGCATACATTTTCACCTAAAATAGGGGTTCAGAATAGTACATTTCTCAGAAACTTAATTTTTCATACCTACATAAATGTGTAAATATACTGTTTTTAATTTTTTTTAATTATTAGTATCATAACATAGCTGTAAAATAGTTTGTTGAAGTACTATTATGTTTGTATGGATCTGTTAAGGGGACTATTGAACATATTAAACCTCATGCCTGCAATTCATATAGTAGCCACCAGATGGTGCAGAGTCACAGTGTTCTCAGACCTTTCCGCACAAATTGTAAATGGGGATTGTTAACAATAAGATTCTGGTTTAGAATCTGCATTTTTAACAAGCTCCTAAGTGATGCTGGTGATACTGCTTGACTATGGACCACACTTTGAGTGGCAAAGTGAATTTCCTTGCAGTTCAGATCTCAAAAGACAGTAACTAAAGAAAAAAAATTGAATTTTCTTTCAGAAAAGAAACTCTTTGCCCTAGCTGGTATAACTCAGTGGGTTGAGTGCTGGCCTGCAAACCAAAGGGTCATTGGTTTGATTCCCAGTCAGAGCACATGCCTGGGTTGCAGGCCAGGTCCCCAGTGGGGGGCCGTGTGAGAGGCAACCACACATTGATGTCTCTCTCCCTTTCTCTTTCTCTCCTTTCCTCTCTCCCTAAAAATAAAATCTTTTAAAAAAACAATCAACTCTTTATCATTCCTATATGAACTATATAGAACAGCCTTCAGAGAAAATGTTAAAAGAAACAAGCAATGGAGTATACACAATATATATTTTCTAAGTATAATCAAATGTAATTAGTATTGGCTAATTGGGTTAATTAATAATTAGTATCAGGTATCTCTATTATCTTGAAAATATTAAAACCAGCTGGATTTTTTTCATTTAAACGAAAGAGCCCTGGCATCTGCACGCCCTATCCCACATTCACTGGAACAGTTACAGACTTTATCAGAAAGAAGGGCCAGACATAATAGCTCTTTGTGCTTCTGCAACACCCTATTTCACCTCCATAACAGGAACAGGAAATGACCGACATGTGGCTCAATATATATGTGTTGGATTGATTCACCCAACTGCCCTATCTCACTCCTGAGCCCACTCCAGCCATCAGAGTCACCACATGTGACATCATTCCTTTACGATCCCTCCCATCTGTGCCATGACTCCACCTCTGCTCCCTCACAATCCCCCCTCCCCTTTCAGGGGCCCTCCACTGTTGCCCAGCACCTACAGAACAAAGTCCAGATCCTTGGTATGAGACCCTGGTGTCTCTTTGGTTGTAAGCCTTACCTAACCCTCCAAATTCAGCCCATCTAGGAATTTACATGCCAGAAAAACTGAGCTGTACATAAGTTGCTAACTCATCTAAATTTAACAAACACTCACTGAGTGCTTATGAAGTTCTAGGCACTATGTGCCCAGACATGACAACAAGGAAGTCATGATGACTGTCCTCATGGAGACAAGTGTTTGGTGTGGGAGACTGGCGAGTAAGCACCATTACAATATAACATAAGTGCCATAATAGAAGGTAACGAAATTGTAAAGGAGGGTTACCTGGCCTAGTCTGGGGATGTCAAGAAGGCTTCTAGGTGGATGGATACAAGCTTGATTTTGAAAGAAGAGAAGTAATGATCCAGACAGAGATAGGGAAGGAGTATCCCAAGTTCAGGAAAAATACACAAAAAGGAAGAGAGATGAGAAAGACCTGAGTGCAACTCTGGAAAGTAAAAGGAGTTCAGAAATTCACTGTGATTATAGTTTTGGAAGTAGGTGGAGAACAGCAAGAAACATGGATGCTGAGAGAAGCAGGGCCTGGACCATCAGGGACCTTGCCCACTACATCCAGGGGCTGGACTGGACCCTGAATATCACAGGGAAGCCATTGAAGACTGGAGATGTGGAGGGCAGCTGGGTGGCTATTGCAGTGAATCAGGAGTATGTGGCAATAAGGCTGGAAAGATGAGAACTGAGCAGAGGTCGAGTAGTCAGGCCGTGAGGTTTAATCAGTTATGAGCCACTAGGGATGCCGCCCTGGCTGTGCTAGCACTGTGCCCAGCTCCCACAGCATCAGGCGCTGACCTCCACATCACTGCACTTGCACCGCTAAGGGTTTCAGTTATGTGTGTGTGTGTCATCCACTAGACTATACGCCACAGGAAGACAGGGCGCTTGTTTTGTCTTTGTATAAATCACTTCATGGCACGTGCTGTGTGCCTAATTAGCACTGGTCAAGCCAAAATAAGTAGTTATATTTTTCAGAAATGGGCAGTTGGCATATTAGATTTATCTTTCTTAAAAAACCAAAACTTTAAAAAAAATTAACATAGAAAAGCATAATGCAAGTTCAGAAGAATTACTTTCTTTCAGGGTGAGAAGGTAATTTTACCATTTTTACTGTAACCAAGTGTTAATATGTTTTCTCACAGGAAGGGTCTTTGTCCATGAATGGGCTCATCTACGATGGGGAGTATTTAATGAGTACAATAATGACCAGAAATTCTACTTATCTCGGGGGAAAAAGGAAGCAGTAAGGTATGGATATTTTGACCTCACTTTTCCCAAACTATTTTAAGTCACAACCAATTTTTTTCTTGGTCACTTTTAAAATGTCTGTCTTTTGCCTTGTTTTCTTTCATGCTCTCTTAATGCCTCCTGTTTCAGATTTCCACAAAACTACCACTTTCACTCAGCTTACAAGCACTTCAGTTAGATAACTTCTCTACTTTGCAGCTACAAATCATTTGCCTCTCCTGGTGCCTCTAGGGCACAGTGCGTGGACTTCGTCAGTATGAATGGGCTTCAGAGGGATTGTGGAATTTACCTGAAAGACAACCCAAATATTAAAACAAAACAGAAAACTTCTCCCAATTTGAATTAAACCCTGTGTGATGTCAGTAGAAAGCAAACTGAACACTTGGAAATCACTCAGGTTGTCGTAATTTTATGGGTGAGTTCTTGCACCCAACAGTTTCAGTGACTATAAACTGCTTTAGTGTGAACACAAAAGATAGGGGACTTCGCAATTTATTTTAAAGAGCTAGCAGAGTTCAGATACTAAAACCTGACAGATGGCTTGAAAAAGAATTCTCTAGATACAGCTTTCTAAAAAGATTTTAAATAAAAGAACAGCAAGTTATATCCGGTAGAATTAAGGGAATAACTAACACACTAAGGTCAAATACAATGTCTTCCAGAAACCCAAAAAGACTGTGATAGTAGATAAGCAATTCTTATAGTATATTGAGTCAAGAAGTAAAGTAGATAATTATCCCAATAAACTTGCAAAAGGAATTTGAAAATCTTGCACACTTATGCCTCCATTAGAAAACAAAAACCTCTTACAGGTGAGACCATATAGTATTTGTCTTTCACCACCTGGCTTATTTTATTTAGCATAATGTTCTCCAGTTCGATCCATGCTGTTGCAAAGGGTAGAAGTTTTTTCCACCTTTCTGCTGCATAGTATTCCATTGGGTAAATGTTCCATAGTTTTTTGATCCACTCATTTACTGATGGGCACTTAGGCTGTTTCCAGCACTTGGCTATTGCAAATTGTGCTGCTATGAACATTGGGGTGCATAGGTTCTTTTGAATTGGTGATTTGGGATTTAATTTTTAAAAATTAAAAAAAGAAAACCTGTTTTTAAAGACTAATTAGTAGTTGGCACAACACCCCTCTCCACTTCTGCTTCCAGGTCTGCTTGCCTGACGGCCCTTTAAGACGTGCTCAGTTTTGGCTTGGTTATTCTTTATTTGGTGCTTCTCTCCAAGGGGAGCTGCACTGGGCTTAGAGCTCAGCCTTGGCTTCCCATCTCTCCCACTGGGACATTATTGCTCTTCACTTTTCCCTTTTTCACTACATTCAAACTCTCATCAACTTGGACCACTTCCGTTATATTCCCCTCATTGCTGTATCAGACACAAATAGACACTAAATGCCTCCTAGAGCCGTGTACACATAGGGTACCAGATTCCTTCAGTTGTTCCCTCTGCACTATATAATCCCGTGCCAGGGTCACTTCCCTGATCTGATCATATGTTGGATTGACCTCTCAAATCTCAACCAATGGATGTCATTCTACACCTGGCATTCACCTTTCTCACTTCCCTTTTCCAAGCTTCTGTATAGCTGGACACTGTATATTCCCTCAACAGAAAAGCTGATTAATGCACATTTCTTTCTAGAAATATTCTAGAAATATCTGCATATATGGCATGTTCTTCCTTCCACAGATAACATTAGCAAGTGTGGCTAATTACCATATCCTCTTAAAAAGTTTTATTATAACATATTAATAATTTATTGCTTATTATCTTCCAATTAAAAATTTTCAAAGGTCTAGAAGCAATCAGATAGTGATAGTATTGCCCACAATACAAAGTTATTTCCTTAATATGATGCGGAACATTAATTGAAAGCCCAGAGCCTACATCATATTTAATAGGAAAATACTAGAGACATTACCAGGAGTAACATAAGGATGGCCACTATTAGCACTGTTATCTAACCTTGTTTAGAAAATGGTAGCCAATGCCATACACATGAGACTGGGCAGGTTAAAAAAAAAAGAGGGGAGCAACTAGAAAAGAAGAGAAAAAATTGCTTTTATTCAGATGATATGTGATCCAGTTAAAAAATTCAAGGGAACCCTGTCTGGTGTGGCTCAGTGGAGCGAGTGCCGCCTGCTCAAGCAAATAGTCGCCGGTTCGATTCCCAGTTGCAGGCCAGGTCCCTGGTGGCAGGGGGCATACGTGTGGCAACCACACATTGCTTCTCTCCCTCTCTTTCTCCCTCCCTTCCTTCTGTCTAAAAATACACAAATAAAATCTTTTAAAAAATGAGAGAATAAATAGAAATTAAAATTAACAGGGGAAGTCAATAAGATGACCAGATGCAAAATGAATATCCAAATTGTCTCACCAAATACTAACAATAACCAGTTTAACAATATGATGGAAAGAATACTCCATTCAAGATAGCAAGTAAAAGCATAATGAAGTATAAAACCTTAAGAAAAGTGGATGTCATATTTGAAGAAAACTATAAAATCCTTCTAAAGGATTTAAAAGAAAATCAATATAAACTGAACAATTTTCAATTAATGAAAGATTTCAATTCAACCCAAATATATATATATATATTTCATAAAACTCTAGTCAAAAGTACATTCATTTTTACCTTATTTTTAAAATCTCAGAATTTATCCAATAGTAGCTGTGAATATTTTTGAAAAAGAATAGTAATGAAAGAAAATTTTACTTACTGAATTTTAAATATGTACAATGTATCTAAATTAATTAAAATGATGTGAACTGACAGACACATATATAATAATTTACTATTTATATAATCATTTACTATTTAATATAGCTAAAATTACAGATTTATGAGGAAAAAAGGATTTCTTAAGATATCAAGATGATTTTTAGCTGTGTGGGGGGAAATAATAACAGATCTTCTTCCAGTTAGATAGATTCATTAAATATAAAAATCAAAATCATAATGACAACTAGAAAAATATTAATAAGAATCACATTCTTATAGGGAGGCCTTTCTATGCATTCAAGAATTGTAAAACTATATAACTAAAAGAATAATAAATTTGGCTATGTATTAATTTAAAATTCTGTTGCATACAAATCAAATATAAACTAAATACAAAGGTAAAAAATAGAAAAAATTATTTGCAAAAATTTAAAAAACAGGCTTTTTAAAAGCTTAGCATTGTAATACATGAACTTTTGAAAACTATTAGGAAAACAATAACATCATAATAGAGAAATAGACACAAGAGAAAAACAAATACTCCACAAAGGAAGAAATAAAAATAGCCAATAAACACAAGAGAGCTCAGACGTACGAGTCATCACAGTGGTGCAACTCTGACAAGGTGAGGACCACCGAGGGCCTGGCGAGGTAATGTCGGCTGTCTCGGCACAGCCCTGGGAGGCAATCTGGTGACACACATCAAATCTCTAAAAAATTCCTACTTTTTGATCCAGTAATTTCACATTCAAAAATCCATTTTAAAGGAGATGAGATGATAGAATAAGCTGTATCGGCAACCTATAAAATGCTCAAACTTTTGGATCTGATCATTTAGTATGGGGACAAATCACATAACAAACTTGGAAACAGTCAAAATGTTAAGTGAAATTTTATTTATGCATTAATTTTTAATTAATAAATTTGTGCATTTTTAATTATGCATTTATCTATTTTTAGAGACGGGAAGGGAGAGAGAGGGGGGGAAAGAAATGTTGATGGGACTCGGCTGCAGGCACTCAATCCACTGAACCACACCAGCCAGGGCTGAAGTTTTGTTTTTAGTACTGACAAGTTTGGGGAGGAATCAAATTAAATTAATTAAGCTAAATTTATTTTACAGTATGAAACCATGCAATTATTAAAATCACATTTTGAAAGAATATATAAATTACAATAATATGTTAAAACTTTAATTATATGAACACACTAAGTGTTTTGACAGCATGATGTAAAGCGTCCTGTGCCATGTTGAGCAGCCGCGTAGGGAAGGACATGCTTCTGCGTGTCGATGGGAGTTTATTTCTCATTGTGGGACATGCTTGCTTTCTCTTCTTCTTCATACTTTTTTGTAATTTTCCAAATTCTCTATAGTGTTCATATATTGTTTATGTACTAAAAAATAATATGCTAGTAAAAGGCATTCCATTTATAATGGCAAAAACACTCACAAGCACATAATATAAAGAAAAAATTTAAAATGAATCTATGGACATACAAGAACTATGTAAAAACTGTGTGACACAAACTAATGAGGAAAAAGTGCAGGAAATGTCAGCAAGTCTTTTGAGGGAAACAAACGAGGTCTCCTGGTTTTCCAGGAGTGAGGGGCTAGATCAGGAGGTGCCTCGGGACTTTGATCCCTGGTAATTCTAACAGCAACCATAAACTACTCGGCTCTTCTGCTGCAGAGAAACAAATTCTAATGCCATTTTGGGGACCCTGCAGATACTTTTTGGCAAACAGAAATGACTCTGATGAGAATTAAATATTTTTTTCTATTTAAGCATGTATTTTGTTTCTAGAATTATGAGAGGAATTCATTCATGGACAAGGTCAACTTGAGAACTCAACCAGAGCCTAGCTCCTTAAATTGATTACATTACTTACACATCCAACCTCAATATATTTTCAGATGTTCAGCAGCTATTACTGGTAAAGCTAAAATAAATAAGTGTCAAGGAGGAAGCTGTGTCACCAAATCATGCAAGTCTGACAGAGTAACAGGGCTGTATGAAAAAGGATGTGAGTTTTTACTGGACTTCACCCAGACAGAGAAGGCTTCCATAATGTTTTCACAAACTATCAATTCAGTAAGTATCATTTTTTGTTAACATTTATGAACTTAAATGAACTTAATGAGGTTTTATCCCAGATGCTATAAGAGAGGATCAAATGTTAGGAAATCATCAGTGAGCAGCTGATTCTGTGAGACAAGCAGGGAGAACAAACTCAGGGACAAAGTCCTATCTTCCCCTTCCACCTTCTTTAGGTCCATTCCTGCTTCTTCATCATCTCCTTCCCACTAGCTTTTGGTTTAAGTGCTCAGAATTTCTTCAGATAGCCTTAAAGGCAGACAAGTGAAAATTTCTTAGTTACATAAGAAATTTACCCATGGAGATCAGGTGCTTCTTTTAATTAGTTAAAAAGCACATGATCAAGGATCAAGTAGCCTTTAGTTTAATTTTCACAGATCTTTTTTCAGCCTGTGTATTTACTTTTGTTTGTTAAGGGAACTTTTCTATCTTTTTAAGGGTGTTGGTGAACATAGGAAGTTTGTACATAGTTTTAATAGCTTTAAATAGTGTTAAAATATTTCTTAATGGTTTTTTAATGACCACTGGCCATAAGATAAACTTGATAAATTATCATTATTAATGCTAAATAATATACATCAGTAAATTTGCACAAACTAAGATTAAATGCATAAGTTAACTGACTTAAGTGAGGATGCTTCTTATCTTTCAGTCTCTTACACAGAATAATGTTCTCCTTCCAGAGCGGAGGCTCTAAAATGTGATGCCCATGGTTCCCAGGCCCATCCTTCACTCTGGCTTTGCACTCCACTCTCAGACTGACTCAGAAATTCCCAAGAGGCTTCCAGATTACATGTTTTAAATTGACCACACAGTTCAATTTGATGCACAGTGAAGTTTGGAAAACTCTCCCTGGGATTTTACGCAGAAGTTTTTCAGATTCCTTTGCTAAAAAGTCGACATGATGATAATATGGAAACACTACCAAAATGATCTGAAAATGCAAAAAGAAAAGTGTTTTATAGCTAATGATTATTTCCTAAATTATAGAATCCTAGATATTTAAGATTTTTAATTGAATGATAGTACTGTAATATCAATGAGAGGAGGCCCTTGGTTATACTTACTTTGTATATGATGTCTCCTTTTTTAACCCTCCAAATGCTAGGTATATAAATGCTTAAGGAAGGGGAAGAAACTATGATTTACTGGCTGTGTTATATTGGCCCTATTGCCTATGTCTTTATGTAATTCTTGCATAGTAACTATTGCCATTTGGTGGATTAAAAAACTGATGGGCAGATTGGTTAAGGTTGCTCAAAAAACAACAAACTTATATTGAGCTTTTATTATGTGTCAGACACCAGACTAGGTTTAGAGGAAGCAAAATTTAATGACAGGTTTTTGCCATAGATGGACTTACAGCCCCGTAAGTGCACTCCCGTGTTAAAGGGGCCTTACTGAAGTAGCCAGATGGCCCTGTGAGGCCACAGGGCTGAGTGGACATTCTTTGAGGGAAAGGTAGAAAATGATAATATTTTGAAAATGAACTTTTGGCTGAAACATGAAGGCAAAATTCACAATACAGAAGACGGAGGAAGAGGAACTCCTTGACAAAATGGAAATCACAAGCAGAGTCACATTGCAGAGGCATAGAACAGGCTGGCAAGGCTACTTGTGGGGGAAATCAAAGACTTGGAATTCACAGCCGGAGTGAGGATGGGGAGGGAAGCAAAAACGCACATTAGAGAGATCGCTGTTTGCTAAAGTGAAGGAGTACAGATTGTATTGTGAGACCAATCAAGACTGGCCACCAAAGGGTCTTAAGGACAGGAGTAAAAAGGATGATGCCTCTGGCAGCAGTGGTGTGGACCAATTGGAGAGGAGCAAGACAGAAAAGTCAGATAGGAGACTGCAGTAGTCTGGGGAGGAGCCATGAGGGCTTGGATGATGGAGAGTCCATTGGAAAAGGAGAAAAGATGTTGAAGTGGAAAGACAGTGGAATGTACTGATTTTGGTTATTTTGCAGTGGGAAGAAGGTGGGGAAGCTCCCAGTTTCCTGAGTTAGATAACTGGGTAGATAGTGGTAACACCAAGCTAGAAAATACATGAAGAGGAGCAGAGGTAGTGGAAAGGTGATAAGTTCCATTATGAACATGTGACATTTGAGGAGACTGTGGAACACCCAACTAGATTGTGGAGAAAGTTGGAGTGCAAGGTGTTGGTAAGTGACTGGGGAGTAAGGCCGTGAGTGGGAGGTGAAAGGCTAGAGAGATAAGAGTGTACCCGGAGAGAAATGCTGAGGTGCAGGTGTCTTGAAGATAGTGGTGATGGCTCAAAATAGCAAATTTGAGAAGTAGGAAGGAAGCCAAAAAGCAGGTAAATGGTTGCTGTGGAGCCCTAAGGTTTCAACAAGGTTGAAAACATGTTTTGACATAGAAAATCTGAATTATGACTGTGATTTTTCCCAGCAATGCCCTGCAGTGAGTATGGAATTGAGCTAAAATTATGGACTAACAAAACCGACTAGAAAAGAGGGCCAGGGATTAGCATATTTGAAATCAATTATTAAGGATTTTTTAAAAGATTTTATTTATTTTTAGAGAGAGGGGGAGGGAAGGAGAAAGAGAGGGAGAGAAACATCAATGTGTGGTTGCCTCTCACACACCCCCTCCTGGGCCGAAACCCGGGCCTGTGCCCTGACTGGGAATCAGACCCTTTGGTTCACAGGCCTGTGCTCAATCCACTGAACTACACCAGCCAGGGCCAATTATTAAATATTTTTAACCAGTAGTGTACCATTATCTGTATCATTTTGTTGACAATTTCAGATAGCCCAATTCTGTACAGAAAAAAACCACAATAAAGAAGCCCCAAATCTGCAAAACCAAAAGTGCAATCTCAGAAGCACATGGGAAGTGATTCGCGATTCTGAGGACTTTAAGAAAACCAGTCCTATGACGACACAGCCACCAAAACCCACCTTCTCGCTGCTGCAGATCGGACAAAGGATTGTGTGTTTAGTCCTAGATAAATCTGGAAGCATGGCGGTATGTGCAATCAGTCTTGATCCTCTGGATGCAGATCTCACATTTGCATACAATATAATCCAGCCCACAACTTGGAACTCCTGGGAATAAACATAACCCACAGAGCCAGACATTACAACACTAACCATCACTTTATTCAACAAACATTCAACATCATCTCATTTGTCAGATTAGCTTTCAGTTTACGAGCAAAGATCCAGTGAATTACACAGCCTTAACATTTATGTTTTACTGATGATATATAGGTTCCCAGACCTATTACTAAAGCATTGAATTAATATTGAACTAAAGCCTGATCTAGCTTTATCTTTTAGGGTTATTTTTACAAAGGCCCTGAACTTCTACTCCAAAATACTCCTAAATAGAAAGGAGAAAACTTCTCCCGTAGAAGGCTATACCTTGAGTAAGCTTGTTGCCATTTACTCTACGTTGAGACAACCACTTCCAAATCCCTCTAGCCTGTTCTGTGATTAGTCTGACCATCTAAACACAACCTGACTGCTTTTCTTTGGTTTCTCTGTTCAGATCAGTGACCGCCTGAAACGAATGAATCAAGCAGGCAAACTTTTCCTGCTGCAGACAGTGGAGCAAGGGTCCTGGGTTGGGATGGTGATGTTTGACAGTGCTGCCTATGTACAAAGTGAACTCATCCAGATCAACGGTGGCACGGAAAGGGATGTGCTCATCAGAAAACTCCCCACAGCGGCTGCAGGAGGAACGTCCATCTGCAGTGGACTTCGATCAGCATTTGCTGTGAGACAAGTTCCCCTACTATAGTTTGCAATGTTTACAATTTGTGTTTAAGAGATTCCCCCTTTCCAGTATTTCCATACATGCCTTTTGTCAAGTTGGATTAGACAACCAAGGGCAGAGCAATAGTTCAAATGACACAAAGACAGAGGCCCCCAAAACTATTGCTGGCTAATTCATTTATGCTCTTGTGCTTTTCTACATTAGTGCCTTTGTGCTCATGTGTGCCTTTGACCTGTAAGGCACTTTGTTGGGCATTAAGAATGCCATGAGGGTCCTGGCTGGTGTGGCTCAGTTGTTTGGAGTGTCACCCTGTAGACCAGAAGGTAGCAGGTTCGATTCACAGTTAGGGCACATACCCATTGCAGCTTCAATTCCTGGTCGGGGTATGTACCCCAGTTGAGGCACATACACAAAGGCAAGCCAGTCAGTGTTTCTTCAGCCGGTCAATGTTTCTTTCTTGCATCAGTGCCTGCCTGTATCTTTCTCTCTCCTCCTCCTTTCTCTAAAAGTGATGAAAAATGTTCTCTGGTGAGGATTTTTTAAAAAAAGAATACCATGAGGACCATACCTTCTGTCCCAGAGCTTATAATCTTTTTTTTAAATATTGGGGAGATACTGTACATTAATCACACAGTCACACAAATAAATGTATGTTCATAAACTATAATGAGGGCTATGGAGGAAAGTACACAGGGATATAAAAGACTATCTTCTATAAGAAAAAAATGAGCTCTGAGTTATGGTTAAATTTGAAGCTTAACACTCCAAATTTCTGGGTATAGAAGGACCTCTTTTTGGGCAAGCAAATGGTTTATTTATTGAAACAGGAGGCCTTAGGAACTGTAACTGTAGTTACAGTTGGAGTATATCCAACGATCCCATCTAACCATCCAATCATGTCATCCCTATACTTAGATATCAATGTCTTGCCATTTGCAATAAAATTAAGTAGAAATTTCTCTATCTAGTATTTGGGGCCTTCACAATATAGCCCTTACCTCCCTTTCCAAGCTTAAGTACCAGGGGCTCTCTTTCAGGAGTCCTACAGTTGAGCAAGTTAGATCACCTGTCCTTCAGAGCTTCAACGTCTTTGCCAGGCCAGCTCCCTGCTGAGTGCTGCCTCCCCCTTCCTGTGCACCTCAGCTCGCCCTCACTCTCCACAGGACCATCAAGCCTTGCTTCTTGACATCTTCCTGATCTTTTTAACTGTTTAGACTGTTGCCTTCTGAATCCTATGACCTTTTTATTTAAAATATATACATTTTATATATATATAATGTATATATCCATATACCTATATATATCTTACGGCTTCTAGGCTCTTGTCTCTCATTTCCCAATCATGTGCTTCACTCAAGCAAAACTTCTTTAGTGGTAAGTCTTATCTCTTTACCTCCCAGGCTATTGGCACAATATCATGTATACGGGAGGCTTTCAGTAAGTAAAATTAAATTTTATTTTTATTTTATTTTTTATCATTTTATTGTTGTTTAAATACAGTTGTCTTCATTTTCCCACCACCATAAATAAAATAGAATTATTTGATTGCACCTGATGCTTAATTGCTCCAAATACAGAATACAACATTATATATTTATTCAGAATCTATTTAACCCTTGAAACAAAGACTAGGAAGCTGAAAGAGGCTGGCAGGTCTAAGGTCTCAGGATCTCACCATGTCTTGGGCAGGCCTGCTCTGCACCTGCTGTGGGCACAGCGCATCGATGGGGCCGTGTCAGATTCCCCAGCAGCAGCAGAAACACTGAGCTCCTTGTGGGCAGTGGACTCAAACATTACCTCAAATTCAGTCTGTCCCTCTCCCCTTTTCATTCTACCTTGAAGGACAGGTCCCTGAAAGTGGTTTATATTGTGGACACAGTCAGCTGGAAAGACCATTTGCCAAGTGTCTGTGTGCATCTGGGTTCCCTTCCTCGACCACTCATTCAAGCTTTGGTTAAAGAAGCAAATGAGGGAGGGAAGCTGACAGTGAAATCCCCAACATATCCTAAACTCCTGCTGTGCAAAACCCTAAGGGAGATGGCTAATTCCAGATGGCCTGGTGGTGAGAGAAGGTCTGGTTCTGTGTTTTCCACTCAGATTGGTGAGAGAGTGTGAGGGATACAATTGGAATTTAAATGCTCCTCATGTGGGGTGGGAGAAGTTTGTGGGTGACTTCAGGATACTGAAGTAAACAGCCTTGGATGCTGAGGCTCTTGGATGCAGTGGGAATTTTGAGGGAGCATTCTCCTCAAGATTCCCACTGGTCCTTGCTAGAGAACCCTGGCCAGGTCTGTCCTGGGCTCCTGGTAGTTGTGTCTGCTGATGTGTGGCCACTGTACTTTGCTTGTTCTCTTGGCTTGATCAAGATACAGTGGTCCTTCCCAGCTAATTCAGCCCCACCCTGGCTGTCACTGTTGGAGCAGAGCCCTGAGTACACCTACATCCTCCATCGAGCCCTCAAGGAAGGCTGCACACCCCTCAGCTTCTATAAAAAGATGACCTGTTTTCTCGCCTGCCAACTCTCAACTCAGCCGTCTTCTGTCTCCCCAGTGGTGTATGTGGGAATGTCTGCATTGTTTCCATGACACATAGCTGTGATGGGGAATCCAAATTAAGCCCTTTCTCTTGCCTCTAAGACCCTGCAGCTTGGTCAGACCAAGGCCATGGCCATGGCTGATAGGCTTCTGGGCTCTGGGATCATTCACAGGCAACAGTCACAGTTCTGCCCTTCTCCCTTGTGTGGCTGAGCCCTTTCAGAGTTCAAACAAAGTGAAGCCAATGTCTTCTCTGCCTTCAGCTTTCCTTTCAACTTGCTTAAGATGCCTTCCTTTTCAGAGAGTCCAGTTCAGAGAGGGGAGGGTACTTGGGCTTGATTTCTCATTGTTCCTGCTTCTGGGTCTTCCTTCCATTCTTTTTAGAGGAAGAGGGAGCTCTTGCCTTCCTCTTCTTAAATGGATAACACTATTCTTTTATCTAATTTTCCTTTTATTATAATCTTATTCAACATTGTCCTCTCTAAATCATATAAAACATGTAGTCTGTGTTTAGCAAGAATAGTTAAAACATAGGTATCAAAGGACACATAAAACTGGCATTAATAGGAATAAAATTATTTGCTTTAATCATAGGGGATATTAAAATTTTTAACAATTCATGTGAGCTTGGTATTGACCAACCGGGACCAATGCCAGACATAAACAGTTGGTATGGCCAGACTGGTGAATACCATACAAGCTAAAATCTGCCATAGGTCTAATATTCCCCAAATATTATCCCCACTCAATGAGGGCGGTTTCTGAAGGCTTCTGGGGCCCCTGAAAACCTGTGAAGGAGAAATTATGTGAAGGAAATGTTCTTTCCTGCATCCCACTTTGTAAAAACCTCTCTGGAGCAGATTAGCCAAGAGAAAAGGACCACATCAAGTTCCATGAATGTTTCTCATTTAAAACTGTATCATTTCAAAACAGAGAGATACTTGACCATTCCCAGACACTGTTGTTTATTCTCTCTGGAATTCCTCTTGTTCTCTATAAATGCAGTTTTCACAAACACTTGGGCTGCCCTGCATCTGATGGCTCATGCTTTGAATCATGTCCTTAGCTCATTAGGAAGAAATACCCAACAGATGGGTCTGAAATTGTGCTCCTGACTGACGGGGAGGACAGGACCATTAGCACGTGCTTCAACGAGGTGAAGCAGAGTGGAGCCATCATCCACACAGTTGCTCTGGGGCCTGATGCAGCGAAAGAACTGGAGGAGCTATCAAAAATGACAGGTGAGGGACCTGAGTCCCACTGTGCTGTCTTTTCACTGGACTGTAAGTGCCAGTGAACTGGGGGATAGGGCAAAGGGTGGGTAGGGAGAGATAGGGGTAATCTTACTGGCCAAACCACTGCCTTACCCCCAATATCCATTAGAACCTACTCCATCATTTATTTTAAGGCCTTGGTTCTAGGATTAGAGCAGTCTGGAGAGGATGGAATCAGCATGGTGCCCTGGTAAAGACTTGGCATGCTCTTCCCAGGAACTTTATAAGGACTGGAAGGAATCTAATAGGTTAGCCAGGAACCACTCACTTCTAGCTGGCAGCTGGCCAAAGGGACCCAGGAAAGACAGATGACAAGTCACTCACTACATAACAGCATGATACAAGAGCTCTGTTGGCAATAGAAAGTACGAGGCACAAAGAAGGGAAGGAGAAAGGTCCGGAAAGATGACATCTGAATTGGGACTTTTAACAAGGAGTATCAGGGGAGAGCAGAGGGCCTGCTACACCACATGGAAGGTCACTCTGAAAATGTGGAATACAATGCACTTTCTCTGTAGAACATTAATATATTGTGCTTTTAACTCCCATTCACAACAGATGGTTAAAATAGACTCCATGTGTCCCTGGCTTCTTTAGCAGAATAAATGGGCACAATTTATTTTTGTTTCTTTTACTTAGAGCCAGCATTATGGACATCAATTACTATGCTGAGTTGCTTTCTGAGGCAGCTAAAATGACAGGGCTGTTTGCTCCTAATACGAGCTGTTTTAGGCTGTGCTTCCTAGAGGCAGAGATTGAAACAGGGATTTGGATGCATGTGACTTTTAGGAGAGATGTCAGAAGGGAGGGAGAAAAGTAGGATAAGGCAGGGAAAGGAGCGAGGCATGGATCGGACTGAACTTAGAGCCTAGCTGAAGCCTGACTCCACAGGGGACTCTGGGTCTGGAACTGCATCACGAACATGGTCCCATTTTAAAGCAAGAGGGCTGGCCTTTTGTATCCATCACCACTGTGTCCATCAGTCAGTGGCTGTGGACTGTCAGGGCAGGGCAGAGAGGAGGGAGCCTGTTACTCCTCTAGCTTGGGTGACCCCTTTTGGTAAGGCAAATCTCTGGAAAAGGAAGCAGTGATATGCCTTTAGTAGGTAACAGAGCAGCTGAGAAGAGATGCGCTTGCCTAGAGAAGGGGATCTAGGGAGTGCCCCAACAATGCAATCAAAACACTTTCCTTAGGCCTTGGATGGTGTTAATAGTTTAAAGGTACTTTCACATCAACTCTCTTAGTTACACTTGTTCCAAATAGCCCAAGACTGCTCGGCTTGGTGTGTCTCGCTTTTTATTACATATTGTGCTCTTCTATGACTGCTCCTTGTCAGCTGTCATTTCTTGCTTTCGGCACATGCCTAGCTCTTCTGATTTAGGAGAAAACTTGAAAGTCAACCTTGTTAGGATAAGGTCTAAAATAAGAATAAATCAAGAGCCTTGGAACAGGGTTTCATGGATCCTCTCAGATGAAAGTATATAGCTTTTAAAACATGAATTTTATGATATCAGTTCGGGCCTTTCAGAGATCCACGACTGCTTTGCAGGTACCTGAAGTAGCCATATCGACTAAGACGCTGCTAAAGCTATGATTTAGTCAGGTTAAAAAAGTAGTATTGACTTCCGGGTTTATCTCAGTACCTATTTGACGTTGATCTATTAAGACTTTAATAACACAGTAGAACTTTTATTCTGTGTATTCTGCTACCTTGAGAATGGCGAAAAATGTTGTAAACACTTGCTTTCTACAAAATATCTTCTGATAGTGTAATTTGCTTCTTAGGAGGTTTAAAGACATATGCTTCGGATCAAGCTCAGAACAATGGCCTCATTGATGCTTTTGGGGCCCTTTCGTCAGGAAATGCAGCTGTCTCCCAGCATTCTGTCCAGGTCAGACTTCTTCCTCTTCAACTTTTCATGTTTTTAAATAACTCTTGCAAAAATGGAGAGTTTAATGGTTAAAAGTTTTAAGTTCTACACTCTTCTAATAGTGAATAAAAATTAAATGGATGTTTCAGGCTGATATGAAACATTATTCCTAAAATGCAACACTACTCATTTAAAAAGGCAATCATGTTTACTTGTTTGGAAAAAGTACTAAGTAACTTCCTCATGAAAAGCAGCAACACAAAATATAACAGGTCCAAGAACTCTTTCTTAACATCTGTTAACAAGCACCCATAGCAATATAATTAATTGCTCAGAATTTTCTTCAGAATAGATTATCTCAATACAAATTTTCTAGGACAAGTGTTCAGGGATTACTTGCTCAATATTTCCATTACCTCAAATCTCTGATACTAGCCAAGATTTCCATATAATAGATGAAAAGAGCTTTGGACTGTGAAAAGCCCGTGCTCTCAGTCCAGACAGCTGGAGCCTTGTCCCGTGTCTGTCACTAGCTCTGTGGCCACTGGCAAAGACCCTCACCCCTTCGGCCTCAGTTTCTCAGTCAGATATGAACCAGAAAACTTCCATAGGCCTTTCTGATTCTGAAATGTCAAGAAAACCAAATTTTTCTTTCAAAAGTCACATAACTATTAAAAAATAGGACATTTTTAAATGCTCTTCCCCAATAGTTGCAAAACTTCCATGATTTTTAATCTAGAGTAAATAATCAGTAATCATACCTGTGTGAATTGTAACTTTTATTATGAAAATTTGGATAAGAGTAAAGGAGTACCTCAAAGCCAAATACTGCCAGATTTCAAAACAACAGGCTTTTTTGTCTACCGATGTGGCATTTATTCAGGCAAAGAAGAAAGCAATTATACTCATTTGAGTTATCCTAGTTCAAATTTAGAAAGTTAAACTCAAGAGCCTGTTTTGGAAATGGGAGGAATGTGCCTTAAAAAAGTAATCAAACTGATGAAAGGACAAGTTCACTGTCAGGGAATTTCTGCCCATTAGTTGTTATTTAAGAAACCCAACAGGAAGAGAAACAGTGTGATTCATTTACTCACCTGCCATAAGAATCAGACCTAAGAGCCTTTGACTTTCTTTGTATCCATGATCATAATCTTCCCATGCAACTAGAAAGTCTGGCTCCATGACCAGGCCATTTTATCTTCTAATGGATTTTGATTTAAGGACAATAAATAATTATCTTGGCCATAATCCTCAAAGTCACGCTTTCTACAAAAGTCTTACTAGCCCTTCCCCACCTCAATCCCTGCTCCTCAGCTCTTTCTATTGCAAACAACAAATCAGCCTTGGGATTTGACTTATTTCATTTATCTTCACAGGGACTGCAATAACACTCAATCTAACAATTAGTTATTTGCAATTCAAACAATCCATACAGAGGTGAAAGTAAGTCTCAGTCACTCTACTAGACTGTTAAAGGTTTACAGTCTAGTAAATAAGATGAGCTCTGTACACCAGTAGGTATAAAATAAAATACAGTGAATGTCAAAGGATGGACAGATACAAGGTTCTATGGGAGCTCACAGGAGGAGGAGGTTACTCCCGGCTGCTCAGATGGACATTAGAGAAAGCTTCATTGATACAGTGAGTTTTGTAATGATTTTGGAAGGACGGGCGCAGCATGCACAGATGGAGATGAGCATCAGACTTCCAAGAAAAGTGAGAGCATGGTAAATTCATGGGAGTCGTTTGGGGAAGTGTTCTGCTTTGGGTCTAGGAATCAGCATTGCAGAAGCTAAAGCTGGAAAGGTAATTTAGAATTAGGTCATAATAGATGCTAAATACCAAACCAAGGACTTAGGCACTAAGGGCTTTTTAATGGGACAGCTGAAAATTGGGGGGCAGAATGGAAGAGACCCTGTGATGGGAGCTGTATTCTCTAGAAAGTAAGGAGTTGTTGTTTCTTAACAGCTTGCAAGTAGGGGATTAACTCTCCAGAACAGTCAGTGGATGAATGGCACAGTGATTGTGGACAGCAGTGTGGGAAACGACACTTTGTTTCTCATCACCTGGACGGCGCAGCCTCCCCAGATCCTTCTCTGGGATCCCAGTGGAAAGAAACAAGATGGCTTTTTAATGGACACGCACACCAAAGTGGCCTACCTCCAGATCCCAGGCACTGCCAAGGTATGGAGTCAGCTTTTTTCCTTCTCACAATTTGACAAGAAAAAGTGTTTTTTTAAACTATGTTTTTAAGGATTTTATTTATTTATTTTTAGAGAGGGGAAGGGTGGGAGAAAGAGAGGGAGAGAAACATCAATGTGTGGTTGCCACTTGAGCACCCCCTACTGGGGACCTGGACCAAAGCCCAGGCATGTGCCCTCACTGAGAATTGAACTAGAGACCCTTTGGTTCACAGATCGTCACTCAATCCACTGGGCCACACCAGGCAGAGCTGACAAGATAAAGTTTTTATAGAATAATTATAGCTTTTTAAATGTGGGCAGTTGCTAAAAGGAAAGTCAGTACTGAATGAAATAAAAAACAAGAAAATATTTCCATCAAGAGGAAATCACTCAGTATTACAGCAAATCAAGGGAAAGAAAATTGGTGTTATTTTCTCCAGGTACTAAAAGGAGAACCCTCAAATTACATAGCAGTCAAGATGCAACATGATCCATAAAGTTTCAGGATCATGAAAACTATTTCCTATACCTCAGGAACTCATTAATTTGACCCTGCCCTTGAGAAACCAAGGCAATGATAAGAACAGTTTTCAGTTCATTTCCCCCAACTAGGGTTTTCTTGACAATAAGAGCCATGTAGTGGGTTCAAACATACCAGCATTTCACTTGGCTGAGAGTATCAAAGACCATCTGAGATATGCTTCTAACGTGCTTGTATCAGATAGACTCCTCCTATAGGTGGCAGTGAGGTCAGTTATGTGCCATGTGGATACTAACTAGATGTGTTTCCATCTGTTTTGGTCAGTTTGGCTTTTGGAATTATAGTCTACAAGCAAGCTCGCAAACCCTGACTTTGACTGTCACCTCCCGTGCATCAAGCGCTACCTTGCCTCCAGTTACAGTGACCTCCAAAATGAATAAGGACACAGGCAAATTCCCTAGTCCCATGGTAGTTTATGCCAAGATTCACCAAGGAGCCTTCCCAATTCTCGGGGCCAGTGTTACAGCCCTGATAGAATCAGCAGATGGAAAAACAGTTGCCTTGGAATTATTGGACAATGGAGCAGGTAACCACTCATGAAATTGGGAAACATGTCTTTCTTTTCCATGAATCAAACAGGGAAGAGCTGGAGGACAAGACCTGGTGAGGACACTCAGAAGCCAGGAGTCTAGCACTGGGGGTCTGGTTGGGAGAACTTTCTGCTCCATGCCCCATTCTTATATTTCAAAATGTTGGAAAACATAAAAAAGCCCTACCTTTAGCCTCTGCAAAGCCCAAATACATTGGTAGCTCAAGCACAATAGCTGAAATTCTAGGGAGTCATCAGAAGGTATTCCATACTCTCCAAAAAATTAATACTTTTCTTGCGTTAGGGATATAATATATATATTCATTTTTTACTTCCCCACACACTTTTGAGATATTAGCCCTCCACTAAAGCATCAGAGACAGATTCAAGGACAGTTATACGTGACTCCCTTATCTATGCAGACACTCTATCATCTTGTTCCCAAAGTGAGAATCCTGCCCATTATTTCTGTATTTAAGAAATCTAACAGGGAGAAAGAGAATTCTACATTTCTTTTTTAGGAGGAACTTGACTGCTTACTCTGATGCAAGTAATCTTATTAGAACAAATTTTGTAAATGAATTTCCTTCCTAAATCTACCCTGGGGAGAAGTCATGAATTTTTGAAAACTAATCATACAACATTTTTTTGCTCCTCAGTAACATAGCAATTCAATTCTGTACCAGAGATACTTTAAGATAGTTTAACTACTTACTGAGTAACTAAACTGTGCTGTGTGGAGTATACCAGAGATGCATAACATGAGCTCTGATTCCAAAAAGACAGACAATAGTTCATGAGGATAAGGTGTACATGTGTTAAACTATACACACATATACACAGCACACACATGCACACTTGTAAAAGAAGGAGTCCTCATGCTTTACATAGTCAAATCCTAAACTCTCTTGGAGACTATGCTGGATTCTCTTTGCTTTGAAAATTTTTAACCCACATTTGATTTGGAAGTATACAAATGCCTTGTTATTTTTAAAATATTCATTAATTCCTTCATTGCCCTCTCAAGGTGCTGATGCTACTAAGGATGACGGTGTCTATTCAAGGTATTTTACAGCCTACGATGCAAACGGTAGATACAGTGTAAAAGTGCAGGCTCTGGGAGGAGTGAATGCAGTCAGGCGGAGAGTTACACCCCAGCAGAATGGAGCCATGTACATCCCTGGCTGGATTGAGGATGGTAAGTAACTGTAATAACACACATCTGACTTGAGCAAAGTCTTCGGATAAAAAGGAAACCATTTAGCCCCTGGGGAGAATGGTGCAGTAGGGTTTCTCAGACTTGGCATTATGGACCTTTTGAGCCCCAAAATTATTTGTTGTGGGGGTTGTCCTGTGCTTTGTAGGGTGTTTAGCAGCATTTCTGGCTTCTATGCACTAGAAAACAAAACAGCCCTCATAGTCGTAACAATCAGAAATGCCTCCAGATGTCTTCCACTGTCCCCTGGGTGCAAAATAGTCCTCAGTTTAAGACACTAAATTGAGTGGGCTGGAATGGGAGTAGGGGGGAGAAAACTGTACTTGAACAATGATTAAAATTAAAAAAAAATAAAACTTAAAAAAAAGACACTAAATTGAACGTATCTTTTGATGGTTTTGGCTCAAATTCCAGCCTTCTACCAGATAAATTATTTTAGGTAATCTCCTTGATCCTCACTTTCCTCAGTTGTCAAATAGGGATAACAATGGTTATTACCTCCCAGAATGGTTATGGGGAATAAATAAGGAATTATACCTAATAAACTATTGTTGATAAACAGTAAGTATTCAACAAATGTTTGTTACTACTTTCAATAAATTGTAAAACTTTTTGTAATGAAGCTCTTTCCACTGACATAGGCATTTCCATAGAATCAAAAAATAGCAATTTAGGGCTTGTTATCCAAATCAGTATCGCCGTAAGCCCCCCCCCCCCCGCCCCCACTTCTTCCTTTCTCCCTCTCTTCCTGCTGAGACCAGGGAGAATAGTGGGTGACCCTAACACCAGCCAGCAAGCTGAGCCTGCATGTAAGCGGGTGGGCAAATTATGCTCTAAGAAACAGGGAGTTCCATATCACTCGATTATGAACACTTGCCTTAGACTAGAGCTGGGAGTGTAACCAAGACTGAGTCCTGATAGATTCCAGGACTTGTTTTTCATCAAACCACCCCATCCTGGGCAGGTCTTTTCCTACCTCTGGGTATAGTAAGAACAGCTCCTTCAAGAAGCTTTCCACTGTTCTGTTGACTTGGGTGTATGCTTAGTAAAGGGAGAATTCTGAGACATATAGTGCCTCTCATCAACTGTGATCATAGGGAAAAAGGCTTTAAAAGACACCAATGGTTGAAAAAGTCCATCAAATATTATAGCTTATTTTATTCCCATTTGTCCTTCTTTTTTAATTAGAAGAAGAAGGCAGCTGTCTCTGGCCTATGCTCAGTGTTTTAATTGCATTATTACATTTCATTCTCCTACTTATCCCATTTTACAGACAGAGAAACTGAGGGTAGAGAAGTTATTGGTTTACATAACTAATAATGATAACACCTGGCTTGGCACTGGGACGCAAAGAGCCTAAATACCAATAGAGATGATCTCTATTGGCAAATCTAATACTAACCCTTAGCCTGCTAACATACCTACTTCGTGTCTGCCCAAGACCAAACTAATGGGTATTAAGATCAGTCTGTCTTTACAGGGTAAAATGTATGGGCTGAAGAAGTAGAGCTTATGAGAAAGTCTTATTTGCAACAAGAACTAGGTTTCCATATATTCACTGAGAAAATTAGAAGTCTTTCAAAAGCATAAAATTTTAGAACCCCTAACTTAGAACATTTCACAAGAAGGTGCATCTAATAAAAAGATAAAACACGAACATGGAGAAAGAGAAAAACATACAGAATAAATAACCCTGGTAATTCTTAAAGGTCGAGGTAATTAATTACCAAATAAATAGAAAAGGTCATGGACCCCACAGCATTGTTTGGGTGGAAGAGATTTCTTGAGGCATTTGGAGGAGACTTAAAACAGAAGGAGTGTTTATACCAAGCTTGTGGAAGGGTACAATCAGGATAGGTTAAAAGATGGAAAAGGAAACAATTCCAGGACAAGTGTCATGAAAATAAATTATAAAAGTTATTGCACTAAATAAGCATGAAATAAAGAACTATGATTCTCTCTGCTTTTTTCTCTCTGATGCAAACTGGTTTGGGATTTTTTACACGAAACAGTTAAAATGAATGTTGTGTATGGGAGGAAATAAGGGGATGGGAAGAGTAGAAAGAGGGTAATCCAATAACAAAACAGAGGGAAGGATAGCCATTTTGAGCAGCTTACCATATATTGAGAACTATTTTAATGCAGGTGAAGTAAAATGGAACCCACCAAGACCTGAAATTAATAAGGAAGAACTTCAAGGCAAGCAAGTGTGTTTCAGCAGAACATCCTCGGGAGGTTCATTTGTGGCCTCCAATGTCCCAAATGCTCCCATACCTGATCTCTTCCCACCTTGTCAAATCACCGACCTGAAGGCAAAACTCCAAGGGGACAATCTTATTAATCTGACGTGGACGGCTCCTGGGGACGATTATGATCATGGAAGAGGTGAGCTGAATGTGGTGCAGACCCTGTAAGGAGGTCAGCGGCCAGGCAAAGGGAGTGAGGCAGGCAAGCATCTTGTGATGCATATGGAAGGCAGGGGGGATCTCGAATGTCCTCTGAAATGAAGGGGGTGGGACAAGGACAAAATGGGTAAAAGGGGTCAAATATAAGAGAACAGATGGAAACTAGACTTTTGGTGGTGAGTGTGTAGTAGAGTATACAGAGAGAGAATTATAATGTTGTACACCTGAAATTTATATAGTGCTGTTAACCAATGTTACCTTGATTTTAGAAATAATTTTTTAAAAGATTTTAAAATGGGAGGTTTAGAATCTGAAAAAGTGGCCTACTTTAGGTGTAAGAGGGTTCAACCAGGAAAAGGCAAGCCTTGTTTTGTTTTGTTTTTTCCCTGAAATCTTGCCAAAGTGTCCTTTAACAAAGCCCATTTTTAGTAATGACTCCCAGAAAGGTGAGAATTCAGCAGAAATATCTACGCAGCCGAGCTTTCCTCTGCAAGAAACCTGTCAAGGTCGGGCCTATCGACTGCAGCGTGGGCATCACATGAATACTTGTTAGAGACTTAGAGCTTCAGGCCTCACCCCAAACCTACTGAACCAGAATCTGCATTTTTAAGATCTCTGAGTGATTTGTGTGCACATTAAAGTTTGAGAAGCACTGGTACCAAAATGCCTCTATAAATAATAAAATAATATTTAAAGAACCTCCTCTCTCAACCAGGTACTATACCCAGAAATACTGGCCAAAGCTGACCCAGTTTTACATGTATCACTCTGTTGAGATGTTACAGAAACAACCCCCCTCCCCTGGGGTCTTTTTTCACTATGGTTCTTCTTTGCCTACTGCCTTGTTAGAACCTGTGGCTCTCAATGCCAGAGTTTGGTAAAAAGAAAAGGAACTATTTATTCAGAAGTTATACAGGTTTAGAATAATGGCAGAATGTCGCCATTAAATCCCAAAGTCACTTTAAAACACCCACAAACACCCACAGTCCTGCCTCCCCTGGCTAAACCAGGCCAGTGAGGAGTACCGTATCTCAGGAAAAGAAACAGAAGTCTGTAGCTCAGCTAGGTTCCTGTTTGTAATCCAAAACTTCATCCTCATGGTGGGCTGGTGGGAGTTCTTCTGCATCCTTTCAAAATGCTAAGAGAGAGCTTAAGAGCTTAAGTCCGGATGGCTGCCACATCTTGCTTTCCTGCTTCCTAAGCCGGGTGATCAAGACAGCCCCCTCTCTGCTCCCAAAACCGGTGGTCAAGCCTCCACGTGGTTGCCGAACCTGGGTTTAAATCCCCCGAGGATCTTCCTCTGTAACCCCATTTCTGACGCCTCCCACAATCAGCTACACCTGCTAGCACTCCTGTATTTTCAGCCTTTCTTGGCTACCATACTTAGTCTGGTTAGGCATGGCCCTGTGGCATGGAGGAACCATCTCCAAGCTCTCTCACAGAGGCTGTAACAGGGGAGCTGCCTCCCAGCTACATCATGGGTCAAAGTCATACACATCTCCCTGGCTCTGAGCAGGCTGTGAAGCTAGCCTGCTGTTATTAATATGCAAAATAACCCTCAATCCCTGTGTTGTAGCTTTTCCCAGGCCCCAAGCTAGGCTTGTGGGGGGCCCTGGGGCCTCTCACCTTATACTCTGTTACGCCTATACCCCGCTACAGAGATACACACACACGAATGTAAAAAGATACTAATGCTTGTCAAAATGAAGCATCAATCACATTTATTTATTGGCACTTTATGGGATGGTGATATAGTTTCTAACAGCCTTTTAAAACTTGAGAATTGCAAGTCACGTCCTTTTTTTTCCAGCTCACCAGTATATCATTGGAATAAGCACAAGTATTCTTGATCTCAGAGACAAGTTCAATGAATCAATTCAAGTGAACACTACTGACCTCATTCCAAAGGAAGCCAATTCTGAGGAAGTCTTTGTGTTTACACCAGAAGGCGTCACTTTTGAAAATGGCACGGATCTCTTCATCGCTGTTCAGGCAGTTGATAAGGTCAACCTGATGTCAGAAATCTCCAACATTGCACAAGTATCTTTGTTTATTCCCCCACCGACTCCTCCGGAGACACCTAGTCCTTCTCTCCCTTGTCCTGATATTAATGTCAACAGCACCATTCCTGGCATTCACATTTTAAAAATTATGTGGAAGTGGCTAGGAGAATTGCAGCTGTCAGTAGCTTTGGGTTGAGTTTTCACGAGCTAAATAAATCACCCATCCTCGTTATCACAATATTTTCTAAAATGTATTTTAGACTACCTGTAGGGAGTGAGTTGATGAAATAAAATGCTAACCAACTGGATATGTATGTGCAAAAACTATCCATTCAGCCTGACTGGTATGGTTCAGTGGGCTGGACATCGTTCTGCAAACCTAAAGGTCATTGGTTTCATCCCCAGTCGGGGTGCATGCCTGGGTTGTGGGCCAGGTCCCCATGTTCCTCTTGCACATCAATGTTTCTCTTCTGCTTTCCCTCTTTTTCCCTCTCTCCAAAAAACAAATAAATAAAATCTAAAAATAAAAATAAAAGCCATCTTTTCAAATCCAAGAGTTTGACCATCACTTACTTATTAATGAGTTTGAGTAATAGAAAGAAGAGGTGCATGCATTGATAAATGGAAGTAAGTTTTAATTCATTTTAAGGAGCTTTTCTGGTTAAAAAGAACATACAATTTCATATGAAAGATGACAAAATTGCCCAATCAGATAAAACAATTTAAATATAAAAGTCATAGCTTGTTATAGAGAAGAGTTCAACCAGCATCACCAGGAATATGCATTATTTTCTCTAGACATGAGCAAAGCTACATTATAGGAAAGGACAGCATGATGAAGGCCCCCTGAGCATAGAAATGTATGTTATGTGCATAAAATTATGAGTCAGTGAAGATTAGAATCACAGTGGTGGGAGATGAGGCGGGAAAGGGAGATTCTTGCCAGGTGTGAAGAGAAAGTGATTGAGAAGTAAACATTTTTGGTGCCAAGTGCTCTGCTAAGGCCCATGTACATTATGTTGTATAATTCAATTCAGTTCATTCAACAAACATTCATCAGCTGCCTACTATATTCCAGGCCTATGCTAAGTCCAGAGTACAAAAAGGTAAGTAAAATCTGGCCTTTTTCCTGTAGGCAATAAAAAACTTTGAAGATTTTTTTGTAATTAGGGGGCAGATATAATCAGAACTGTGCTTGGGAAAGGGGACCTTGTGGACCACACGAAGGACTGAATGAAGGTTCCAGAGAGTAGGGGTGTGATAAATTAAAGAGGAAGGAGGAGAAAAGGAAAAAGGAACCAAACGGACTTAGCAATGTGGCAGTCCCCATCGAGACCTAATCACAGGCATGATGCCTCCAAGAGAAAAGTACTCAGATGACAGGTGTTTCAAATTCTCTGTTTCAGCAGCTTAATGAGTTCAAGCTGTGGGTGGTTCTCTGCTTGAAAACAAAATAGGAGATTTTGTTTTCTACTAGTGTCTACTTTTGTTTTCTTTCTAGTGTCTACTTAGACACTAGTCTAAGTAGAAATTTATTTCTTTATTTGTAGATCTTCCTTATTTCAAAACAGGATCTGAGGCACCTTAGAGATACATACAATAAACATAATAAAAATTTAAGGAAAAAAAGAAGTGGAGTAAATATACAATGAAAACTACAGGAAAGTTTAGCACATCCAATGCTTAATACCATGTTCTGTACAATTGCTACAGCCATGTGACGCATTTGATTTTGAGTTTCCCAGCTGGCATAACAAAGGAGACAAAACAGGTAACAAGATTAACAGATGACAATGAAAAACAAACCAGAGGCTCAAGAGGAGACTGGCTTTTTCTGGCTGAAACCCATGTGCAGTTTCATCCACAGATCTCAGTAAACTAGGGCACTGTGATGTTAAGGACTGTAGCCTGAGCAACATCCATATAATAACCACAAGTTTAATATAATGCGCTGATCGCAACATCCTTCATTGTAACCACACTTCACTGCTATGTTACAATGGAGAGACAGCCCAGCATTGCTCAGGAAAGACAATGTAAGGAGCCCAAACAATGTAAGTCTAGCAAATAGCCCTTGAGTTTGCTCAAAGATAACATTTGTAGTGAATAGATTACATGTTTGTAACAGTGAGGAATTGTAACCCACCCCACTATTCTTTTCACATTGTTTCTGCAAGTGCAGGCTCTGATTTGTATAGCTTGTAGATAAACAGCATGTTTGTGTAAGAATCTTAGGAACTAACTTCAAAAGATACAGATTCTAACTTTCAGGCATCCAATCTCCAGAAGATTTGCTGACCTTTGACAGCAACACCAGGATGACTAAACCAGGGTGATGCACTCCAGACCATCACTTGCCTTATCAGAAAGGACTGTGCTTGTCGGCACATAGAGAACTTTGCAACCCGTTCCTTGACCTCTTTGCTCTCTTCCCCTCTCCCTCCTTATCAAAACCTCTGCCTGCACTGAGAGGTGAAGATGGGCTTTGAGACAAGAGTTCCCCATCTTCCAGGAGGCCAACACCTGAAAATTAACCACTTTCCTTTACATCAGCGCCTGCCTCTCTAGTATTGGCTCTCAAAGTAGTAGGGAGCCTAACCTGCATTCGGTTACATGTCCTTCAGGCCATTTTCTGTGATTAGTTTTTCTTATTTACAGGTTTGTTATAATAATCGAACAGCAGAGAGCTCTGAGGCTATGGAAACACCAATATCCTAAAATTTAGTGTTGTTCATTGAGGGCACATCCAGGTGCTTTGCCAACCAGATGGACAGAGGGTCAGATTGAATCCTTCTTCTGAAAGCTACAAAACCAGAGCAGAGCATACTCCTGACTAGAGAACCATTCACCTGTCCCATGTGGAAAAATTAGCCTGAGACCCAATCTCACCCCAGAGAATATAACTGCCATGGGTTTTGCCCTGCGAATTTCTGAGTCACTAATTGAGATGTTTAATTTCCCATTTGAGTCAATTCAATGGAATGTGCCTTGTGATATAATGAGTAACTGCTTAGGGATGTATGATGTTACTTCAGAGCAGTGAGATAAATGTCAGCATACAGATAAGACAGAAGGTAGATCACAGCAAAGGCAATTTTTATGTCATTCAAAGACATAAAAGATATGCCATTCAAAGGACGTATGTCAAAGACATTCTTATGTCATCTGGGTTCTAGGCCAGCTTTTTTCACAATGGATACAGATTGTCATCTGTGATAAAGTAAACCAAGGTTTTACTTCATGCCATCATTACCTCCCAGAAACCCTAGTTCTCTTAGTTGCTGACAGGTCAATTTAGTGAGTAAATCTGGTGATCCTAGGCACTGGTAACTTAAAATTGTCAAGTAAAAAGCCTCTCTCCTACCTAAGCTTTCTCTTCTGGAAATACAGCTTTATCCTCTTTCCTCTGAGAATGTCTCCTCTGCCCCTTTACTTAACCGGGACTGAACTTTTATTGAGAGACTCCCTTCCGGAAGAGTCTGCTGCTTCTCCCAATACTGCAAGCTCCCCTTTGCAACTTCCAAATTAGGCCATACCCCTGTGGTCTCATGGCTTTGTTCGTGTTGTTTGTAAATTTTCTCTGCCACTGCTCTTTGCTGGCCTTCATCCCCACTCCTCATGGCCGTCCGCCGACCTCGCCCAAGACAGGCGCCCGAGTTGCAGAACGCCTCCCCGTGCCACCTCCCCAGTTCACTCTGCCTGGTGTCAGAGTCTTCTTGAATAAGTTTATCAACATCCTAGCCTCAAAATTCATGATATTCACCCCATGCACACTAAACATTAGCAAACTATTGGATTGGATCATGAAAATGCCTTTTATAAGTAAAAATGGGAGAATGTTAGCAACTCCACATGGTTTGAGCTAATACTTCCAAGGCCACAGTCTAGACGTAGTAATGACCTAAAACAGCCCCACCAATGAAATCTTAAAATTCAGTATCTTACCCTGGCCACAACCTCCCCTGAGCAGTTCACTTACTACCCACTGAAGTGGCTGTGTAATTCCGTGATGACCTCTCTGCATGTGATCGCCCCTTTTTACCCTGACAATCATCTCCTCCTCTATAGAGCCCCTACACTTCTTGGTGTGCCTTTTCAAGTCCTCCACCTCCCTCACAAACTTGTCTTCTTACTACTCCTGACCAAAGAATCCTTAGCTTTGCATTAAGCATATTATCTGTCTACTTAAGGCACTCATTTATTCATCAGCAATTTTTTAGTACCCACATTACATCACAATTGCTATTAGATGGCAAGGATACAGTGAGTAAACAAGCCAGGCAACATGCCTAGGTTTCTACTCTCAAGGAGTTTGCAGCCAGCTGACCTATAAATAAGCAAGCAGGCGATCAACAATGCACAGCATGTAGGCATTACTTTAGGAGAAGCACCTGTTTCAAGGGGCCGCGGTTCAGCAGGCTCTTTCACACGTGGTGTCTGCCAGAGGAAGTGATGCTTCCACTTTCAGGATGTCTGCCTGTAAGTATAAAACCAGGAGGGAAAATCAAGTGAATGAAAAGAAACAAGCAACTCTAATGAAAACTCCACCTCTCCAAATATTACTGCATCTCACATACTGGGCAAAATCTACTGCCAGAGGCACTCCATAATGATCTAGGAGCCTAATTCTTTCCATTCATTCCATGATAACCTGCTGATATCAACATTAGCAAAAGAATGAGAGAGAGAAAATATAAATATTATGTTTTTAAAATTATACTTGAAAAAAACCACCTGACATATGACTTCAGTGGATTCTACCTACCCCCAAATAATTCTACATGGTTTCAGGCTTTTGAGGAAATGGCAAAATCTTTCCAAAGAACATACTTGCCAGACATGTTTGTTAGAGGGATTATTAAAACAAAGAAAGAGAAGACACATCAACAAAAGAGTGTTCAAGGAGGTTTACATGAAATTTTCACAGACCCTCAAAGATGGCCATCTAGGTACAAACTAAATAATGAAGACAGAAAATTCATTGAATTGCAAAGCCTAAGCAGTGCATAGTTACTGTAATTGAGGAAAATCTTTTTAACTCAGTTCCTGGCACACAATATAACAAAATGAAATAGGGTAAGTGGTTCTTAGTCTATTTTAACTGTCACAGAGATCAACATTTCCTGTTTCAAAAGTAATTCTAAATCCATTAGGAAAAAAAGAGAAAAAGCATATGATTAGCTACAGAGTAGAGAGCGTATTTCAAACTTCAGAGGGCATACCAAGCCCGTGCATAAGTCAGGCACAGGCCGGCCACAGCTAATTCTAGCATAGGGCATGGCTATGGGGCCCGGGGCAGTTCTCTGAGGATCCAGGCAACCAGTGTAGAACAAGGCCTTAGTGTCTGGGGACCAGGAAGCAGTATACTACCACTACCACTATGACCCCTGGGTTTCAAGACCTTGGCCAAAAAGGGAATGGTGTTACATTAGTATCATCATTGTTTGTTATATAACCTGATATTGCTGAGAGCCAACATTTACTGGGTTTTTTTACTAACTGCTAGGCACTGAGTATTCACATGCAGGTCCTTTTCTAATATTTGAGGAGCCCAGGAGTAAAAGTACAAATGGAGATCCACATACCATATGTCTAAACATACAAAATTATACATAAGGCTAACAAGCTGTTAAAATGTGTTACCTCCTATTTTGACAAGTATACCTTCATAATGGCTTGGAAGGCCAGGTTCAAATTTAACATTCTTGAACCCCCTCATATTGAGGCAGGAGACAGCATAAGAACTCTGAGACTGCAATACTGTCATTGGCCAGCATTTAGCACCCTGGTAGCCAGGAAACACCTTTTACCAATTAGGTAGAATGAATAGTAAACTGAGGCAGGGAGGAGGAAGGAGACAGGTCTCACATGCTAACTCAGCAGTCCTGAGCCTGGTCTGATAACATTGCCAGGTGTTCCAACATCACAAGAAACACTATGTTAGCAAGAAAGAAGGAAAGTCCTTGAAATTCTATGTAGCATTTCCACTATCTGGGAAAGAAAGCCTTGAAACTGTGCTTTCATCCCAGAGCCTGGAATGCAGGAGAGGGTCCCCAGTGCCCAAAGAAAAAGCCCATAAAACAACTTTGGTTAATTTGGTTACCTCTGGTCACTCTCTGTTTTACGAGGGAGTCCCTGATGCTTACAGAAAGAGCCCATAAATAACTTTGGAAAGTGCCTGAATTCCAATTAACTGCCTCCTGTCACATATTTGTTTTACAACAGGATGACCAAATGGAGTCTGAAGCAAGATAAGGATTCGGAGCTAACAGACCCCCAAACATCCCTAAGTTTGGGTAGTCACATTCCCCAGGAAAGCTGGAGCCACATTTACCCATTAATCAATATGTAACATTGTTTCCCTCCTATCCCACCAACTATGTAAGTCCTGAGAACAAAGGACTCTCTCTCTCTCTCAGGGGCTTAGGGTTCTCTCCGCTCTCAGGCCACAGGGCCTCTGGCCACCTGGCCTCAGGCTGCCCAGGGGCTTGCCACCCTGGTCTTCAGCCACTCTTGCTTTTCTCACCCCGCTTTGCCCTGAAACTTTGCCTTTCACCCCTTAATCTACCCAGTCCTGTTCTCTTCCATGGGCACTGGCCACTAATAAACTGATTAGTTTTTACATGGATCAGCAAGAAGAACCAGGTGTTTCCCGTCAACAATATCATGCTGGAACACGCCAGCTGAGGAACAGATGAACCATGGGGCACCCTCTTCTTCCTGCCCTCCCCAACTCCAGTCCTCACTACCAGACATACTCAGGTACCTCCTATGCACAGGCGGGCCCCTTCAGCCCATAAACCACATCAACAGTTGCCCTTTGTTCATCTCTCTACCTTAGCAATTTATATACCATTGAGGAGTGTGCTCTGAGCAGGACTGGCCTGGGCATCTAGGGCAGTTATGGCCCATGCAGGCCACATAAGAATCAGTTACTTATTAGGGAATATCAGGTTTCAGAAGGGGTGGGAGGTCACATGCTAGCTGAGCACAGTCCCTGGCTCTGTGGACTGCTCACTGCATAGAAAGTGGGTGGGCCAGCTCATTAATGTGGGGGCACCAAGTGTGAAATGAAAATACAGGTTGACCTTGTTCAAGTAGCCGTAAAAAATAATGTTATTAAGTGTCACAGGTTCAATTCCCAGTCAGGGCACATGCCTGGGTTGCAGGCCATGGCCCCCAGCAACTGCACATTGATGTTTCTCTCTCTCTCTCTCTCTCTCTCTCTCTCTCTCTCTCTCTCTCTCTCCCCCCCCCCCTTCCCTCTCTAAAAATAAATAAATAAAATCTTTAAAATATATAATGTTATTAAAGCTACTAAAATATAAAGCTTTTTCCTTTCTTCCATAATCTTTTTCAGCTTGTCCCGGTATTTTTTATTATTTAAAGTTATTGTACTAAACTTTTTGAAAATTGTCATTTTAAAGTATCCATATGACTTTTACCAGTCATCTTTTTATTGTACAATGCCAATTCTAAATGTGAATTACTTGTATATGGAATCACTTGTATAAATGTGAATTACTAAATGTGAATTAAGTAATTCTAAATTCTAAATGTGGATTACTTGTATATGGAATCAATTCTAAATGTGAATCACTTGTATATGGAATACACAATTTGTATTTTTGTAGCTTGTTCATGCATGTATATTTCATTCTTGCCCAAACAGTGAAAATACTGCACAAAACGAACTCAAGTGTCTTTAATTCCACATCCTGCTATATGCTGTCTACCCTAGGCTCTCTGGTAAATACAGAAGAACTAAAAGAAAAAGAAACTACAGTTTACCCTATTTTTCTCTTTCCTTCTTGGTCATCATTTTCAACATAAGTACCTGGATACAAAGGGAAATAACAAACAAAAAAGATACAACACACCTTCTAGGTAATTTGTGTTTCTTAGATTGTCACTGCCTTCTTTCCGTATTCAAACAAAGTTCTTGGTGAAACTCAAATCAAAGCCTCTCTAGGCTCATAAGGACCTGCTTACTCAGTCATAAATGTAACATGCTCACTTTGTGCTCACTTGGAGTCTCACTGAACTCCAAGACATTGTGGGTCTAACTGAGTTCTGGAGTCATGAAACACCATACATGTTATTATAAGCAAATGGAATGGCAAGAAACGGTAGACATACATATTGCATGTATCTCCTCTGTTTAAATACATGCTACATTATCCCACCAGACTTCACTTACAAATATAAGCCCAAAGACAAAACCATTTAGAATTTCAAGACAACTACAGCTGAGCATTAAACCAAGCACAGGACCACATATAACACAAGTCTCATGCCCATGAAGTCAGGCCTGGGAGAAGGGACGACCAGAGCCCTCTAAACAGAAGTCATCTCCGCATGAAGTCAATTGCCTGCAGTCTGATGTAAGTGGTATTTAAAACAGAGCTATTCAAAATCTTGAGACCAACCTCTTTAATGAGTTACCATACTCCCTCTTGAAACAGAAGCCCAGTTGCATGAACTGGGCCAACGCTGTACACGCTTCAGAGTTTCAGGTGTTCTTTTTGCTATAATCATGAAGGACTTCCAGGCTGATTAACTGGCAGGCTGACTCCAGAAACATAGTTGCAATTATACAATACTATTTATAAAACACTAGCTTGATGAAAAGAAAGGAGGCAAGCAACTTTCCTTCGTAGTAATAATTAGAATACACAGAATAATAATATGAAGAACACTATATTAGAATACTAAATTCTAATAATTTGGAACACTAAATTATTCAATATTTACTAGTAATAATAAGAATAGGTAATTTTACTAGGCACTTACTATGTGCCACGTACTGCTCTAAGAGCTTCTGCTATATCATTTCATGTTTTTTTCTCACAGACACCCCGTGAGTTTGGTAATAGTATTATCCACATTTTACAAATGAAGAAGCTGAGGCAAAGAGTGCTTCAACAAATTGAGTGATGTCACACAGCTAGTTAGTGACAAAGTCAGCATTTTTAACCCAGGCAGTTCGGCAACTTTGAACCACCTCTCTCTAAACATAAAGCCATCCCTGTGTTAGTGACAGCTACTTGAAGGCAGGTGAAACTAAACCAACTGACCAGACAAGATGATCAGTAAATATTTCTAGAATAATAGCACAGGAACTTTAGTAGCATTTAAGGTTATCTGACATAACTAAAACCTTACATGAACCATTTGTTCTTGCATTTTGGTTTTCAGAAAAGAATTTTCAAATACTTTTGCGTTATAGACCTAATCTTTTATCATGTCACTAACATTTCATATGCAGGAAACATTTTATATTTAATTTAATTTCATGTGTACTTTCTTCACAGGACAGCCAGGAACCAGGAAACAAGGGGGAAACCCAGCTGACTAGCAGCAGCCTTGCAGTACTGCCAGGAACCAGGAAATAGGGGAAAACCCTGCTGACTGTTACCAGGAACTCTGCTAGCTGTTATCAGGGACTGTTCTCAGCATAGCTATTAACTTCAGAATTGAGTGCCAATCAAATTTGGTAACAATGTGCAGAGTTAATTGTCTAGCTTGGTTGCTTGTTTTGTTTTTCTGTTTTAATGCTGGATAATATGCGGGCCAAATTGGTTAACATAATGTAACTTAGTTGTCTAGTCAGGTTATTTTGTTGCTCTATTTTACTACTGGATAGGATTAGATCTTTGTAGAAACTCATATATCCAATATACATACCAGGTAGTGAATTAGTGGTTGTGAATAACAAGTAGTGACAAGGGTTACAAAGAATAATGAACAGGAGACCCTAAGCACTGGAATTGCCTGACACATTAAATTTGCTCATCTAACAACAACGTATCTTCCATCCCTAATTCTCTGTGTGCCCTGAGCAATCCCACTGACTGATAACAACAACAATAAACCCCTGCCACTAAATTAAAAAAATATGTAGGACACATTTTTACTTTTCTAACTAATAAAGATATCATTAAAGGTTAATATTTGTAAAGTGCAATGAGACACATACTCCCATATACTCTCTCATGGACTGAAGGTGGAAACCATCTTTCTAGAATGTGCGGTCAGTGGCGAGGGCCATGAACATCTTTGCCCCTGGCACATCAGTTTATGTCCAGGTAATTGCTCATGAGGAAATAACTAAAATTGACAACAAAGGCATTCATAACAGCATTATCTGAAAGATACCCAAATTGGAAACCATGTCTGACAATAAATTATGATATATTCATGGGATAAAATTCTACTCAGACACTTAAAGTGGGATTTATGAGATACTTATTGCATTAGAAAATGCTTTAGAAATACATATTCAAGCTCCAGCCAAGATGGAGGCATAGGTAGAAACTCTTCACTTCCTCACACAACCAAAAGGAGGATAACAACCAATCTAAAATCAATAAACAAGCAGAAGTGCCAGAGAATCAAACTGCATGGAACTCCAACAACCAAGGAATTAAAGAAACAGTCAAACAGACCAACCAGACCAGTAAGGTGGGCAGACAGAGAAAACCTGCCTCGAGGCAGTGGACCGTGCAGGAGGGGCTGGCTGAACCAGAAACTGAGACTCAGAGCTGACTGTGGACTACAGAGGTTGCTGCAGTGGGAGAAACTCCCAGTCTCACACAAAAGTTCACTGGAAAGTGGGCTAGAGATGAGCATGTGAGCTACATTGTTCCCTCTCTTGCCCATCCCCCACAGGCAGCACTACAGTACAGCAAGGAGGGCTGCCCTGCCCAGGTGAATACCTAAGGCCCCACCCCCTTACAACTTATCAGATGCGCCAAGACAAAGAAATACGGCTCAAATGAAAAAAAAAAAACAGAGCAAAACTCCAGAAAGAGAGCTAAGCAATGAAGAGATAGCCAACCTATCTGACAGAGTTCAGAGCCCTGGTGATCAAAATGCTCATCGAACTGATTGAGCTTGGTCACAAAATGAAAGAGCAAATGAAAGATACCCAAAATGAAATAAAGCAAAATATTCAGGGAACCAACAGTAACAGGAAGGAAACCAGGACTCAAAGCAATGATTTGGAACAAAAGGAAGAAATAATTATCCAACCAGAACAGAATGAAGAAACAAGAATTCAAAAAAATGAAGAGAGGCTTAGGAACCTCTGGGACAATTTTAAACGTTCCAATATCCAAATTATAGGGATGCCAAGAAGGAGAAGAACAAGAGCAACAAATTGAAAACTTATTTGAACAAATAATGAAGGAGAACTTCCCCAATCTGGTGAAGGAAATAGACTTCCAGGAAGTTCAGGAAGCTTGGAGAGTCCCAATGAAGTTGTACCCAAGGAGGAACATACCAAGATATATCATCATTAAGTTACCCAAGGTTAAAGATAAAGAGAGACTATTAAAAGTAACAAGAGAAAAAGAGAGAATTACCTAAAAGGAGTGCCCATAAGGCTATCAGGGGATTTTTCAAAAGAAACCTTGTGGGCAAAAGAGGGCTGGAAAGAAGTATTTGAAGTCATGAAAGGCAAGGACCATCCAAAATCACTCTATCCAGCAAAGCTAGCATTTAGAATGAAAGGGCAGATAAAGTGCTTCACAGATAAGGTCAAGTTAAAGGAGTTCATCATCACCAAGCCCTGATTATATGAAATGTTAAAGGAACTTATTTAAGAAAAAGAAGATCAAAAACTATGAACAGTAAAATGACAACAAACTCACAACTATCAACAAATGAACCTAAAAAGAAAAAGAAAAACAATGAAAACAAAAACTAAGCAAACAACTAAAACAGGAACAGAATCAGAGAAATGGACATCACATGGAGGGATTTCAGTGGGGATGGGGAGAGGAGGAATAGGGTCAGAAAGGAATGGGGGGAATAAGAAGCATAATATAGTAGGCATAAAATAGATGGGGAGAGATCAAAAATGATATAGGAAACAGAGAACTCAAAGAACTTATATGTATAACCCATGGACACGAACTAAAGAGGGGGGGAATGCTAGAAGGTTGGGGGGTGTGGGGCAGAGTGGGGATAAAAGGGGAAAAATTGGGAAAACTGTAATAGCATAATCAATAAAATATACTAAAAAAGAAATATATATTCACTCACCAATTATGGAACATTGGACAAGTAGCGTATCCGGCTATACTTTGACTTCTTTATCTGTAGTGGAGGATAAAGGCATCATAGGACTGATGGGAAAACTAATTGTACAAACATAAGCAGAGTGGTTAGAACAGGGCCTGGCACAGGGGAATTACTAAGGCAGTATTAGTCAACTCATGACCTCCACCATCTTCATTCTCATTCCATAAAACATCTTTGAGTAGAATGCTTTTAAGTTTCCAGTTTTTAAATGTTTACAGAAATTAATGCACATGGATTTCTGGTCAAGATGGCAGCGCCGAGTAGTTGCAGTACCCACATCCTCCCACAACCCCATCAAAATAACAGCTGAGCTACAGGACAACCATCACACAGAATCACCTGAAATCTAGCTGAACAGATGTCCTACAACTCACAGTGAGACTGGTATGAGGGGCAGAGATGTGGAATAGGCTGGTTCCATACCCATGTGTGGCAGTTAAAAATTGCTATGGATATCTCAGCTGCAGGGATCCCCCCTTAGGAGCAAGGGGTCTTAGCCCAACATCAGGGCCCCAACCCAGGCTTCCAGTTCCAGAAAGAGAAGTCCCCACAATGTCTGCCTGTAAAAACAAGCAGGAATTGTGACTGAGACTGAGGGCTCCTGGAGTCCCAGGTAGTTCCTCTTAAAGAGCTCATGCATGAACTTAAACTCACTTGCTCTGAGCTCCAGCTCTGGGGCAGCAGCTCAAAAGGTATCAGAGACATATGGAGAACTGAATTTTCTGTCTTTGGAGTAAAAGTTAGAGATGAAGCTTATTCCCAGACAGAAGTTCTGACAGAGGCCATAGGTCCTTTGCTGAGTCCCCACTCCACCACAGACACACAGAGAAGGGAGGTGGTGTCTAATCTGAGTTTCTATCAATCTGACTCACACTGTTCCCCAATCCTGATGATTCCCTAAGGTCCCACTACACCCAGCTTATGGGCCCAACCAAGTCTTTTCCAGTGGCTCTTTCACAGGGATGGCTTATCTTGGTTCATGCTATGGACTTTGCTAAAATCTCTCAAAAGTTTACAAACCCAAAACAAGCAGCATCTTGCCTCAGCTTGCCCCACTCCTCTTGCTAAGTGGCCCCAGGCCTGGCACTAGAAGCAGCCAATCCCAGTTCACAGCTTAGCCTCTCCTGGGCACCTCCAAGTCCAGTGCAAGTAGCAGCCACCTGCAGATCTCTCTGTAGTTCACGCTGGGTGGCCCTGGGCAGAACACAGGCAGCAAGTGATCTTGTCCTGTACCTCTCAGGAGGCCCCAGAGGCAGTGCATTCAGTGGTCAGCTGCAGACCACGTCAGAGCACCACCCAACAAACTCCACAAGTGGAAGGCTTGGGGAAGCCATCAAGGGGAAGGCTCATCCGGTACCAGGGCACCTATAAAGTAAGTCCTGCTCTGTGGCATTACCTCCAGCCCAACAGCTCCACCTCTATAGTCATGGCCAGGCCTCAAAACCCATTGGCCTGGAGGGTAATTCTCTTGCACCGATGTGCTAATAGGAATCAAGGCTCAACTAAGACAAGATGGTGCACACAGGCCACACAGGGGGAGCACCTGGAGTACCCAGCTCAGGTGACCAGGAGCACACCACTAGGCCCTGTCATATACCTACTATATAAGACCACTCTACCAAATGGTTTTATATACCTCTACCTAATACACAGAAACACAGGGCAGCAGGCAAAATGAGGAGACAAAGAAACATGTCCCAAATAAAAAGAACAGAACAAGCCTCCAGAAAAAGAACTAAATAAAAGGAAGACAAGCAAACTAACAGAAGCAGGATTCAAAACACTAGTTACACAGATGCTCAATGAACTTAGGGAAAGAGTAAATGAACTTAGTGAGAACTTCAACAAAAAGATAGGAAACATAAAAGCAAAGATAAAAAATATAAAAAAGAGCCAGTCGGAAATAGAGAATACACTACAGGGAATAAATAGTATGTAGGTAAAGCAGAGGATCAAATCAACAATTTGAAAGATAAGGAAGCAGAAAACACCCAGTCAGAAGAGCAAAAATAAAAAAGAATTAAAAAATGAGAATAATTTAAGGAACCTCTGGGACAACTTCAAGTATATCAACATTTGCATCATGAGGGTGCCAAAAGAAGAGAGAAACCAAGGAATTGAAAACCAATTTTGAAAAAAATTAATCATCGTGTACTTGGGTTCCCTTTTCTCCATATCCTTGCCAGCACTTGTTGTTTGTTGATTTATTAATAGTAGTCATTCTGGAAGGAGTGAGGTGATACCTCATTGTCGTTTTAATTTGCATCTCTCTGGTGATTAGTGACATTAAGCATTTTTTCATGTCTATTGACCATCTGTATGTCCTCTTTGGAGAAGTATTTATTCAGGTCCTTTGCTCACTTTTTAATTGGATTGTTTGTCTTCCTGGTATTGAGTTATATAACTATTTTAAATATTTGGAAAATTAACACCTTCTCAGGTTGCCAAATATGTTCTCACATACAGTGGGCTCCCCTTTTCATTTTGCTGATGGTAACAGTGTGGAGTTTCCTCAGAAAATTAAAGATGGAATTCCCTTTTGACTCAGCAATCCCACTTCTGAGAATATACCTTAAGAATCCTAAACACCAATCAGAAAGACTACATATACCCCTATGTTAACAGCAGCATTATTTGCAATAGCCCAAACCTGGAAACAGCCTAAGTGCCCTTCAGCAGATGTATGGATAAAAAAAGCTGTGGTACAATACATTTACACAATGCAATACTATTCAGCACTAAAAAAGAAGAAAGAAAGAAAGAAAGAAAGAAAGAAAGAAAGAAAGAAAGAAAGAAAGAAAGAAGGAAGGAAGGAAGGAAGGAAGGAAGAAAGGAAAGAGAGAGAGAGAGAGAGAGAGAAAGAGAGAGAGAAAGAAAGAAAGAAAGAAAGAAAGAAAGAAAGAAAGAAAGAAAGAAAGAAAGAAAGAAAGAAAGAAAGAAAGAGGCGGACAACAACGACGACGACGAGGAGAAGGAGAAGAAGAAGAAGATCTGCCCTGGTTGGTGTGGCTCAGTGGATTGAGTGCCAACCTGCAAACCAAAGGGTCACTGGCTCGATTCCTAGTCAGGACAAATGCCTGTGTTGCAGACCAGGTCCCCAGTAGGGGGTACATGAGAGGTAACCACATACTGATGCTTCTCACTCTCTCTTTCTCCCTCCTTTCCCCTCTCTCTAAAAGTAGAATCTTAAAAAAAAAAAAAAAAAAGGATAAGGAAATCTCACCCTTTGCAACAGCATGGATGGTACTGGAGATTATTATGCTAAGTGAAATAAGTCAGAGAAGACAAATACCATATTGTTGGGAACCGCCCTGACTGGTATCAGAAGCTAAAATCCCTGCCTAGGCTAAGGCTAAGGGAATGCCCTTGGAACCGTAAGCCAGCAAGGAGACAAAAGCTTATCTCCCTGGCAGGAATGCTGCTTCTGCTGCTTTATTCATAATTGAACCCCAAAAAGCTTGGTCAGTTAGCCAAAGACGGGTAAGATTCCCCACGGGGGGAACGACCTAAGCCAGGCATGATCACTTTGGGAGGCCCCCCAAAAGAAGGACTTGGGGGGCTGCAGCAAAAGAGGGTGACGGACCCTCGCTCCTCGGCTTTGACATAGCCTGAGTTCTCATGTCTGGGAGAAAATCTCCTTATTGCCTTAGTTCCCGTGCTAAGCCTGAAACAATGACAGGGTGGTGCAGCTCTGTGCTGAAAAGGGCAGATTCCCTGGGTGATCAGGCCTAAGAAAGAACATGTAAATTACTGTGAAAACTTCTTTGTTTAGAATGCTCTCAGTTGAATGAGAGGGGTCCAAGGAGGAAGTTAGTTTGTTCCTCAAAGTCTTACAGCTCTTTGACCCTGACTCAATAGACCAGCAGAGTTCTTTGTTTTCTATAGTTCCTTACTTCCCCCTGATGAGTACTGTACTTTACCTGAATTATTATGCAAAATGAGCTCAATAAAAGCAGATATGGACGGTAAATCAGGGCGCCCCCCACTAGGGGGGTGGCCATTTCGTCCCTACTTCCCCACAGAAACTAGTTTGTCTCTGTGCATGTTTGTTTGTTTCTTGCGTGTTTTTCGGCGAGCCATCCGCAGCGTTCCGTGGTCACTGCTGGCCGGTGACCCACATGCAACACCATATGATCTCACTTATATGTGACATCTAATGAGCAAGATAAACTGACAAACAAAAAGACCAGCGGCACAGGTACACGGAACAGACTGACAGATCTCAGAAGAGAAGGGTGTGGTGGGGACTGGATAAAAGAAGGTGAAGGGATTAGCCAAAGAACATGTATGAATAGCCCATGGATACAGACAATAATGTAGTGAAGGTTAGGGGAGATGGGGTGGGGGCTGGATGGAGGTGGACAAAGGTGGGGGGAAATGGGAGACATCTGTAATAACGTCAACAATAAAAATAAAAAAATTAATTTTTTAAAATAATTATGGAAAACTTCATTAACCTGGTGAAAAAAATAGACACACAAGTCCAGGGAGCACAGAGAGTCCCAAACAAGATGAATCATAGAGGGCCACAACAAGACACATCATAATAAAAATGCCAAACATTAAAGACAGAGAGTCTTAAAAGCAGCTAGAGTTGTAATCAAAACAGTCTGGTACTGGCATAAGAACAAACACATAGGTCAATGGGCCAAATAGAGAGCCCAGAAATAAACCCATTTGTCTATCATTAAAAAAAAAATCCTAGGCTGGTGTGGCTCAGTGGATTGAACACCAGCCTACAAACCAAAGAATCGCTGGTTTGATTCCCAGTCAGGGCACATGCCTGAGTTGCAGGCCAGGTCCCCAGTAACAGGAGTGTGAGAGGCAACCACACACTGATGTTTCTCTCCCTCTCTATCTCTGTCCCTTCCCCTCTCTAAAAATAAATAAATAAAATCTTTTTTAAAAAGCAGCAAGAGAAAAACTCTTATACCTACCAAAGAGCTCCCATAAGACTGTCAACTGGTTTATCAACAGAAACATTTCAGGCCAGAAGGGATTGGCAAGAAATATTCAATGTGATGGAAAGCAATGATCTATAACCAAGATTACTCTACCCAGCAAAGCTATCATTTAGAATGGAAGAACAGATAAAGAGCTTCCCAGACAAGAAAAAGCAAAGGAGTTCATCACCACCAAACCAGTATTATAAGAAATGTTAAACAATCTTGAAGAAGGTGAAGAAGAAAAGGTCAAAAACACAAATAATAGAATGGTAATAAATATATATCTATCAATGACTACTTTAAATATAATAGATTAAATGCTCCAATTAAAAGACATATGGTGGCTTGAATGGATAATATAACAAGACCTTACATATACTATCTATAAGATACTCACTTCAGATCAAAAGACACAGAGACTAAAAGTAAAGGTATGGAAAAAGATATTTCAGGAAAATGGAAATAAAAAAAATATTCTGGGGTAGCAATGCTCAGACAAATCAGAGGCAAAAAAAAGACACAGCAATTCCACTTCTGGGTATTTACCCAAAGAATAATCCAAGTAAAGAATAATCCAAAGTAAATCAAAAGAACATATGCATGCACATGTTTGTTGCAGTATTATTTATATTAGCCAAGATATGGAACCCATAAAAAGTGAAATCTTGCCATCTGCAGCATGGATGAACCTAGAGGGTATTGTGCTGAGTGAAATAAATCAGACAGAGAAAGACAAATACCGTGCGAGTTCATTTACATGTGGAATCTAAAAAACACAACATAAACGAACAAGCAGACCAGAAACAGACTCATAGATACAGAGAACATTTTGACAATTGCCAGGTTGGAGCAGGTTTGGGGGACTGGGTGGAAAAGGTGAAGAGATTAAGCAGTTCATACAGATTGATGGTTACAGAATAGTCATGGGGATGTAAAGTACAGCATAGGGAATATAGTCAATAATACTGTAATAACTGTGTATTATGTCAGATGAGAACTAGATTTTTCAGGGGAGCACTTTATAAATTATAAATGTCTAAACACTGGTTGTACACCTAAAACTAATATAATATGGTACAACTGTAATTGAAGAATAAAAATTATTTTAAAATACATAAATGAATACAGAGTACGTCTTAATAATTCAGGAAAGAACATATAATAGGTCATTAAAACTTCCTTAAGCCTCATAATGTCTTTCATTTTTTTACAATAAACATGTACTATTTATAAGCAGTACAAAGATTTTTACATATAAAAAAGAAACAATCTAGTACAAAAGCCAAAACATGTTGAGAAACAAACCAAAAAAAGCTGATACCAGAAACCCAAAATGAAAACCGAAAATGGGCACGTGGAAGACAGAAAAGAGCAAGAAGGGAGGCTCATGGAGAAGACACAGCGCCGCAGCACCGGGAGAGCGGCTCAGCAGTGCCCCGAGGGGCCGGTGCGTCACGCCGGGACACACGGAATGCCACACGCCTCTGACATGAAATCATTTCAAAAGTACTGCATTTGCCTCCAGAGGAGAGGCCACATGTGGACTTACAGAGTGATGATCCAGAGTTTGCAGCTAAACTAATTCTAATATCATGCAGAAGGTGGCACAGAAGGGCAAACTTAAGAACCTCTCTGAGAAGATGTAAAAAATGAGCATTTTCCACTCCGTCTCCCCGTAACTGATTGCCATGTGAATTTAGTTGGAATTTATTACTAAAAAAAAAAAATTAAAATCCGGCACTTCCCTTCTGTGAAAATATTTGTCTATATCAATAAAAATTCATCCTTTCGGACAAAGATTTGTAACACACGATCCTGGGGCCTATTGGATGGCATTCCTGAACACTTGCCACCTGCACTCACTCTTAAATTCCATTACTAATCCAAGTTACCTTCAATACATTCTACTGCAAAGACTCTCCCTCAGAAATATAGGCATGAGAATAGTTCAATTTAAGTTTTCACACCAAATGAGCTCGGCTTCAGTTATCTGGAAATTTCAGTGACAGTGTTTTATTCTTGACCGCTGCCATACAATCAAGGCTACCGTAAACCCCTATAAATAACAACAAGGAATACCAGTCTGGCTGAGACTGGTTATCCCAGAACAGCCTATAGAGCAGACTAATGCATCTGCCAACCAAGGTGTTTTCACCTGGGACCTTCTCAGGGTTTAGGAAATCCTCACCCAGATAGTTTCAGAATCTGATCTAAAAGGAAAAAGTTGCCAGCAAAACTGACATGTACCGGTTCCCGGATAATCTGTGGTAGAACCAGTTCCTAGTTCTCTCAGGGACCTACTTCCTGGAGAAGAAACAATTCAACTGCCTCCAATATATGTTGGGAGCAAATGGAAAGAGCATTTGGCTACTTTAGTTTCATTACAATTCAAATGGATAGTTGCTGCTTTGGAAACAGTACAGCCACCTGTTCAGAAAATGAGAGGGAAATGCTTCAACATAGACAGACAAATCATATTCCTTAATATTGCCGTGCCACTAGAATAATCCTGGTCAATGACATTGCAGGTCATATGATAATAATAACAATCCCAGAAAGTGTACTGATATCACCACAGGACCATGTCTTAGGAGTTATCATGTTTAACATCCAACTGCTGAATAAAGACCATCTGGGGAAAACATAACGAGGCTGGGCTCAAGCAGGAAACAGATCCCTGGTTTAGAAAATGGAGATTTCTAGGAGCCAGTAATTAGTCTTTGGGCTATGACATAAGAGTAGATGAATTTGGTATAAAAATGATGAAACAGTAAAGGAAGGTGAAACGTCTGTTTCTTTGCATATCTAACGAACATTATCCCAGAGAAAAATAATGAATGATACTTCTCTGTAAATTTGCTTAAAAAGAGAAAATTCCAAAATTGTTCAAAACACTGTGTTTTACATTTAAAATACTTAGAATAATCTCATAAACATTTCCTTGAAATACTTTCTACAACAACTTAAAATCAGTGCTAATCCTCCAACCTCAGAAGAAGTGGAGAACACCTGTCCCTGGTTAATGCATCCTGTGCTTGTCAAACTTGAGTGTGTACATAAGTCACATGGGGAGCTAGTTCAAATGCAGATTCTGGTCCCGTAGGTTCAGGGACCCAAGATTCTTTTTTTAACTGTTCTATTACAGTTGTCCCAATATCCCCCCGTTGCTCTCTTCTGCCCCACTCACCCCTCACTCCCATAGTCAATCCCCACCCTGTTGTCCATGTTCAGGGGTCATTTTCATCTGTTCTCTAACTAGGCCCTTCCCCTTCTTTCCTCCCAGGGACCCAAGATTCTTAATTTCTAACAACTTCCAGATAACACTGGAGGACCTCACATTAGGTGGCAAGGATTGAGACTGTCCCCCTTCTCATATCTTTGCTATCTGCCCCTGCCCTCCTTGCTGTCACTGATTCACCCAGGATAGCACCTGACTCAGGAAGATCAGAGTTTTCTGAGTTGATGCCTCAGGATGGGGCATCATCCTGAGCTCTGTTATGAGCTTGTTATGAGCTTGGCTCATAACAAGCTTATCAGAGGTCTTCTCCAGGGCTTTTGAACCAGAAGTAGGGAAGATGATTAATGTAGCAGCAAAAGCATGTATTGTGAGGCTCAGGACTAGTCTGTCCACTTTTTCCTGCTGAAAGAGATATGAGATGATGTGGCCAACAGTCAAAGAAATTAGCAAAGGCCCAGCTAAATTCACATCCCTAATTTCTCCAGTTCCCACTGAACTTGAGATATGGGGACAATCTCAGCTTTGCATTGCTATGTGAGATTTGCCCAATATCCTTCAAATAAATAAATAAATAAATAATCTGAGTTGGTTTTCTGTCACATGCAACCAGAGTGCTGACTAAAACACTCATGAAATAAAATTAATATTAAAAAAAATAACTTGTTTTGTTTAATTCTTTTTTTTGTACTGAAAAAAACCCACTCATTGTAACCTTTATACACAGAACTCATTCCCTAAAGTTTTATTTCTTACCTATTGGTCTGAGTCTAGTATCATCTAGCACCTGGAACATAATATTTGTTGACACAGATCTATTTATGCATCAAGAACAATTTATACTGTATGACAGGCCTCATGCTGGGGGCTGGGACCACATAGTTGCTGCTGCTCCAGTGACTTAGAGTTTAGTCAATGAGATAGACAAAGTGATTTCATGTGATGTGACATGATATCATATAATTACAGGAGAATAGGTGGGAAAGTATCATGGAAGAGATGACACCTCAAGTAAGTCTTGAAGAAGTAAAGGAAGAAGGAAATTCCAGTCAGAAAGAGCCAGAGACAAAGGCATAGAAATGAGAGATGGAATGTTGCATTTGGAAATGTGTCAGCCTTTCTGTATGCCTAAAGCAGGGAGTGGAGAGGACAGGGGGCTGGGTGGGGAGCAATAGGGAAGTAGCTAAGCTGCAAATCAAGAAAGAACATGAATAAAAAGATCTTGAACTTTATGGCGTAGGCAGTGGGAAAACGATCATAAAAACACTGTAGTAGAACAAGACTGTGTTGTAGAATATGAGTATATTGGGAGGAATCAGGATAGAGACAAAGTTCTGTAAACACAGAAATTGCAGTCTTTGAGCTAGTAAACTATTATGCAAAATTATGAGGTAAAATAAAATCTTTCAGACTCAACTGATTTTTTCTTTTTTATTATTAACTTACACTTTCCTTACGTTTTCTTTTACACATAGATAATTTAGGAATTGTTAAAACATTACCATTTTCAATGTGTCTGTATTTATTGTATATTTTCAAAATCTAAGCTGAGAATCTCTGTCTTACCAAGTGAGTTGAACCAATTCACATAGGTTTAATGATGTGTTAGAAATTATTTGCCAACTTTTTCCATATTTTCTATTTTACATTTTTCCTTTTGTTTTTTTCTGTTATTCTCCTTTCCTAACTTCTGTTGAATATACTAAATTTTACTCTGCTGGATTGGAAGTTACACATTATGATTTTCATCTTCTGGTCATTATCTCAACTTATCCAGACTCATTCTCATATTTATTATTCATTTATTTATTTCCTGTAGTAAAAGAATTCAAATACTTATCAATATTTATATTCTTCATATCCCCTTCAATTCCAACAGAAATGTTTACCAGGATCTTGTTTCTACCTGGATTCTAACACCAACCTCTCCCATGTTGACTTTTTCTAGAATTTAAATGTGAATTAATAAAATGTTGCTGTATTTGTTCATTGCATCTTTAGACAAGAAAGTTTACTAAGTTATTTATTTTTCCTATCTTATGGATTTTTAAAAAAATTATTTTGCTTCTTGCTGGAGATTTTCCTCCAAGAGTGTTTTTAGAGTATGTGTTAGGTAGTCTGAGGCCTACAAATTCTTACATTATTTTTACTTCACTCCAATATTTAAGTGATAATTTGAAATTATAGGCTTAACTTTTTTCTATCAACACTCTGACAATATCATTACATTTCTCTTTGCACCTAGGGTTGTTTTTGAGGAATCTTGGCTGGAGGTACAGTTGGTCCTCATCAGTATACAGAGGATAACAAAAGCCATGCGTGGGAGTGAGATCACCAACTGGAACACAGATAAAGAGAAGAGAACCAAAAATGAACTCTTGAGAAAAGTCAGCACTTAAATGGGGGATAAAGAAAGAGGTATTGCGAACTAGACAGGAAGGAACATGCAGAGATTTACAAAGATAACCAGGAATATGTCATGTAAACCAACAAAAGGGGCAGTTTCAAAAAAGAGGGAATAATCAACATCAAAAATTACAAAGAGGTCAAGTAAGATTAAATACTCCAAACTGTTCACTGCATGAAACACTGTGTCCAAGTTATTGTACTTTTTTGTTTAAGATGCAAAGGTTTGAATTAGGAAGACATTAGTGAGGAAGAGAGAGAGAAAGGACAAATGACGTGTGCCCTCCAGGCACTGGAGGGGACAGGGGCATGAGCCCAGCTGCATTCTTTTGCATGCAACCATCCTGTTTTCCCAACACAATTAATTGAAGAGATTGTCCTCACTCCATTGTACATTCTTGGCTCCTTTGTTGTAAATAATTTGCTTATATATGTGTGGATTTATTTCTGGACTCTCGACTCTGTTCTGGTGGTCTGTGTGTCTGTTTTTGTGCCAATACAATACTGTTTTGATTACATGGCTTCAGTATAGTTTAAAATCAGGGGGCATGATTCCTCCAGCTTTGTCCTTTCTCAAAAGATTGCTTTGGCTATTTGGGATATTTTGTGGTCCAATACATATTTTAGAATTATTTGGACTCATTCTGTGAAATGTACCATTGGAATTTTGATGGGATTACAGTGAGCCTGTAGATTGCTTTAGGGAGTACTGACATTGTAAGTGTTGTCTTCCATCATAAGCATGAAATGTCTTTGCATTTATTTATGTTTTCTTCCATTTATTTCATAAGTGACTTAACAGTTTTCAATGTATAGGCCTTTCACATCTTTTGTTAAATTTATTTCTAGTTATTTTATTCTTTTGATGCAATAATAAATAGTATTTTTTTCAATTTTTATTTTTGATAGTTTGTTGTTAGTATATAGCAACACCACAGATTTCTGCTTATTGATTTTTGTATCCTGCAACTTTATTGAATTCATTTATTGTTTATTAGTTCTAACAGCTTTTTGGGCTAATGATTTTTGTGGCTCTGACTCCAAATACAAAGAAAACAAAAGCAAAAATAAACAAATGTGACTATATTAAATTAAAACACTTCTGCTCAATGAAGGAAACCGTCATCAAAGCAAAAAGGCAACCCAATGACCCTGGCCAGTGTGGCTCAGGTGGTTGGAGTATTGTCCCCTAAAGTGAAATGTTGGGATTTGATTCCCAGTCAGGACACATACCTGGGTTGTGGGTTTGGTCCCTTGTTGGGGCACATTTGAGAGGCAATCTATCAATGTTTCTGTCTTGCATCGATGTTGTTCCCTCTCCCTCTCTCCATCCCTGTCTCTCTGAAATCAACAACCATGTCTTTGGTGAAGATTTAAAAAAAAAAAAAAGCAACTTACTGAATAGGAAAAGGTATTTATAAATCATACATTGGATAATGGGTTAATATCTAAAATATATTAAAAACTCATACAACTCAACAAGAGAAACAAAACAACTCACTTAAAAAATGGACAGAGAGACTAAATAGACATTTTTCCAAAGAAGACCTACAGATGACCAAGAGGCACAGGGATAATTATGATTATAATTAATAATCATAAATTATTAGGGAAATACAAATGAAAACCACAATGAGATATCAATTCACACCTGTCAGAATGGCTATTATCAGAAAGACGAGAAATAAGGAGTGTTGGAGAGGATGTGGGAAAAAGGGAACACTTATAAACTGCTGGTGGGACTGTAAATTGTTTCAGCCACTATAGAAAACACTATGGGGATTCCTTAAAACATTGAGAATAGAACTGCCATATGATCCATCTATTCTACTTCTGGGTATTTATCAGAAAAAAAAAGCACTAACTTGAAAAGACACCGGCATGCTTATGTTCACTGCAGCATATCTACATTGGCCCAGTATGGAAGCAGCAGCCTAAGTGTGCACTGATGGGTGAGTGGATACAGAAGATACAATACAGGTATGGAACACTACTAAGCATTAGTAGGAATAAAGGCTTACTTACCTTGACTGCTGTGGCTCAGCTGGGCAGCCTTTTAAAAGTGAAAAGCAACTGGTTCAATTCTTGGTCAGGCCACAGGCCTGGGTTGTAGATTTGTTCCCAGGCTGGGATGTGTGCAAGAGGAAGCCAATCAATGTTTCTCTCTCACATTGATGTTTTTTTCTCTATCTTTCTCCCTCCCTTCCCTTCTCTCTACAAATAAATCACAAAAATCATTTTAAAAACTTTTTAAAGGAATAAAATCTTGCCTTTTGTGGCAATATGGATGGATGTTGAGAGAATAATACTAAGTGGCCCAGGCTGGTGTAGCTCAGTGGATTGAGCTGGGGCTGCAAACCAAAGCATTGCAGGCTCGATTCCCAGTCAGGGCACATGCCTGGGTTGCGGTCCATGTGAGAGAGAATAATACTAAGTGAAATAAGAAAAAGAAAGACAAACACTATATGATGTTGTAAAATCTAAAAAAACAAGAAATGAACAAAACAAAACAAAAATAAACTCATAAATATAGTGAATAGAAACAGAGAATAGATCAGTGGCTACTGGAGGGAAGGGATTGAAGGGTGGGCTAAAGGGAGGAAGGGCCAAATGTCTGATCATGTACAGTAATTAGACTTTTGGAGTGACACCTTTGTTGTGTACACATATGTTCAATTATAATGTACACCTAAAATTTATATAATAATTTATACATACATACATACATACATATATATCAGCTCTCCCTAATCATTACAGGCATATATATATTCATACATATATGTGTTCCATATATATATATATACAATGGATTATAGATATCACTGTGCAGAGATGAATCTGTAAGTCCTTACTTACAACCAGGGAGAAGCAACAACCAGGGAGAGCAAAAGGGCTGGCTCAGTGTTCATGAGGAAGAACCCATGAGAAGCAGTCAAACAGGACTACAAGTCAGATGTCTCTGGTTCAAGATTTGCCACTATCTCACTTACATTCCTAAGACACATGTTCTCATCTAAAACCTCAGTGGTCGAACTAGATGGTCTCTCAGGTACCTTCTAGCACTAAAATTCTATTGTGTGGATATTTGAAACCTCAGCTCCTAAATCCTGAAGTCTGGAGGGTTTCCTGTACAGAATTTCCTGTTATGGGACAAAGGGAACAGAATTTCAGACAAGAGAAATAACAGGCTGAGTTCATCAGGGAAACCTTCATGAAGGAGTAAAATTTAAGTGAGTATTGAAGAATTGGCAGGAATTTAAAAAATGAGTATGGTCAAGGGCATAAGAGTCAAAAGTAAAAATAATTTTTCACAAAATATGGGTAGACCTCACTGATTAGAGGGGAAGATTTATTATAGGTAGTATTGGGAGAGAAAACTGGAAATGATAAATTGACTAGATTGTGATGTATTCTGAATAGTAAGTAAAGAATTATGCCAATCTGAATTTCTTGGAGAACTAGAGAAAGGAAAGGTGGTGTTGTGTATAAGATAACATGGTGATGTGCAAGATGAATTGGAGCCAGAACTGTTGCCTAAGAAATCTGTAAGAGGACTGCCAAATGGCCTGTTTATGAGATTTTTAAAAATTTAATCTTTACTGTATTTTTTCCAAAACCATTTAGTCCCCTTACACCCCCTCCCTCCAGCAATCCCCATCCTGTTGTCCATGTCCATAAGTTCTTTTTCTTTTTGTGCAATCCCTCCACTCCAAAACCTCACCCCCTTAGCTGTCATGCTGCTCCTTAAAAATTGAGGATATAGAAACAGAGCATTATTTTCTATTGAAAATAATGTATAGAGATTGAACAGGGCACAGTTCCTCCTTGGGGGCGAAAGAAACTGAATTGCCTTCAACTGCCCATCCCCATGTGGGAAACCTATAAAAAGGTAGCTTTCCTTTATTTATGTAAGACTATATAGCTCTTTCTAATCATAAATCCCTCTTCCTAATGGGTTTGAATGTGCAAGTTTGGAAGTAGAAGCAGGAGAGAGCTGAAGTACTTCATAGAATAAAGAGAACCTGTTTGGAGTTCCAGGTATTCAACCATCCTGGAAGAAAGGGGTGAGAAGCAGAGAATGAGGGTGGGGTGGGAAAGTGGGGCACTAAGTAGAAAGGAGTGCCAGTAAGAGCCCCTTAATGGTGGGATGTCCCATGAACATACAAAAATGTGATTTTACACTGTTCCCTACTTAATGTATTGAGTTTCCAAGTGACAAAACAACCATTTCCCTTTCAGACTTTGGATTGACTTGGAAATAGAGAGAAGGGTCAAACAGATCATCAAAATATTGGCTATGTCAGTAGTGAAGTTGGACTAATAAAATCACTTGACCTGAAGCCACAACTGGGATTTCTAATGCTTCTCTCCCAGTCTAGAACTCAAAAAGATACTCCCTCCACCACACCCCCAAACATAGTCTGCAAAGCAGACACTTATCTGAGTAGGTACAGAAGGAATCACAACCTCATGCAAATTGGGAACTAGCCACTAGAAGTAAGGAAAGAGAAACTAGTTTCCAGATCTACCTCCATAAGGCAGGACAGGAGGAACCTTACAAATGTGTACTTAACACAAGGAATCTAGAACAGAATAAACATGCCATGGACATGGAGATCAAAAAGAGAAAGAAGAAGAAACTAAGTCTCACACAATGAATTTGAACCCATTCATACCCCAGGTTCTGTGTTAATCATAAATAACTCATAATAGAAATCCAGTGTTCCTTTGCAATTTGAAAAGAAGCTCTTTTCATTTTTTGAATGAAAATATTCCAGATATCATTCTTTCTGTAATCATAGACCACATTCCCAGCTCAATAGTAATAACCCAAATCCTCTTCTCACAAGAAAAGGAATGAGCTGTTATTACTCTCTTAGCATGTTACTGACCCATGACTTAAAGGTCCCATGACAGGGCCCTGGCCTAGTGAGTTAGTTAGTTAGAGTGTTGTCCCAACACACCAAGGTTGTGGCTTCAAGCCCTGGTCACAGCACTTACAAGAATCAACCAATGAATGCATAAGTAAGTGGAACAACAAATCCATGTCTCTCTCTTTTCCCCCTCACCCCACATCTCTACCTCTCTCTCTGTTTCTCTGTCTCTAAAATCAATAAATTTTTAAAAACTCTTTTTAAGTCCCATGACAAGGGACCACTGTGTTGCTATAGTAATCAGAAATCTGACTCTCCCTGGAGAAGTCAGTATTGTTCAGTTACATTCTCAGAGAAGAGAAGAATTAGGGATGGAATCCTAAAAAGGAAAAAGAACATAAAATTAATATCCCATTTTATTGACTTGGTGTATTCATTCTCCCTGTGAAAAATACAAGGTACATCTCCTCTCATTGATAAATTAATGTGGGAAAGTGAGGCAGGACAGTGAGAAGCAAGGAAATTCCTAGGCAAGTGGAATGAGGAAACTGGGAGAAAAATATTAAACATGGCCAAATAATTGGAACAAGTAAAAGTGGATCACAAGGTCTTATCTCCCCTAACCAAGGACACTTGAGTGAAAATGATTTATACCTCTCCTCCCTAACCAGAGAATGAATAGTTGGGGAAAATAGAGAACAGAGACCTAATTAATGCCATTTGTGCCAGCTAAACCCAAGGACAGATGACGTTAGAGGAACAAATGACAAAAACCCCATTAGAGCCAGGCAGACCCAAGATTAAAGTAAAACAGTAAAGCTACCAAAGAATAATCCCAAGCTACCCCCATATGCCCATTTTAATGCATCAGCATATTAAAAATGCACATAGAAATCTGATGAATATTCTGCTGAAACCCTGCCCTAATATTCTCACCCACAGAAGAAAGACAACCCCTGAAAATAAAGAATATCTGTGCATGCCCATGCCCCTCATCAAGCATGAACTTTTTACTTCCTCCTCAACTCTAAGAGTCCCCGCAAGATTTGCAACCAGGGGAGCAGCAAGCACTGGCAGCTCATTCCAGGTTTACCTCAGATCCTGTCTCCAAGGCCCCCTTTCCTCCCACTTCCCACTGAGCTAACAGCAGCCCCACCTCAGCTCACTTCCTTCCAATAACGTTTCTAGGGAGTCAAAGCAGAGCACTGCCTAGTCTCTCCCTGTTGCTTCTTCTACCCCAAGTCCTTCCTTTTTTTCACTGTCCCCAGCTTTAATAAATGTTCTCTCTTAATCACCTGGACTCATGTTGTGAAGCCTTTGCTCTACAAAGCCAAGAACCCACACACTTCAGGCCGGTCTGAGACAGACACAATCTGAGCTGGTCCCTGTCTGGTAACAATCAGACCAATCTGTTTCTTTTATGCCTCTTGGAAAAGAGTGTTGTTTGTTACTCATTCAGCTGTGTACACCACCATTCCTTATCACAGCAGTAAGATGCCTGTTTGAGACAGAAAGAGATTAGGATGGGAAATTATTAATACAATAAAGGGAAATTCTCCTAAGATCCTAAATCCTCACCCAAACTATTAATACTCTCTAATGGAAACTGTCACCCACTGGAATCAATTATCAAATAAACTGTATCAACTATTTTCCTTTTGGGATTATGATCTGATAATTACACCTAGCAGAAACTACATTTTAAAATTGAATAAAGAGTTTTATACATAATGAAAGTTTCATACAGAACCAATTCATAGTGATTCTATTTATCAACTTAAATTATATTTATCAATTCATAAATATTGCATACATAAACCTAGACATTTTATTTAAAAGTAAAGTAAAAATTAATCCAACCAAACATGAAATTACTGTATGATATTTAAGGACACGGTGGGGAATTAACAAACCAGTCTTAGTATTAAATGTTCCAAATTTACCCAATCTGATGTGCAATTAGAAAGGAAATCAAAATTAAAATTAAAATACTAAACTATGTAGCAATAAATATCAAGTACATCAGTGGCGCAAAATAGAATGTCTAAAGTGGAATGCAATGTATTTAAAACTCATGAGACATGGTGAAGAATCTAATCAATGTATTTGTTTTAGTATTTATTCCTAAATAACAATAAAATAAATAAAAATAAACTAGCTAGCAATCAACTTGAGAAGCTAGAAAAAAGAGCTACATTATAAATCTAAAAGTAGTCAAAGCAATGACTGACAGATCTTAATGAAATGAGTACTACTAACAATAGTAATCAAAAGCAGCAAAAACAATTTTAGATGTGTAATTTATGGGGCTAGTGAAGGTATAAGAAGAAAACTTTTTCCTACATTATAATCCTGGAACTGGAAACTAAATGCCCATAAATGTTCAACAATAAGGAAATGCTTATGTTATAACTATAACTATTCTATATTATAAAATTTGTATTCACTATTTGAATAAATGAGATAATTTTATACAAACTACCCTATATTACATTTCCTAACCTCATGCCTTTACATACCAGCTTAAGGGTTCTTGCTGTGTTCATGTACCCATTCTATGATTTTCTTAATCTTTAAATCAGTTCACTTGAAAAAATGTGGTATTTTTATAACAGCAGTATCTTTCAAATCACAGGTTGGATATTTTGGATAATGACTACTTTTTTTCAAAGGTCCTTCTTGTCCTAGTTCTAGATAAGGAAGCACAACCCTTTTAAGTACCTTGAGTGAGCCTCTTTGCCTGAGCAGAATAAAGTTCAGGCACTCTTAGCATAGCCCTTCCTAATTTGTGAGCACACAGCCTCCACCCAGAATGTCTACCTGAGGTTGGGTTGATGGAAACAGTGGCACTTGGAGCTGAGCCAACCAACTGGGAATTGTCAAGAGACAAGCTAGTTACAGACGGCAATGGCTGAGGGCACCAGAGAGGCTGCCCACTCCCCTCTTTATAAAGTGGATTCAAAACACACCAAGAAAAAGAGATGAAATTTAGCCAAGGGCAGACATTTGTCTTTAATTCTGAGAAGGAATTTTCTCACACAAGTTCATGAAGCATCACTCCTTTCTGTGCCACCAGGACAAAGCAGAAGACAAATGTGATAAATATTTGTCTTTTTTCAGGGAGCTGCATGTGCCCCCTGCTTGAAGGGAGCTTTCCCTAAGTCCTCTGACAACATGGAAGGATCTCCCTTCCAACCTTAAAATCAAGAGTTTCCCAATAATATTGAAGGACTAATAGCATCCCCTCAAAATAGTCTAGACATTGCCCCAAACACTAGAGGAGATCTGAGTCCCCCACTTCTCTCCAACATTTCAAAGGTCTTGGACAAGCTTCTGTTTCAGGATTGTGATATGTTGTTATTTTAGGTTAAAATGATAATCACTCACTGATTCATCCATAAGTCAATAACAATTTCCTGAGCACCAACTCTATGGGATAGGAGCATGCCTGAAGCCCCAATCCAGAGCTCAGGGAGAGGAAGAGATAAATGGAAGAGAGGTCAGTGAGAGAACCAGACAAGACTGCCCAGGAGGGGTTTCTTAAATACACAGTCCCCTCTCCCCTCCAGAAAATCATGGTTTCCCTGGGGTTGCCAGGGCCAACAGCTCCACCCTATATCTCGTACAACGTATTAATTCTGTGCATGTACACTTGTTGCCAGTGGAAATCAGGGTCTTCCATGGAATTGCGAGGAAAACATTCCAATTACCCATGCACAGCATATTGTGGAATGGCAAGGTTTTTTCGAGTAGAAATCTTCCCTTATTTCCAATGTATCATCTCCTTCCATCTTAACTTGGGGAAACATCTGATTATATCTTGGCCAAAACAAGGCAAAATGAAAAGCCAGTGTCCAGAGTTTCTGGTTCATATTAAAGCTTAATCCTTCGGAGCCCACATCATCTGCTGCGGGCCCACATGGCCATGTGCTCCCTGGTGACAGAGAACGTGTGCATGAACACAGTGAGTGCAGGTCACAAGAAAGAGTTTCTTTGTTCCCCTGACATTATATTAGCTTGGAGTTGGTACAGACCAGGTCCTTTTCCAAAATAACCAATCAAGTTCCCAAGTTTCTGCAAGCCTTTGATAGGTTCACAACCCCTGGTTACACTGACAGGCCTCCCTGGTCAAGCTCCTGCCATTGCGCTGCCCCCAACAGTCTCAGACCAGAGGGGAGGTGGGAGGAGTGTAAATCCCCTTGGTGGAGAAATGCTGGAATCCCCTGGGATGTGAAGCTATTGCTTTCTGGGGAAGCAAACAGGCTTATGCTCCCCAGTTTATTAAACTCAATGTGTAACTCCCTTTGTTCTCTTTTTTAAAATTAATAATTAGCCAACTATCCATGGTGATGTAATTATTACATAATATCCCAGAAGCAATGGAAGGAGGGTGTGTGGGATGCTGCCTCAAAGGGCAGAGTCTGGGTACATATGACAAAGCCTCTATCTTAAGGATGTTCCTTGCTCAAAAGTGCAATACAACTTTCCTCCTATCTAAACTTTTAACTTAAAGACATTTTCTGCTATCATATTTCCAGTTCTCTTTGGAGTTTCTGATGAGTACTGGCTATTTTTGTTTTAGGACCAGACATGCTTAATTCATCATCACAACTCCTAAACTGACCCCCTTCCTCCTTTAAAAAAAAAATCTTGTCATAGTATTTGCCTTACAGAACAACATTGCCTTGTTATAAAGTAATTAAATCCATGCATTCTGAGGTAGGAATGCTTGGCACAGACCCTGACTCTGTCATTTCCTACTTATGTGATCTTGGCAAGTTACTGAAAGTCTGTGTATCTCAGTTCTGCATACTGGATGAAGATAATATTCACGTTTAACCTTGGAGAGCTGTGGTGAGGATTAAGTGAGAGAATCTCTGTGCTGGTTAGCACTAAAAAAATATTAACTGTTAATGTTATTCACTCTGCTTTAATAGGAACCAGCACACTCTCAGCCTCTTTTCTTAAAAATTACAGTTATCATTCTACCAGAAGCTTTTTATATGCTTATATTAAAGCAGATTCTATTCATTCTTTACTGAGCAGGTGTTTTAAAATTTTTACTCTAAGAACTGCCAAGTTTTCCTTAATTTATCAAAGTATTTCAACTTTTTAATTTCTATTTCAAAGACATCTTACTTAATTTGATGTTATTTACATTTAATAATCTTATATTCTCTTCCATTATTTATATCCTTGGTAAATAATCTAAAAATAATTAAATTGCTTTGTAAAACTGAAAAAACAACATTAGCATTACTGTTTGTATTCATTGAATCATAAAATTTTATTAATTTTCACATTGCACTCTACAGAAAATACAAAGTATATGTCCATATCTAGGAAATTAAACAAAATTAGAAAACACAGAAAAATCTTCCCAAGTCAAAAATGTGTACTTTATAACAAGTTCTGATCATTTTTATTTTTCTGATCACTTTTACAGTACAACAAAATGACTATGTAACTCTTAACCTTTATGCAATCTTATCCCGTAAGCAGCCACACCTATTGAGTTAAGAGTGTGGATATATATACATGGAGAGAGAGAAGGTGATAGACTAGCCTCTTGAACAAACCAGCACTGGGGCCAGGAACACCTTGAGAGGAACAATGGTGTTATTCAGAAGCTCTGTCCTCCTCTTAGTCCTATGCCTGCTGCAGGGGTCCAAAGCTTCCCTTGTTCAGCTGAATAGCAATGGCTATGAAGGCATGGTTATTGCTATAGACCCCGGTGTGCCAGAAAATGAAATACTGATTGAACAAATAAAGGTAAGAAAAATGGAATTTTCTTCTGTTTGAATTATAGAGAAGGAAAAAAGTTAGTAGTTAATAATTACTATGGAAATTTCTGAATGCTCCAGAAAGTTTACAAGTAGACAGTGCAGTGAGGACAATGCTGGCATGGACAGTGAGAACTGGAGGCATTATAGGAGATTCTCCCCTTTTCCATGTAAAATCAAATATGAGGCCCAGGGTTTCACTGATCCCAAGTTTGTTCATCTATAAATGTGCAATTGAACTTGTCTTTTTTTTCCTAATTTATTAACTTTGGGGGTGGGGGGAGAGAGAGAGGTTTGTTATTCCACTTATTTATGCATCCATTGGTTATTCTTGTATGTGCCCTGACAGGGGATCAAACCCAGAATTTTGGCATACTAGGACAATGCTCTAACCATCTGAGCTACCTGGCCAGGGCTTGGACTTACCTGTTGTTTGAACAACTGTTGAATGCTTATAGCAAGACAACAGGGAATGAAAAGATTCTTCCCTCATGCAATGTACCTTCTTTTCAGATACAGATAATAAAAACATGTAAGTGTATAGCAGGACAGTGGGTAGTAAGTTGCTATGGAGTCAAATAAATCAGCAAAAGAGGGTACACAGTGTTGTTGGGCTGGGCTAGGGGTAGGGTGGTCAGTGAAAGCCTTACTGGCAATGTGTCCTCTAAGCAGAGACCTAAGATGAGTGAGGGAAGAGCCCACTGAAAATCTGGGGGAAGGAATAGAGGGTACAGCAGCAGGAGGCGATAGCTTTCTTGTTGGAGCCAGGGTAATGGCTGTAAATGAGAAGGTGGAAGGATGGGAGAGCTGAAGTTGGAGAGGTAGCAGAAGCCCAGGTCAGTGGAAAGACTTAGGCTCGTACCCTGAATCCGACAGGATCTATGGAAGGATTCTCAGCAGAGGAGAGGTGTGCTCTCTCATGCCTGTTCTAGAATCACATTGACTGTAGTGGTGAGGAAACTCGGTAGAGGGCTTTCAGTTGTCGCTCATCCTGTGTCAGTTCTGCACAGCATAGAGGTGTAGAGGGATACCTGCTAGGAAGCTGTTGTTGATGAGAAGTGATGGTAACTAGGAAGACGGATATTCCAGTAGAGATCATCCCCTGAGATTCTGAACATATTCTGAAGCTATCACAGACAAATTTGTTGATGGTTTAGATGTATGTGGAGTAGGTGAAAGTAGCAGGGAAAGATAGGTGTCAAAGAAGACTCCAAGGGTTTTGGCCTCTCCACTTGGAAAGAGGGAATTATCATCAACTGGGAAGGGGAAGACTTAAGTGATTATTTGGCAGCTGAGATATCAGGAGTAAGGTTGGGACATTTTGAATTTGAGATGCTTATTAGATATCCTTGCAAATGGAGATAGAAATCAGAATTCAGAAGGCAAATCTGGGTAGGGATAAACACTGGGGAGTCATCAGTGTGTAGATGAGATTTAACACCATGAGAACAAATGAGCTCTTTAGGTAGTGCAGACAGTGGAGAGAGAGGCTCCAGAACTGAACCAAGGACTGCATTTCTAAAGTTTCTTTCAACTGTAACATTCCTGGTAATAAAGATTGGTGTTACAATCTTTGTTTCCCCTGGCCCTGTCATCAACATCCACTATGTCCATACATTCAGTTCCTCCACTATTGTGTCCTTAAGCTCACTGTTTTAGCCTTTTATATGGGTACTGTTATCTAGCACAAGCAGATAGGCATGACCTGAATTGTGAGCAGTGATTATGGGGTTGCCATTTATCGCTCATTCTGTGTAAACTCCTGCAGCATAGCGATGTTCACTTATTGATACCTTTTGAATGCCAAAGGAAGGTAAAGATCCCTTTTCTAAAGAACAAATCTTGAACAGCAGTTAATGTAGCTGATTCTGAATGACAGCTTCTCAGTTTCTAGGGACTGTTGATTAGTTTCAAATACACTGAACTTCAGAAATCAATATTTGGAAGAATTAATCATAGTAGTAAAAAATTTGCTAAAATGGTCTTCTACTGAAAGTGTAACTAAAAGTTCAATTGTTAGTAGACATTCCCAGCTTATACGAGGTTTCCTGACATTCTCTCAGCCTGCTAGAAAGTCCTTCCATTTACAATATCAAACAACCATGTAAAATACTATCATCCACATTATCTAGAAAAGAAAACTGAGATTTGGAGAAATTAAATGATTTTTCAAAGGTTCTCTGAGTAGCACAGTCAGAGTGGAGATCTAGCACATGGGCTTTGAACACTTACTTACAGGCCAGAGTTTGAGTTATGACTTGTGCAAGGTGACAAATATCACTCTCTTTTTTTGTAACTGGTGAACCGCCATGTGGACAAAACTTTACTCCTGGGATAATATCTGACCACAAAAATATTATTATGATAAATCGATTCATAATTTATGGTCTGAGATGTCAATTGCCAACTTTCTTTCTTTTTTTTTTTTTAGTTTAACACATTTATTCCTTTAGTTGGACATCCTCTACACACAAATTAGATGGTTTAAGATTTTTGAGTGGAAAGGAATTTAAGTCTTAAGAGGTTTTATGACTGCAGCCTGGAGCAAAGGAAGAATCTTTCTCCCACTGGCAGCTGTCTTTATTTCTGTATTCATGTGTCTTTTTAATTTGAGAGTACTTACTTTTAGAAACATTCATATTTTAATCTTCTTTGCCCCAACTGGAATGTTTTGGGAATTCTTAGAAATAATTTAGAATGAATATTATAGGACTTCTGCTTGAAAAACCTGCAGGAACAATTATTAGCCAAGTTAGTATGCCCCAAGAGATCACAGTCATCTGCTACAGGGTTGATGAAATAGCTCCATGACCAAGAACATACCACCACCCAAGACTGTCCAAAGGGACATGGAGACTCCAAAGTAAATAAAGTACCTTGGAGTTATACAATGTATAACCCACACAACTGTATATGGCAACCCTACATTTCCAGTTGGTACCATAATTCAAGCCTCCATATATACCTTTAAAAATTTTTGAGATATAATTGACATATTATATTAGTTTCATGTGTACAGTGTAATGATTTGATGTTTGTATATATTGGAAAACAATCAATAAAATAAGCCTAGTTAATATCCATCACCATAATATAGTTTTTGTTTTTTTTCTTTTTCTTTATTTTTGGTTCCATATATAAGTGAGATTGTACAATATTTGTCCTTCTCCATCTGAGCTTTTTAACTTAGCAGAATGCCTTCAAAGTCCACCCATGTTGATAGAAATGACAGGATGTCCTTCTTTTTCATGGTTCAATAATATTCCACTATTTATACATACCACATTTTCTTAATCTAGTTCTCTGTCTATGGACTCTTAGGTTGCTTCTGTGTCTTGGTCATTGTAAATAATGCTGCAGGGAACATGAGAGTACCTGTATCTTCCCAAACTAGTGTTTTCATTTCCTTTGAATAAATACCTGGTACTGGAATTGCTATATCAAATGCTAGTTCTATTTTTAATTTCTCAGGAACCTCCATACTGGTTTCCATAGTGACTGCACCAATTTACATTGCCACCAAATGTGCACAAGGGTTTCCTTTTCTCCATATCCTTGTCAACATTTATTATTTCTTGATAATAGTCATCCTAACAGGTGTGAAATGATAACTCTTTGTGGTCCTGCTTTCCATTTCCCTGAAGGCTAGTGATGTCATGCACCTTTTTATGTACCTATTGGCCATTTGTATGCCTCCTTTGGAAAAAAAAGTCTTTTCAGATCCTCTGCCCACTTTTTAATCAGTTTGTTGTTGTTGTTGTTTTGCAATTATCTTTGCTTTTGTTATCAAATCCCCCAAAAATCACTGCCAAGACTAAATCAGGGAACTTATGTTTTATTCTAGGAGTTTTATAGTTTCAAGTCTTACATTCAAGTCTTTAATGCATTTGAGTTAGTTTTTGTATACAGTGTAAGAAAGCGTCCAGTATCGTTCTTCTGCATGAGTCCGTCTAGTTTTCCTAACACCGTTTATTGAAGAGATGGTCCTTGCCCAACTTTGTCATAAATTAATTGATGACATATGTGTAGGTTTATTTCTGGACTTTTCATTCTGTTCCATTGAACTATGTGGCTGTTTTTATGCCAGTACCATACTCCTTTGATTACTACTGATGTGTAGTATATTTTGAAATCAAATAACATAATGTCTCCTGCTTTGTTCTTCTTCCTTGAAATTTCTTTGACCACCCAGGATCATACAAATTTTAGGTTGTTTGTTTATTCTGTTTCTGTGCAAAAGGCGATTGGCATTTTGATGGGAATTGAATTGAATCTGTAGATTATCTTGGCTAGTATGAACATTTTTAAAAACTATTTTATTGATTATGCTATTACAGATGTCCCAGTTTTTTCCCTTTGCCCTCCTCTGCCCAGTACCCTCCTTTTCTCCAGCAATACCCCCCCCACTTTATTTCATGTCTATGGGTCATGCATACAACTTTTCTGGCTTCTCCATTTCCTATACTATTCTTAGCATCCCTGTCTACTTTGTGCCGACCAATTATGCTTCTTAATCCCTGCATCTTTTCCCTCACTCTCCTCCTCCCTCTCCCAGCTGATAACCCTTCATGAAATCTCCACATCTATGATTCTGTTCCTGTTCTTCTTGTTTGCTTTGTTTGCTTTTTAGGTTCAGTTCTTGATAGTTGTGAATTTGTTGCCACTTCAATGTTCGTAGTTTTTATCTCTCTTTTCTTAAATAAGTCCCTTTAACATTTCATATAATAATGGTTTGATGATGAGGAACTCCTTTAACTTTATCTTGTCTGGCAAGCACTTTATCTGTCCATCCATCCTAAAGGATAGCTTTGCTGGATAGAGTAATCTACATTGTAGTTCCTTGCTTTTCATCACTTTGAATACTTGTTGCCAGTCCTTTCTTGCCTGCAAAGTTTCTTTTGAGAAATCAGCTGATGGAGTTATGGGAACTCCTGTGCAGGTAACTGTCTGCTTTCCTCTTGCTGCTTTTAAGATTCTCTCTTTATCTTTCACCTTTGGCATTTTATTATGATGTATCTTGGTGTGGTCCTCTTTGGGTCCAACTTGTTTGGGACTCATTTTGTTTGTTGGACTTGTACATCTATGTCCTTCACCAAACTAGGAAAGTTTTCTTTTGTTAGTTTTTCAAATAAGCTTTCAATTTCTTGCTCTTCCTCTTCTCCTTCTGGCATCCCCGTGATTCAGATGTTGGCATGTTTGGAGATGTCCCTGAAGCTCTTTATACTGCCCTTGGCTTTTTTTGAATTGTTGTTTCTTCTTGCTGTTCCAGTTGAATGTGTATTTCTTCCTTAGATTCCAAATCATTGATTTGAGTCCTGGATTCATCCCCTTCACTCTTGATTCCCTGTAGATTTTTCTTTATTTCACTTAGTGTAACCTTCATTTCTTCCTGTGTCTTTTTTGTGTTGTTGCCTTACTTAATGAGTTTCTGAGCATCCTGATCACCAGTGTTTTCAACCCTGCATCTAATAGGTTGATTATCTCTATTTCATTTAGTCCTTTTTCTAGGGTTTGGTTCTGTTCTTTCATTTGTGCCATATATCTTTGTGTCCTCAATTTGGCAGCATCCCTGTGTTTGTTTCTGTGTATTAGGCAGAGCTGCTTTGACTCCCTGTCTTAGTAGCATGGCCTACTGTGGAAAAGGCACTTATAAATTGTGTGGGGCAGTGCCTTAGGTAATCCCCAAGATGGGGCAACTCACTTCACCATTTGTGCCTCTGTGTGGGGGCAGGACTTGAACAGGGGATGATGCCACTGCCTGGCCTCTGGAAGTTTGCCCATCACTTGCTCTATTTCTAGTCACATCACTTACTCCCTGTATGCAACTAGCTCCCTTCCAGTTGTTACCCTGGTGCTGAATCCTGGAGCAGAGTTGGGGGGACAACATAGGTTCTAAGTCCATGCAGGCCCTTTAGGCAGAATCTCCTGAAAATTCTGCAGTTTCTTCTGCTGCCCCAACACCCCACCCTAGTTCTTATTCCCAGAAGTTATGGGGATTAATCTTCCTGGCACCAGACTCCTGGACTGTGTGATCTCACCTAGGGCTAGGATTCCTCATTCCCGAGGTATCCCTCCCCATTTTTATCCACCACACATGAATGTGGGACCTCCTGTTCTGCTACCACTGCCGCCTGTGCCACACAGTATCTCCATGCTTCTCCACCCATCTCCGAATCTCCCCAACTCTTACCCATCTGGAAACATGTGGCTTTTTTAAATCTTTGGTTGTTGGACTTCCATACAGCTTGATTTTTTCATGGTTCTGGTTGTTATTTGTTTTGAGGTCTAGTTGTAATTCTTTCTGTGGTTGCACAAGGAAGCAAAGTGTATTTACCTACACCACCTTCTTGACCAGAAGTCTAAACATTTTAAAATTATTGATTCTTTAAGCCATGAATATGAAATACCTTTCCATTCATTTCTTTAACCTTCTTTAATTTCTTTCATCAATGTCTTATGTTTTAAGTATACAGTAATTTTACCTGCTTACTTAAAATTTTTCCTAAGCATTTTATTCTTTCTGATTTGTAAATGGGATTATTATCTTAATTCCTCTTTCTGACAGTTTGCTACTATCAGAAATGTACCATATACTGAGTTTGTACCCTGGAACTTCACTGAATTCCTTTAAAAGCTCCAACAGTTTTGAGGGGTGGGATTCTTTAGGGTTTTCATATGTAATATCATGCCATCTTCCAATAGTGACAGTTTTTCTTCCTGCCTTTCTGATTTTGATGTTTTTATTTCTATTCTGGCCTAGTTGTTCTGGCTTGGACTTCCAATACTATGCTGAATAAAAGAGGCAAGAGTGGGTATTCTTGTATTGATCCTCATCATAGAGAAAAAGTTTTCATATTTTATCTCTGAGTATGATGACTCAGGAAAAGGGTGTTGAGAGCTTTCTTGATATTAGCTGTGGGCTTCTCATAAATGGCCTTCATTATGTTGAGGTGTGTTCCTTCTATATCCACTTTTGTTGAGAGTTTTATCATAAAAGAGTGCTGAATTTTGTCAAGTGCTTTTTCTGCTTCTAATGAGATGATCATATGATTTTTAGCCTTTATTTGGCTAATGCGATGTATCATGTTGTTTGATTTGCAAGTGGTAAACTATCCTTGCACCTGTGCAATAAATCCCACTTGATCATGGTGTATCATCATTTTAAAGTATCATTAAATTCAGTTTGCTAATAGTTTCTCTACAATTTCTGCATCTATGTTCATTAGGGATTTTGGCCTGTAATTTTATTTTCTTGGGGCATCCTTATCTGTTTGGTATCAAGATATTGTTGTCCTCTTAAAATGAGTGTAGAAGTGTTCCTTCCTCCTCTATTTTGGGAAAGTTTGAAAAGAACTCATATTAATTCTTTTTTGAATGTTTGGTATAATTCACCAGTGAAGCTGTATGATCCTGGACTTTTTTTGCAGGGAGGGGTTGATTACTGATTCAATCTTCTTACTAGTGATTGGTCAGTTCAGATTTTCTATTTCTTCATGACTCAGTCTTGGCATATTATATGTTTTTAGGGATTGTTTCCATTTCTTCCAGGTTGTCCAAAATTGTTCACAATAGTCTCATAATCCTTTGTTTTCTCTGGTATCACTTGCAACATTTCCTGTTTCACTTCTGATTTTATTTCATTCCTCTCCCTTTTCTTCTTGGTGAGTTCAACCAGCACATACATTTTTAGCTCATGGGCACAGAGAGAGCCATCACTTCAAGCAGAAGGAAACAACTCATTGAAAACTGAACTTACCAAAACAAAAAGGAAAGGGGAAAACATCCTTAGGGAACAGATGAAAATTCTTTTATCTGCTTTAGGCCAGTGATGAAGTAACCTGCAACCTACCATGGGTGCTCTCAAAGCCCTTCTCCTGACTCTCAGTTGATCATCCGGGACTTTAGTTCTCTGAATTAATGGCTCTGTTCTCTTCAGTACATATGAGTCAGCACACTGGCCTGCCTTCGGCAGAAAAGAAAAGAGAGTCCTGGAATTCCTGAAGAAGGAGAGTCCTATTCTGGGCTTACGCTAGGCCAGGAAGTATCATGGATGATAAGAGCCTGCCTTGAAGAAAACAGCAATATAGACTGAGATGTTGCCCACAAGATGAAGAGGTTGGCAACATCATCTAGCTCCTAGGATCTCTCAATTATTCACTGGGTTTGATCATACAGATTAAATTACCATCAGACCCTTTCCTCCATCTATTTCCTCCATTAGACAGTAAGATCTAGAGTAGAACTATTTCTCTTATTAATCATTGTATTTTGGAGTTCAGAATACAGAACAATATGAGATGACATTGTTTTCACCTTGAGAGGAAAGCAACAAGTTCTGTCCCTGATCAAAAAGCTCTACCTCAGCCCTGGCTGGCACAGCTCAGTGGATTGAGCACGGGCTGCGAACCCAAGTGTTGCAGGTTCAATTCCCAGTCAAGGCACATGCCTGGGTTGCAGGCCACGGATCCCAGGAACCAAACATTGATGTTTCTCTCTCTCTCTCTCTCTTTCTCCCTCCCTTCCCTCTCTAAAAAATTAATTAATTAATTAATTAATTAATTAATTTTTTAAAAAAGCTCTACCTCTACTACAAATTTTTCCCTCATCCCACTCCCAGGCTCCAATCTGACTGTGCTTCCCCTGGGGGAATGGGTACGTAATGCAAAACCTCTCCTATGTCCCATGCCTACAAAGTGTTCTAAGCATGCATCAGTTAAGACTGTTCTCTACTTGATTAATGAAGAGTAATGCTATCAACCAGTTTTATGACTGTCTATGTATACAGTACTTTATAAGTCATTTCTGGTTTATACCAACTTTAAAGATAGGTAACAATAGTCCATTTAAGAGATGAGGAAACTAAGCTTCAGGGTGTTATATAAAGTGGCCAAGATCTATTGGCCAGAAAGTGCTAATGCCACCATTGGACCAACTAGGTGATTTTCAAGTCTGTGCTCTTTATCATATTATGCAATTTCTCCTGACACCAAATAGAAACATTTGCCTTTTGATGAAGAATTATATTCAAAACCTTTAAATGTGCAAGACTAAGCTATAAATTTGGATTGAAAGGTGGTAGAGTTAGAATTCTGAAGCAGAGACTTTGCCCACTAGTCAGTTGCTTGTTCTGTTCACTCTCAATCTGGTAAATGCCTGTGATGAACCTCTGCACATTTAGCTCACTCTCACTTGACCATCCTCATGTATTTTTTTGCTTTGTAACAGGACATGGTGACCAAAGCTTCTACTTACCTATTTGAAGCCACAGGGAAAAGACTTCATTTCAAAAATGTATCAATATTAATTCCTGACACTTGGAAGGAAAACTCTCTGTACAAGATACCAAAATATGAAAGCTATGAACATGTAAGAGTCAAAAAAACTTTTCTTAAAATGTTATATTTTCTGGTTCTTCTCCACTGTGCTGCAAATTGTTTCAGAGTTTTCCAATCTAAAAGTTATCTTTTATACTCCTAATGTTTTAAACATCTTTTTAAACATTCTCAGGCTGATGTTTTAGTCGCACCACCTATCCTACCAGGTAGAGATGAACCATACACCAAGCAGTTCACAGAATGTGGAGAAAAAGGAAAAAACATTCATCTCACCCCTGACTTTGTACTTGGGAAAAAACAAAGTGAATATGGACCAACAGGTAGGAATTTAGGTCAACATATAGTTTGCAATGATTCCAAAAAGCAGCTGTGTACCCAGGTTAAGTGTACAAGCCTTAGAGCTCCCCTACTTACTGGCTCTGTGTGACCTTCAACAAGTGAGCTAGCCTCTCTGCCCTTATTTCCTGTGAAATGTTGAATAGAGGTGTTACTACTTTATAGCATCGTTGTGAATGTTAAATTAGATAATCCAAGTAACTGTACTCAGTAGAGTGTCTACAGGGATTTGAACACAGAACAACAATAAGTCTTTTTCTTACAAACCATACTTTTCAGATCTTAATTTTCAACTTCTCCGCATCTGGATGTTAATCAATCACATGCCACCTTGATGGAAGGTAAATGCATGAAAAGCTGAAAAAAAGCCTAGATGACAGTTGCCTGCCAAGAGAAAAGACTCCTGGGCTGTAGTTACTGATATTATCATTTAACTTCTTTGGTTGAACCAGATGTGCTCATCTATTAGTGATCACTTGCACCTATAAAAAAAAATGGCAATTTCATCTAGTTCAATCCAAAAGTTAAGATCATTGGTTCAAATGAATGAAAGCACATTATTTCACATGTTGCTAAACAGGAAAACATGCCTGAATCCACAAACCCCAAGATTATCTCTCCTTCTTCCATTGTCCATTCAATGAGCATTCACTAAGTCTCTCATTTCTGCCACTCAGTTAGCTCTGGCTCTCATCATTACCTGAACCTGTTCCCCGCCCCCCACCCCAGTCTTGAAAGCTCCATCATCTCATCCCATCCCAATCTTGATGCTCCCCCATATGTTAGTCTGACCATGTTTCTTCTCCTTGGCACCTCTAATCTTTTGCTCCCTTATAGCTTTAATTTTGTCCCTACCTAGCATGTCCAGCAAAGTATAAATAGCTCAAGTCCCTCACCATTTGTATCCTTATGTTTCACCCAACTTGCCATATCATCTCTGATGAATTTCCAGGTAGTTTCCATTTGTCCCTGTTAATGTTTCCAAGACTGTGAAAGAAAATTACAAAATTAATTGGTATCATTACAAAAGCACATTTTTAAAACTAGTGAAGCCCCCAAAGCTACTCAGCAAGGTGGAACTTGCCTCTTCCCAATTCCCTTTCTCGTTTCTCAGCAACTGTTTTAAAACTTCTACCATATTTTTCAAGATCTCCAGTCACTTCATTCAATATCATCAATCAACAGATGCCTTCATTAAGAAAACAGAACCCCTGCCTTTTTCTTCTCTACTTCTAAACTCATGCCAGCCTTCACCTAATCTGGAGGAGGATTTTCTCCAGTTTTTAAAGATAACATCCCCACTTGAGCTCTTGCTCTTTGCTCATAACCCTCCCCTCAGCCCTATTCCATAACTGACAGTTTTCCCCTCACTCTTAGACAGAGGTTTCTCCTGTAATGTTAAACATGTGTTTGTGAAAAACTCACATTCTAAAAAAAACAGTGTTCTGACAACAACATGGCTCTTGAAAAGTAAGATTGAGAACATAGTCCTCAAAATATATGCAAGAAGTAATAAAATGATAACAACAACAACAATTACCTGGAAGTATATTTGAACCATCCTGGCATTAGCTTGGTTTGCTGGGGACTGCCATCACAGTAGATAGGAAAAGTAGACACACAAAGAGAGAATGCTGTCAGAATGAGCACAGGCTAGCTGGAACTGAGACAATGACATACCTCGTATTTCCAACTTCCCCTTCTCCATGTCTATTTCCTCGAAGCTTTGCTAATACTAATAAAACAAAATTCCACTTGGTTTTTCTTCCATCAAGCTGTGGATTTACCTTTATTTTTCCGTTTACCCTGAAATTTGTAGAAAAAAAATGTTTTCATTCTGACTCCCTGTAAGTTCATCCTAATAAAGAATATATCCTATTCATTTTATATTTCCTAGTACCTAGTATAGTGTTAAGTATATAATTTATAATTATTTTCATATAATTAATGCTTGTAAGTCCTAAGTGTTATAAATTAACCACTTCATTTAGCTATCCTCAACATTATATATGATCTATACCAATGTTTCCATTTTTTTTCATTATTTATTCCCCTAGGGAATACTAATAGACATTTTTAACATTTAGTTGAAATTTTAGTACCACAAATTTTACATATCTGTTCATGTTATTGGTAGGAGTTGTGGGTGGGGGGCTCCACCCTCAGGGATTCCCACATCCACCACAGCTGAGAATAAGTCTACCAAGACATGATCTGCTTGGGGAGGAAAGGTGTCCCATCTCTCAAAGGAGAAGGGCCAGGAGCCTGTTCCTCAATGGGCTTTTATTGGGTTCAATTTGCATAGGAATACAGATAAAGCTCGTCAATCATTGTCAGGCAGTAATGATCAAATAATAGATAAGTACAAAGAACTATGAGGGCTTATTCTGAGTCAGGGTCAGTTAGCTAAAGGGCTATAACACTTTGGGAAACAAACTCATTTCATGCTCGGACCTTTATGAGAAAATTGAGGGCATTCTAAACAAAGCAGGTTTCACAGGATTTTAGACATTCTTTCTTAGGCCTGATTCCTACCAACTGCCTATTCCTGCCCAGGGCTACACCACCCTCCAGCATTGTTTCAGGCTTAAATCAGGCAGGGGAAGTAAGGCAGCCAAGAGATTAGGAGACTTCTTGCACAGAATGAGGACTCAGGCTGTGTCAAAGCTGAGGAGTGAGGGTCCATCACTCCCTTTTTCTATAGCCCCCCAAGTCCTTCCCTGAGGGCCCCTTCATGACCATACCTGTCTTAGGTCATCTCTCCTTTGAGGAATCTTACCCATCTTTGGCTAATCAGTCATCTGCCCAGGGCCAAGCAGGGTGAAGTAAAAGGGGGCAGAGGCAGCACCCCTGCCAAGGAGATAAGCTTTGTCTCCTTAGTGGCTTGAGTCCCAAGGTCTCTCACTCAGCTTTAGCCGGGGGGGGGGGGGGGGGGGGGGGGGGGGGGGGGGGGGGGGCGGGGGGCGGGGGGGGGTGGTTACAGCTTCTGAAACCAGGCAGGGTGGTTCCCAAACAGGAGTAAACTTTGTAGAACCAAAAACTATTGGAATATCTAAGACATTTTGTCCCCTGCCCCCAAGAACCAAGCCCAGTCTATTTCATCCATAGAATATACATACACACATAATAAATGTTTTGTTGATTTCACATGTTGAAGTAAAAGATGATATACTATATACAATATTATAATTTAAGATAATGCTATATGTTTTCACAAACAAAAATAAATAAATATTGTCACTTACTTAAAACCCAAATATAACTAGGACATTTCTTAAAATATGTGAAGGATGAATTTTGTCACTTGAATTTTGATCATGTGTTTGGAATATTTTCCCACAGGTAGACTGTTTGTCCATGAGTGGGCCCATCTCCGCTGGGGAGTGTTTGATGAGTACAATGAAAAGAAACCTTACTACAGTGCTTCGTCAAAAAAAATTGAAGCAACAAGGCACGACCACTTCAATTTTCTTTTTTTTTTTTTTATTTCAATCATTGTTCAAGTACAGTTTTCTCCCCCCTACTCCCGTTCCAGCCCCTCCACCCAACCCTCCCCCCTTCCCCCCATTACCCCCCACCCTTAGTTTTTGTCCATGTGTCCTCCAAATTTGTTCCTGTAATCCCTTCCCATTCCCCCCTGAAATTCCCTCTTCTCTCCCCTCTGGCCACTGTCAGACTATCCCCTATTTCAGTGTCTTTGGTTATATTTTGCTAGTTTTTTGTTTTGTTTTGTTTTGTTGTTTAGATTCCTGTTAAAGGTGATATCATGTGGTATTTGTCTTTCACTGCCTGGCTTGTTTCACTTAGCATAATGCTTTCCAGCTCCATCCATGCTGTTGCAAAGGGTATGAGCTCCTTCTTTCTTTCTGCTGTATAGAATTCCATTGTGTAAATGTACCATAGTTTTTTGATCCATTCATTTACTGATGGGCATCTAGGTTGCTTCCAGCACCTAGCTATTGTAAATTGTGCTGCTATGAACATCGGGGTGCAAAGGTTCTTTTGTATTGGTGTTTTAGTGTTCTTAGGATAGAGTCCCAGCAATGGAATTGCTGGGTCAAAAGGCAGATCCATTTTTAGTTTTCTGAGGAAGTTCCAAACTGCTTTCCATAATGGTTGTACCAGTCTGCAGTCCCACCAACAGTGCACTAGGGACCCCGTTTCTCCACAACCTCTCCAACACTTGTTGTTTGTTGCTTTGTTTCTGATGGCCATTCTGACTGGTGTGAAGTGGTATCTCATTGTGGTTTTAATCTGCATCTCTCTGATGGCTAGCGATATTGAACATCGCTTCATGTGTCTTTGGATTTTCTGTATGTCCTCCTTGGAGAATTGTCTGTTCAAGTCCTTTGCCCATTTTTTAATTGGGTTACTTGTCTTCTTAGAGTGGAGTCGCGTAAGTTCTTTATATATTTTGGAGATTAAACCCTTGTCTGAGGTATCATTAGCAAATATGTTTTCCCATACAGTTGGTTCTCTTTTTATTTTGATACTGTTTTCCTTAGCTGTGCAAAAGCTTTTAATTTTGATGAGGTCCCATTTGTTTATTCTTTCCTTTATGTCCCTTGCTCTAGGAGACAAGTCAGTAAAAAAGTTTCTGCGTGAAATATCTGAGATTTTCCTACCTACGTTCTCTTCTAGGACTTTAATGGTGTCACACTTTATATTTAAGTCTTTTATCCACCTTGAATCTATTTTTGTATAAGGTGTAAGTTGGTGCTCGAGTTTCATTTTTTTGCACGTAGCTGTCCAGTTCTCCCAACACCATTTGTTGAAGAGGCTATTTTTATTCCATTTTATGTTGCTGCTTCCTTTGTTGAATATTAATTGACCGTAGAGGCTTGGGTTTATTTCTGGGCTCTCTGTTCTGTTCCATTGGTCTATGTGCCTGTTTTTATGCCAGTACCAGGCTGTTTTGATTACAGTGGCCTTGTAGTATAGTTTAATGTCAGGTATTGTGATTCCTCCTACTTTACTCTTCTTTCTCAAAATTGCAGCAGCTATTCGGGGTCGTTTATGGTTCCATATAAATTGTTGAAGTGTTTGTTCTATGTCTGTGAAATATGCCATTGGTACTTTAATCGGTATTGCATTGAATGTGTAGATTGCTTTTGGTAGTATGGACATTTTAATGATATTAATTCTTCCAATCCATGAACACGGTATATGTTTCCATTTGTTTGTGTCCTCCTTGATTTCTCTCCTCAGTGTTATGTAGTTTTCTGAATACAAGTCTTTTACCTCTTTGGTTAGGTTTATTCCTAGGTATTTTATTTTCCTTTTTGCTATTTCAAATGGGATTTTTTTCTTGATCTCTGCTTCTGCTGTTTCATTGTTGGTGTACAGAAATGCCTTTGATTTCTGGATATTGACTTTGTATCCCGCTGTTTTACCAAATTCATTTATTAGGTCAAGCAGTTTTTTGGTGGAGTCTATAGGATTTTCTATGTACACTATCATGTCATCTGCAAACAGTGACAGTTTTGTTTCCTCCTTTCTGATTTGGATTCCTTTTATTTCTTTTTCTTGTCTGATTGCTGTGGCTAGAACCTCCAGTACTATATTGAATAGAAGTGGTGAAAGTGGACATCCTTGTCTTGTTCCTGTTTTTAGTGGAAAAGATTTTAATTTTTGCCCATTGAGTATAATGTTGGCTGTAGGTTTCTCATATATGGCCTTTATTATGTTGAGGAATGCTCCCTCTATTCCCACTTTACTGAGTGTTTTTATCATAAATGGGTGCTGTACCTTATCAAATGCTTTTTCTGCATCTATCGATATGATCATGTGGTTTTTGTCTTTGCTTTTGTTTATGTGATGTATTACATTTACTGATTTGCGTATATTGTACCATCCTTGCATACCTGGGATGAATCCAACTTGGTCATGGTGTATGATCTTCTTAATGTACTGTTGGATGCGGTTTGCCAGTATCTTGTTGAGGATTTTAGCGTCAATGTTCATCAGCGATATTGGCCTGTAGTTTTCTTTCTTTGTTGTGTCTTTATCTGGTTTTGGGATTAAGATGATGTTGGCCTCATAAAAAGAGTTTGGTAGTCTTCCATCTTTTTGGATTTTTTGAAATAGTCTGTGAAGGATAGGTGTTAGTTCTTCCTTAAATGCTTTGTAGAATTCTCCTGTGAAACCATCTGGTCCAGGGCTTTTGTGTGTTGGGAGTTTTTGGATTACTGCTTCGATTTCTTTTGCTGTTATTGGTTTGTTGAGGCTTTCTGCTTCCATTTTATTGAGTTTTGGAAGGTTATATTTTTCTAGAAATTTGTCCATTTCATCTAGGTTTTCAAATTTCTTGGCATACAGCTCTTTGTAGTAATTTGTTACAATCCTTTGTATTTCTGTGGTATCTGTTGTAATCTCTCCTCTTTCATTTCTTATTGTGTTTATTTGGGTTTTCTCTCTTTTTTTCTTGATGAGTCTGCTTAAAGGCTTGTCGATTTTGTTTATCTTTTCAAAGAACCAACTCTTGGATTCATTGATCTTTAGAATTGTGCTTTTAGTCTCTATGTCATTTAATTCTGCTCTGACAATTTTCTTAAATTACTTCAGCCTGTTAACATCCTCTTTTCCTTACTTTGATTTATTTGAAATACCATTCATTTTGTCCCAATGTAGATAACAGATGCCATATTACAAAACAGTGCTTCTTTGTTTTGTTTTGTTTTGTTTTGTTTTCAGAAAATGTATCTCCAAGGACTAGTTGCCCATTTAAAATACAGATAACTCCAGGAACATTTGGAAGCCAAGGCGGCACACCTCTCCACTATGGCTGCCAGAACTCATTTACGCTGAAGTTGTAAATGAAATCAACCAGCTTCAAGGACTCAACAGGGATTTCTTAGGATTTATAAAATTTATTTTAAAATACCAATCCAACATCACAGTTAATAAAAGGCAATCCTTGCAGTTCTGAGATCAAGAGAACTGAATGGGTGGAAGAAATCTATCTAAAATTGTGTGCCATCAATTTAATCAATCTTAGATGCCCCACTGGAGCTGGGGACTTATTAAAAATGCACAAACTCAAAGATACAGGATTTCAATGAAGGCCTTTTATCAGCTCATAGCACCAGTTTCAGGACACAGATTCTAAAGAGTGTTACATTGATTACATTTGTTTACATCACATTCCCCCTAAATGTCTAGTTTCTACTGCAGAAAATTCATCATGATTGTTAATATAGATGACATAATATTCACTGAGTTTTGGGGTAGTAGGAGCATACATATATGTAGCAGACTCCCTAAATGACTGTATAAAAGCTAGTCACTGTTTCTTAAATATCAACTGGAAACACATTGAAAAGATGGGATATATTCACATCCCAGCATGTTTGTTATATCCATGCAACGTGGACATAATTTTAGTTCCATGCAATAAAACATATGTCTAAAATGCCTCCACCATTCTGTCCTGTCCTAGGCAGTACCTCAGTCTTTCCCTCAGGCCGTATTTCACTTTGGATAAAAATGCTTCTTGACTAATCAAAACACTTGTAGTGATGTCACATCACATTCTTTTGGAGATATCTTCTATGACAACAACCTATGAAGAAGAAGCTAAGGTGGTACCAAGAGTAAATGGTTTCACAAGTTGCCTTGCCTAGATGCCTGTGAGGCATTTACTACCACAAGGCCACCAGGAAAGCTGTTGGGAAAAGGGGAGCCTCCAGCCATTTGTGTAAGCAGGGCAGCAGCAACTTTAATCTCAGCAGATAACTCAGCCATTGGGTATGCTGGAGATACCACTTAAAATTTCCCTCTGAAACTTCTTGGAAAACAACTCTGGTAGAAATCCTTAAATTTTGCGGGCAAATAAAAATAAAAATCCTAATGTAAGGATCCTTGTGAATAGAGAAACACAAGATTTTCAAAAATGTTAATGGTTAGATTGCCTCAAAGACTAACTGTTACCTATTTGCAGGTGTTCCACAGGTATTACTGGTATGAATAGAGTTCATAAGTGTCAAGGAAACAGTTGTACACTTAATAGATGCAGAATTGATTCTAAGACAAAACTGTTTGAAAAAGATTGTCAATTCTTCCCTGATAAATATCAGACTGAAAAGACATCCATAATGTTTATGCAAGGTATTGATTCTGTAAGTATGTCATACTTCATATTGTATATTTATAATCCAAGTACATGTTACCCTGTTTGCAAAATATATGTGCAGGTGACCTGAACAATTAGATGTATTGATATAGAATTCTTTGAACATTGACTGGCACATAGTAAGCACTCAATTAGTGTTACTTATTATTACTATTATTGAAAATCCACCTTACTATTTATTATGTGATTCCTCAATGAATTATATTGCATTAAATAAAAAGCATATTTGCAGATCAGATGTTTTTATTTTCATCAAATTTTTAGTCAAATTTTAAATGCATTCTATATAAAACTTATTATTCTCATTTTATTAACCTTCAAGGTTGTTGAATTCTGTAATGAAAAAAACCACAACCGAGAAGCTCCAAGCCTACAAAATGAAAAGTGTGATTACAGAAGCACCTGGGAGGTAATCAGCAATTCTGAGGACATAAAGAACTCCACACCTATGGCGGGATCACCCTCTCCACCTGTCTTCTCACTGCTGCGGGCCAGAGAAAGAATTGTATGCCTAGTTCTTGATAAATCTGGAAGCATGGGGGTAAGTTCATGCAGTAAGTCATGGGCCCATTTTTCCTAGATATAGTAACTAGTGGGCAAGTGGGGTGGGGGAGTGAATGCCTAAGAACACCCAGAACACTGCCTTCACCTGGGTTGTTAAACTGCATGGTGGCATAAGTCCCATCATGTCCTGGGACCAGGACCTCAGAATGGCCAGTGACTATTGTAATGAAAAAAGGATGGCAATGGAGTTTAAAAGTCCAAACCTGAGGGTCTTTTTCTTTTCTTCCAGAAAACGGAGGGTTTACACAGGAGGACTTTTAGGTCCATTAGTAAAGATTTAGTTAGAAGCTTGGAACATAGATTGAAATATTGAAGCGTTTTCTCCTCTGCCCCCTTTACCTGCTGGAAATACTTGACAGACATGAGGACAAAGTGGATTGCTGAACTCCTTTCAGAGTCAGTCTGCTTCATCATCTATTAAAGGACCTCTTAATGATCAGAAAGCACCACCTTAATGAACAAAAAGCACCACCATAAGGAAAACATGGTCAGATTTAGCCACTCATTCCTTCCACTATCATTTAGTAAATGGCACGGTTCTAGGCTCTAGCAATAGAGATCCATACCCTTGAAGTGTTCACAGTTGCATTGCGAAAACTTTCCCTTCCACATTACTTGGTTCACTCACACTCCTCCTTCAAGATTTGGTACAGGCACCCAGCTCCTCCAGGAGAGGGACTGGCCTTCCAGGCTGGGCTGAAGACCCTCTGCTGGTCTCCCACAGTGAACTGTGCAAACCTCTATTACTGTACATATAGTGAAATCACACATTTGTCTGCCACTAGATGAGGCACCCCTCTAGGACTTGGAACCATATTCTAGGAACCAGTCCTCTACTACCTGAAACCATACCTTTCTCATCTTTGTCTCCCTTTTGCCTCAAGTGAGATCTACCACATATAGGTGCTCAATATATAATTACTGAAATAAATGGCCTACAAAAGAGCAGACATAATGTGATAAGGCATCCAGAAGGATGGCACATTTGAGATAGAACTGAGCATGCTGAAGATCAGAAACAATATATTTGACAAACGAGGGATTGTGTGGATACTCAAAGGGGCAGAGAATAATCCACAATAGCACAGGGTTTCAGAAGAGCATCAGTGCTAAACACCAGCACATAGAAATATCATTGGGGAGAGATGACAAGGGCAGGTTTAAAGGTAAAACAAAGTGACAGGGAGCCCTCAAAGATGGGGACGTAGAAGTCTCTCACTATGATCTGGGTCTAGGGAGTTCAGAAGGGAATTTGGGCATGTGTTAAGGGGAGGTACTACAGATAAATTGGTGCTGAGGGACTGGAAAAAGACAAATGTATGAAGAGACTTACATCTGGGCATTCACCTAGGTAAGAGGGATGTGAGTCTTAGTGGGTTACCAGAGAACCAATTCTGATTAATCCATTAGAGGAGAAATGACAGGGAGAGGTTAGGAGCAAAAGAGGTGGAAGGGGGCCTCTCAGAATTTAGCTGCAGCTCAAGAAGGTTTTAACTTTCAAATTGTTTAGTCTCCAATGGATGGGAAATTTCAGTCTCTAGCTGGAATCCTGATAGTCTGGTTTGATACCTGGGACCTAGGAAGTGGTTTCATCTTCATACTGCAGCAGTACTTAGGAAGTCTCCAAGGTGTGAATCATCACCCTGCAATTCCAACCCAGCCCCTGAACCTGCACCTGCAGTTTGGGAGCCAAGTAGCCAAGAATCACTGCTAGGTAAAAGCCTTTGTTCCTTAATATACTATATGTGTTCATAATGCACATAACTATATTTTTGAAATGTTATCAATTTAAAATTGCTTTCTTTAATAATACCAATTACCAATAAGAGAAATGACTAATAACATGAAATTCTTAACAGCTTCTGTTTACTCACTTTATGTAAACTGTTACTATTTTCCTGTCAAAACCACTTGATTGTTTTTCTTGCCTTGTTTATTCAGGGTTCTGATCGCCTAAATCGAATGAATCAAGCCGCAAAGTTCCTGCTGCAGATTATTGGAAATGGAACCTGGGTGGGGATGGTGCACTTTGATAGTAGTGCCTCCATTAAAAGTGAGCTGATCCAAATAATAAGCACCAAGGAAAGAGAAATGCTCTCAAATCTCTTGCCTACAGCAGCTGATGGGGGAACTTCCATCTGCTCTGGAATTCGATCAGCATTTCAGGTGAAATTCATACTGCTTCTATAGTTTGTTTGGATTTTTTAAAATATTTCACTTATTTATTTTTAATGAGAGGAGAAGGGAGGGAGAAAGAGAGGGAGAGAAACATCAATGTTAGAGAAAACATCACTTGCCTCTCCTATGTGCCCCAACTTACCTCTGATCCATATCCCAGGCCTGTGTGCTGACCAGGAATTGGAACAGCCACCTTTCACTTTGCAGTGCAATGCCCCATGACCTGAGCAACATCAGCCAGCAATGTTTGTTTTTTTATTATTGGGACATTTTTCTATTATTGCTGCTGCCCATACTTGCTCACTAACTTTAGCATAACTAATTCACTTGACTTTCTTAGTGGATCAGTGACTCAGTGAAGAAACTGATGGGTAAATATAGTACTATAATAATGCCACTGAGTGTAAGTCCAGTGAAGTCAGGGACATTGTTTTTTTGTTTGTTTCTTTCTTTCTTTGTGGTGTGTTGGGGGGGGGTTGTTTTTTTGACCTTACAATAGCCAGTGGTCAATAAATGTTAGTTAAATAAATAACTGTGATTGGGCAGCAAAAGTTATCAACCTTTAAGGCAATGAGACAAGTTATATGGTAAGATGCCACCTTGAGCCAATCCCCATTTTACTTTCTGTGGCATACAGTTAGGACAATAAGATGCTTACCTATTAAGGCAGATGTAGCAGGGACTGTTAGTCATGGAGTAAGGAACAGGGGTGAGAACGTGAGTTCTGACGTCACAATACTGACTGCTATTTCCCAGCTATGTGATCTTAGGCAACGTTTTTAGCACCTCAATGCCTTATCTATAGAATATGGTCACATAAGAATGTCTACCTCATAGGAAATTATGGGAATTAAACGGAATATATTCAGATATGAGAACAATTTTATTATATAGTAAATATATAATTGACATCTATTATCATAAATCTTATTTTTTCCAAATTTTCATCTTGAGCTTATAATTAATGTAAATGTGTCATTTTCCTGCTCAGAAATCTTCACTCTCCCCTCACAGTCAATAGAGTTAAGTCTGAATTCTTCAGTCTGATGTTACTCAAAAGTCTCTTACCCCCTCAGTAAAACTGCTCTCATCTCTCTTTCCAGCCTTTTTTCTCATTGCTCCCTTTCTGGTGCTCTATGCTGTAACCAATTTGCCATGCACATTGTTGTCCGAGCCCACCACGTACTAACAGCCTCCGTGCCCTTAACCAGGCAATTCCTCTGTCTAAGATGTTTCTTCTTTCCGTCTTCACAAGCTAAGATTCTACCAATTCTTCAAATTCCTCACTGCTTCTTGTAGCATTTCCTGTTGTTCCCAAGACTATTAAATCTCTCTCACTTATAAATTGTATAACATTTTAGTGTAGCTTTCTAGCATGAAGTCCTAGGTGAAAACTCCAATGATCACTTCCTAGCCTTGCGGCACTAACCATGACTCGTCATCTCTGAAGTCATCAATTACCTCATTGGTCAAATGGGGTAATAAAAGCTAGCACATAGGGTTTTTCATGTTTTAATTTTTTCAAGATATATTTATTGTAGGAAGTAAGGGGCAAACATATAATTTATTCAACATATACTTATGTGCCAAGCAAAGCCTCTCTGTTCTTGTGGTGCATGTGATTTCAGTAAGGATCTGAAAATACATAAATAAATAAGTGAATAAACACAATAATGGTAGGTTGTGAAGACAGTGTTGTAAGGAAACCAAAGAGAGTGATGAGACAGAGTAACTGGGGAAGCAGGGGCACTGCCTCCTTCAGGTGGAGAGGCCACTGAGACCCTCTCTGAAGGGTAACCGTTAAGCTATGATTTGAAGGATGAGAAAGGGCAGTCAGTTTGGGCAGAGAGGCAAGTGCAAATCCCTTAAGAAAAGAACTGGATTATTCTACAAATTTATAAAGCTAGTGGCACTGGAGTTTGACAAATGAGGGGGTGCAAAATGTAGTTGGCAGGTAGATAATGTCTAGATATTTCAAAGCTTAAAAAATATAAGAGGTTTTTATTTTATTTTAAGTACAACAGAAACTTACTGAAGGGTTTTAAGTATAGGAGACTAATCATCAATTCGTGTATTAAGAAGATGACTCTGGTTGCCCTGTATAAAATAAACTGTAGGGAGTAAGAATGGTAGTAGGATAGTGGTCTAGGGACACACTGGGAGCTTGAACTTGAATTACACATTGTATAAAATACATTTAACACTTAGCAAGTGCTTCAGAAAATATAGCACTATAACACTGTGTTGTTTCTCTTAAATGACAGAATATATTCTCTTTGCCACTAATCTTTTCTCTCCTCAGTCCCTCACCTCTATCTCCATAAATATTTTTTAATTTAACCTTTATTGTATTTTTATATTACCTTTTAGTCCTCTCACATTCCACTCCCCCAGCAATCACCACACTGTTGCCCAGGTCTATGATTCCTTTTTCTTTTTTGCTCCATTCCTCCACCCTCTTACCTCCCCTTCCCCACTAGCTGTCATCCTGCTCTCCATCTATGAGTCTGTCTCGATTTCACTTGTGAGTTCAGTTTGTTCATTAGATTCCACATAAGTAAAATCATATGGTATTTGTCTTTCTCTGACTGGCTTATTTCACTTAGTATACATTCTCCAAGTTCATCCATACTGTTGCAAAGGTAAAATTTTCTCTTTTTTATGGCCAAGTAGTATTCCATTATGCAAATGTCCTATAGTTATTTTATTCTTTCATCTATTGATGGACCCATGGAAACTGCCATTCCCATGTTTTGAAAATTGTAAATAATGCTGCAATGAACACAGGGGTGCTTATGTTCTTCCAAATCAGTGTTTTGGGTTCCTTTGGATATATTCCCATAAGTGGGATTGCTGGGTCAAAAGGCAAATCCATTTTTAGTTTTTTGGGGTATCTTCATACTGCTTTCCACAGTGGCTGCATCAGTCTGCATTCCCCCCAACAGTGCAAAAGGGTTCCCCTTTCTCTACATCCTCACCATCACTTGTTGTTTGTTGATTTACTGATGATAGCCATTTTGACAGGTGTGAGATGGTATCTCATTGTGGTTTTAATTTGTATTTCTCTGATGATTCAGTAAATATTTTTAAATTTCATCCCATTCTTGCCAGGAATGCAGGAGCCATGTAGTCTAGTCCTGTTGAATCCCCAGCAACCAAAACATTGACTAACACACATTAAGTGCTTAGTGAATAACTAATACAAGAAAGGCAAAGGTGAAGAAAAGAGAAATCTGCTTAATCTTTGGATCTTCATTTTGCAATGAAATGTGCAGGGAGAATGTGATGGTGATGCAGTAAATATATAAAAGCATTTCCCATTTCTCAGTCTCAGTTTGTCAGGGATTTCACACAGCAAACCCTTTTCTGCAAATCCACACACCTCTACTCCAACCCCATGGAAGTCACTGATAAATCCATCAGTTTTTCCACTTGGCCCGCACTGAATTTCTCCAACTGGTATGCCAAGAAGCCACTACCAATTAAACCTGTCAGAGATGATAAAATGTAATTGTTATCCTGTGACAAATTCTCTTTATCCTTTTTTATAGGAGCCTAGATTCAGAAATATGAGTGAAAACTGTTTGGCTTTCTAGGAAAGGGGTTCAAGTCACAAATAGAATTCCATCTCAATAAACATAATTCACATATCCTCTGAGTACTACCAATATACCTAGTTTTGTGCTTGCTACTTTTAGATGTACAATAAAAGTTACATAACAAGATCTCTAACCTTGACCTGCTTAGAACTTTCCATATCCTTTCTCTATAAGCATACTGAGGGTTCCCTAATTTGAAACCATTAAGATTTTTTTAATGTCCAAGTAGTTTCATAATGCATTTAGCTATCTATGCAACAGATTTTATATACTGAAGGCTTGTCAGAGCAAGGTCTAGTCAAAGAAATGAGAAATATTTAATGCTACTCTGCAATCACATTTTTAGTGCCTGGTTGACTTGACTTCCCCAGACTGAGATGCCACTGTTATTTAACCCAAGTAGGATGTTCCAAAGCCCCGCTCCCACATAACTTCACTTGAGCAAATATTCTCTGTAGCAGATGGACAGAAAATACAGTCACGTTTAACTTCTCTTAGGGGTTGTTGATTGCAGATTCTATAATTTGAAAATAGAAGCTATCTCTTTTTTCTGCACATTTTTTAAAGATTTTATTTATTTATTTTTAGAGAGGGAAGGGAGGGAGAAAGAGAGAGAGAGAGAGAAACATCAATGTGTGGTTGCTGGGGGTCATGGCCTGCAACCCAGGCATGTACCCTGACTGGGAATCGAACCTGCGATGCTTGGTTCGCAACCCACACTCAATCCACTGAGCTACGCCACCCAGGGCCACATTTTATTTTCTCTGTACATCTTTCTCTAATTTCCTGTAAGTCTACTTCACCTAGGAATGTTTTGTATTTGTACTCTGATTAGATCATTAGAAAAAAGTACTCCCAAACAGATGGGTCTGAAATAGTGCTGCTGACCGATGGGGAGGATAACACTGCAAACACTTGTATTGATGAAGTGTCAAAAAGTGGAGCCATCATTCATTCAATTGCTTTGGGACCAGGTGCTGATCCAGCAGTCACACAGATGAGCGACATAACAGGTAAAATATGGCCTGTATATGCCAGTCCTTTAATAGCAATGTGTAAGTGTAGAGACTGACAACTTAACTTCTTTTGAGCTCTGAAGGCACTGTGCCAGGAGCTACGGACCAGAATTAAACCAGACCTGATCTCTGTTTGCAAGGTGCTCAGAGTCCAGCTGACTAGAGTGACAAATAAATCTGCTAATCAGGTAGCATAATCAGATAACATTCCTGCATAACAGGGGGACTATCTATGAGACAAACCCTATGTGAGCAGAGGAAGCCATTAATTCTCCCAGGGTTTGTACAAGTCAGGGAAAGAAGGCATGAGAGGCCAGGTGACCTCTGAGCTGGGCCTTGAACAAGACGTTGAATTCCTCTGGAGAAAAGGGGTAGAACAGATGATCAGGTCATGAGTAGAAAAGTCATGTTGCAATGATGATGCAGGGCACATGGAGGGGTGGTAAGAAATCCAGGAGACCGAAGTTTACTTAGGCTGCAGGTGTAGGGGGGAAATAAGATTAACAGAGGCTCAGGCTGAACAGATCTAAATAACAAAGAAGGTTCTAGATAAACATTTACTCTGGCAACTATTATCTTAGATACAGAGACTAGTGATAAAAATGGATTACATGTTTTCAGTGCCTTAAATATAGTAGAGAATACACAATATAAAACTTTAGGATATCAATTATTACAGAGTGGGGCAAAAGTAGGTTTACAATTGGGAGTACATGAAACATACAGTTTACTTCTGTATTATTATTTATTAATTATTGTATTATTTTCCATATGGACAACTGTAAACCTACTTTTGCCCCACCCTGTATATTGAGTTGGTTTCTAATGTTACCAAACACACACTTGCTTTTTAAATGCTTAGTTGTGCAAACTCCCATAGATTCAAAGTGCTTTCATGGCCTTTGTAAACTTTACTTCTATCCCAATTAGCCCTCCAAAAGTACTACTTTTGGAGACTTGTCTCCATTGCTTACTGTGTTTCTCTCCCCTCATTACCAGCTGTTGCCAGGCTACCTCGATATAGCAGCTCTTTAACCATCCAAGTTTTCAGATTCTGACCCACCGTGGCTAGAAATCTCAAAGCCAGCACTGTTAAGAACTGTATCATAAAGTAAAAATAGGAATTCTTCAAAGGGACTGTGTGAAGTCTGAGAGCTTTAATATATGGAATTATAACACCTTTTCTTTAGATTCTATGATTATTTAATGCATTTCAACCAGCTGAGATTTCTATAAGTGAAGTATAAAGGTAGTTTACACTTGCTGGTTATCATACTTTCAAGTTAATATTTTAGAGTTATTCTTTACCTCTATCTGGTTTGGTTATATTTTAATAATATATACTAAAACTATTGTTTTATTTACCGTTACCTTAAACTTACTAAGTTGTGGTAAGTACTTATTAGAAAGCAGCCTACTTAATGTATTTACATTTTAGGAGGAAGACATTTTCTTGCCTCAGATAATGACGTGAACAACGGCCTCATTGATGCTTTTGGGACCCTTGCATCTGGAAACACCGCCACTTCCCAGAAGTCTATTCAGGTCTGAGTTCCTATTCCTCAGGTTTTTGTGTTTGCATTTAGACATAAACAAGAAAATTACCTTGGTTGTTACAAGTTTTGAGTTCTGTATATTTTACAAAGTAAAATAAAATTTAATTGTTAATTAAATCAAAACTTAAGTATGAAATAGAAATTATTCTTTAGATATGGCCAAATTAAATAGTAAAGTAGTGAAGTAAGTAGTAATATAACAGACATTTTTTCTTTTTCCTTTCACATAGTGTTGGGTTACAGGATAACATCAAAATGTTAAATTTTTGCACTAAAAAAATAGACTGGCCCATAATATAGTATCCACTTTTCTGTGAATGCTTAAAAAATACCATACTTCTAAGATTTCTCACACCTTTCACTGCTGTGAAATAAATTTAAACTAAATGAATTAATTCAAGAACTTGGTTTGCAATTGGAAGAAAAGTATCTTGGAAAGAGATTTATCTGAAGAAGTAGAATGAATAATCATTACACATCTAAAAATTTAGGGGTTGCTTTAATGTCTTTGACCACTCTTTTCACTGGCTTTCTATTTTATTCACCTGTCCTCTGAACTCAACTTCTGTTTTCCTCCATGTTTAAATAACACCCTCATTTTCTGTTACTTAGACTCAAAATCTTTGACTAAACTTCAATTCTTTATTCATGGCCCATGTGAAATGTCAACACAGTCTATTTCCTTGACAGTGTTTTTTCCAAAATTCTGTTTTTATCCATATCCATTCCCACCAAGTCTGTCATGTCACCTTATGTGAAGACGTATCTTCCATCTTCCCATTTATTAGATCACTGCCTATATTAAAATGTGACATGATCACCTAAAAAAACCCTATTTTCCTCTAGTCTCCAACAATGAAGAGCACATAGATTATAGGATGCAGGATTAGGATTCTATGTGCAAATTGATGTAGAGCTCTGGTTTGTAGGTTTACATGGCAAACAGATTAATAGTGGTCTGGGATCCAGCCTGGCAGTGTATGGGGAATAAACTGAAGGAGAATAAAACTAATTTCTGAGGGTTTCAATCTGGTTGTCTTATAAAACAAGGCTACTACTGTTTAAAATTGACAAGTAAAGAGGAAAAATTGATTTTGAAGATATTATTTTGTGTTCTGTTTAGAATTTAGTCATTTTTAGTGGATAGTGGGACATTAAAATGGAATATTCCAAAGAAATTTTAAATATAAGAGCAGGATGTGGAAACGCAGCCATAAAAGAGACATTTGCAAAGAGGAAGTGCCCAAAGCTTTATAGATATGCTTCATAAGCTGTAGGGAAGGGGCAGAAAGGTTTTGTTCCCCTCACTTAAAATGGCAGCCAGAATACACAGGAGAGGGTGCGTCTCACTCTTTACTCAGCTATTTTCCCTACTACTATGTAGCCAAAGGCTTCTAACGTTCCTACACTTTCCTGATGGAGAGTCTAAAAAAGTCACTCACTTTCAGATTTAACTGGACAATAACACTTTGTCCACTCAAAGACATGTCTACCTAACACAGGACTGGGATTTTTGTCACTGCAATGATGTTTCAATGGTAGAATTCACTCTCTTCTCTCAGCACTGATATGGAGGTATATTTGATTGAAGACTGGGTTGGAGCAGAACTGAAATTCCCCATCATTTTCTGAAATGACACATCTATGGAAAGCACCTTCTTGGTCAGTAGATAAAGTCTGCTGTGCTTGACTAAGAGCCATCCACAAAGACATGAGAAACTTTCTTTGAGGCTCCTCTCAGAGAAAGGTTCTAACGTTTGCTTCTCAAGATTCCAACCTTCATAAACATCATTTTGCCCTCTTTGCACTCCTCTTGGACTTGTTTACTGTCAAGGGTTACTCACTCTTAAATGTGTGAAAAATTATTTGAAGATTTCACACCAGAAAAAATATCCTTGAGTGCTGGACCCAGGATTTGCTAGTCCTGGCCTTCCTGGGTCTCTACTCAAATATTGTAGCCACCCTCAATAAGTCTTTTCCTTTAGGTCATCAAGAAGTTGGGTAAACTGAGGGCAATTCATACACACACACACACACACACACACACACACACACATTCACATCCTACAGCTAATTCTTCTTTGACTTTTAGCACCCTTTAATTCTAAAGGCTCAGGTGGGTGTTTACAAAACATTTGAGAAAAAATAATATGGCCATGTCTCCAACTGCAAAACACATTCTCCTGTCCTAATGCTTTTATTATCCTCTGTCCTTTCCTCAGACCCTATGTTTCCATACCTTCTACCTAACAACTGTCATAGCCCAGTCAGCTTTCAGACAGATCACAAGCCTAAGGAGGTATGGCCTATATAAGCTTGTTCTCACACCAGGCCAGAAATTAAAAACTATGTTTTAAAAAGAATAAAGAATAAATTACTCTTCTTTCTACTCATTAATTTTTAAATATATATTTATACAGCTTGAAAGTAAGGGATTAACACTCAGCAATGATATTTGGATGAATGGAACTGTAATAATTGATAGCACTGTGGGAAAGGACACATTTTTCCTCATCACGTGGAAAGGACAGTATCCCATTATTTCTCTCTGGGATCCCACTGGAACATCAATGGGAAATTTCACAGTGGAGCAAGGCTCCAAAATGGCCTATCTCAGTATTCCAGGAACTGCAAAGGTAAGCAATGAGCTTTTTGATTCCCACACAAATCTGTTTCATAACTTAAAATACATTGTTTAATATCATAAATATGAGTACCAATACTTGTGTCATCTTTAAAATTAAGGTAAAATATAATGTATTTTCTATGCTGATATGGTCCTGAAAATTATGGGGGCAGGAAAAGGAGGAAAGAACTTATACATTAAGAGTAAGGAATACAAGGGAAAACTGTAGGTAGACTAATAATAACCTTGAGGAGGCAATGCAGGGAGTCTGTGAAACTTGGTAGGCAAATAGTCATTCCTTATTAGCACTACGAGATGGTAGAATCTGTGAAATTTGAGGTAAAACAGTAAGGGCAAAACCAAGGCAAACTTTCTAAAACTTACTTTCTTCAGCTAAGATTTCACAAAGTTTGGACACCATGCCTGACAATAGCCAGGATGCCCTGTCCATATCACCTCAACTCTCATCTTTTTACCTCAAAAAAAAAATCTCAAAACCCTGTTTATTCTGCAACATATTTATAAGATTTATTTTAGAGTTGATTTATAGAAATGCAGAAAATAGTTTGATCTTGGATACTTACTATATTTCCATTGAATTTTTAGGTGGGTGTTTGGACTTACAGCATCCAAGCCAAAACAAACCCAGAAACATTAACTATAACAGTTAATTCTCGGGCAGCAAATTCTTCTGTGCCTCCAATCACAGTGAATGCTAAAATGAATAAAGACTCAAACAGCTTCCCCAGCCCAATGATTGTTTATGCGGAAATTCTACAAGGGAATATACCCATTCTTGGAGCCAATGTGACAGCATTCATCGAATCAAATAGTGGAAAAACAGAAGTTTTAGAACTTTTGGATAATGGTGCAGGTAACTTACAAGGTTTTTTTAAAGAATAAGCTTACATTTTTATAACTCAGGATATGCTATGGGTCCAGTGGCAGTGTGGGGGAGTGAGAGACACCAAGAGAAATGATGCAGATTATGGACAAACAGAAGGTACCAGCAGGAAATTCTATCTGGGTAAAACCTACAAAGTGATTAGCAAATGTCTTATACATAATAACACTCAATAAATGTTATTTGTCAGCATTATTGTTTGTCATCGAGACTATCAATGTCTATCACCAAATAGAAAGGTCTCATTCAAGCAGCTGAGGACAGCATCAAGAATTCTGAACAAGTGTTTCTTAGGGGCACATCATCAAGTCTGGCCAGAGAGAGTGAAGCTCAGCAGCCATAAGTGGTTAAGTGGTAGAACCTGGGTCGCCAGCAAAGAAGGAAGGACAGGCAAGAGTAATTCCAAAACTGCAAATATAATCCTGGAAACTGAGGCCCAAGGGCAGGGAGAACTGCCACAAAGGAAGAGGGGACACCACAAGGGCATCAGATACCCTTTCCTGCCAGGTATGACTGGCAAGAAACAAGACACAGCACTGGCCATGCTGTCTCCATGGTCTCTATGGATGAGTGGTGTTTGAAGACCTTTTTCATAGACTCTGGCTTATTCTGGCAACTGAACCATCTTTTGAGAGGTCAGTGAGTAAGGGAAAAACCAGTCTGATAGACATCTAAATTATCACAGAATTTCTATCAGTGTCATGCACAACGTAATTAATTCAGTCAATTAATAATCCTACCATCAACAAGAGTTGGCCCTTTGGAAAACTTAGAAGGTAAAATTATTCTTTGGTTCACCTCAGTGACTTCATCTGATATGACAGTATTTTCCTCAACTCTCCTCTAATTCCTCCCTTTCCCCCACCCCTTCCATGCTGCTTAAAACTTACAGGTATCTTGTGATTTCTCAAGGTTTTACCAGGTGGTTACTCAGCTAATTTGGAATGCCTTTACCTAAGGATATATTGGTCATTGTCAATGAGTTGAAGCAGGGCTTTTAAACTTCAGCTAACAAAGGAACCACCTGGGGGTTTGTTATAACACATCATGCTGGGCCTTTTTCTAGAAAGTCTAACAAATTTGCATTTCTAATACAATCCAGAGAGATGCAGATGCTGTGGGTCCAAGGACCTCTTTTTAAGAACCTCTGTCTTAGAATGTTAAATGCCCTGAGGACTGTGTTTGCAATTTAACGAATAAATTCAGTATTTGTAATACCAGGAAATATACTTGTGATACATACAGTTCTCCTAAATTCCTCCAATAGTTTATTCTAATAAAAGATGGGTCTTTCCACTATCAGGAACCAGGAAGTTCATGGATCAAAGAGCAAGAAGCGAGGATTAAAAAAAAGGAGTAGTAGAAGATTATGTCAAAATTAGTAATTTATAGGTGATTATAGTGGGAATTAAGTCTTATGCTAATATACTTTCTCTCTAGTGGAGAGCCTTCTGATTTGAACAGAGATGGCATAATTGTGTTTAGATAAAGTAAGAGCTGCAAACCAACCACTTGACTGAGAAACCCTAAGAGTACTACAATAATCTGCATATACATTGATAAAGTGAAGGTATTTATTATGCACACATCAGTATCAGTGTGTATATTTGTATAGTATGTATATTACAAAATAATATATAATATTATGCATGTGTTATATGTAAATCTATAGATCATAACTCAAGGATATCAATTTAACAATATACTGGTTGATAGAGCGTAATGGAAATATTCCCCAAGGGGTCAATCACAAAATGGGGAGCCCAATCTAGGCAATAGGCTTACAAAGGCTGTGTGTTTGACTCTAAAAATGAATACATGTCTCTTTCTTTACACTAATAATTTACTCCTTAATTTCTATAACAAGGTGCTGATACTTTCAAGAATGATGGCGTCTACTCCAGATATTTTACAGCTTATTCAGTAAATGGCAGATATAGCTTAAAGGTACGGGCTCATGGAGGAGCAAACGCCGTCACACGAAACTTAAGGCATCCGCCAAACAGAGCCGCATATATACCAGGCTGGGTAGTGGATGGTGAGTAACTCATGATCTCTGAAACCCAGTGCTGGCTGGAATATCGTGAGTTGATATGATTAAGACTTCAAACATTTTACAACTGAAAGTATATAGCTTTACCCACTTCCAGAATGAAGGTCTGTCATACTGGGATTTGCCTTCAAATTAACCTATGCTGTGGTACAATGTCTGTTATCCGGTAAGCATTCAATAAATGTCAGCCATTGTATTCTTTTGGAGCTCCTTACCTATGGCAATAATGGCATGCCAGATTTCCAACTAAGGGTAAAGAAGATAGGCTAATTTGTTATGTACCTAAGCATATACCAGTGGCAGAATTTATCCTTCAGATTACATGAAAAATACATAAATGGGTAAACATTTATTTTGAATATATTTACTAAGTCAAAAGAAAATACATGTTGAGCAAAGTGGCGATAATGATTAACAATGCAATTCTTGTTAATTTTCCCTTGTCTTTTCTCTTATCTTGTGACTTTTAGGGGTTTTCTGTTGACATTTGGAATATAACCTGAAGTATTTCTTCCTTAGCACTTGCAACAGGAAGGAAGGAAGAATCTGGCACATGTGTTTAGAAGCGAGTGGGTAGTAATTTCCCCAGGCTTATTCCCAGCTTAAAGAGAAGTTGAGAAATAAAGAAACTCCTTTTAAAAAAAAAAAGCATATATTGAATTGTATAACATTGTTCCCATTCAGGGAAGCCTGGTCCTTATCCATTTATATTCCACAATATCCTAGTCAGGATGCTAAAGAAAACAAATTCTCCCACCAAAGGGATGCTTATAACTTTGTTACCAAACTTAGTAAAATGTTACATAAATATATATATGGAGGGGCTAAAGTAGGGTTACAGTTCTTCATATGGGAAATAATATAATAATTAATAAATACTACAAGAATAAATTTGTTTCACATAAAACTGTAAACTTACTTTTGCCTCATTCTTTGTATATATTATATATACTATATTTAATATATATATAATACATGCCATATACTATATATTATATGTAGTATATATATACTATACACACATATATAAAAGCAGAGGACAAGTGGGATGAGAATTAATTTGAAAATACTAATAGGTTGTGCTCGTTGTAATGAAGGAAACTTTTAATGCAGGGGAAATTGAAAAGAATCCACCAAGACCTGAAATTGATGAGGATACTCAGACAAACTTGGAGAGTTTCGCCAGAACAGCATCTGGAGGTGCATTTGTGCTTTCAGATGTTCCAGCAACTCCTTTGCCTGACATATACCCACCAAGTCAAATCACAGACCTGGAGGCCACACTTGATGGGGCTGTGATCAGGCTGACATGGACAGCACCAGGAGATGATTTAGATGTTGGAAAAGGTAAGGATGAAGTGTTATGTGGCGTTGACTAAGTGGAAGATGTTCATGCAAAAGCAGCGGTAAAAGGGTGGATGGGAGGAGAACAATTTTGGATTGATAATTCAGTCATCTATTAATTTTATAATAGCATATTCTTCAATCAATCAAATATGACACATTTAACTGGCCTCACTTTCAAACAAAGAAGGTAGCAATGGCAAAGTTTAAAATGATAATTCTGCTTATATTGAAACATTAGTAAGCCTTTGGATATGAGTACAGACTTGGCCTCACTAAACAATATTTTGAGGAAAGTGAATAAAAAAGGAATTTAACATGGTGCGCTCTAGTTTCTAAACTTCATTTGCATGTTTTTTTCTCAGTTCAACAGTATATCATAAGAATAAGTGGAAATATCCTGGAACTAAGAGACAATTTTGATGATGCCCTGCAAGTAAACACTACTGAGCTGTCACCAAATGAGGCCAACTCCCAGGAAAACTTTGCATTTAAACCAGGAAATATCTCAGAAGAAAATGCAACCCACATATTCATTGCCATTCAAAGTGTGGATAAAAGCAATTTGACATCAAAAGTATCCAACATTGCACAAGTAGCTTTGTTTATTCCTCAGGCAAACCCTGATGACATTCCTCCAAATCCAGGCCCCGATGGAAATCATCCTAATTCTGGAATTAACATTTCTTCTTTGGTGTTGTTAGTGGTTGGGTCTGTAGTAATTGTTAGTATTATTTTAAGTGTCACCATTTGTATCTTAAACAAGAAAAAAAATTCAAGCAGACCTAGAACAAGTTTCTAGAACACATCAACAGCAGAAGTGAAGAATATTTCTGAATTTTTAAATTTATCCTTGTGTGATCATGAAGTCATACAAATAATTGTAGGAGTTCTAGAGGGGATACTGTAAGTACAAACATCCAGGGTATTTGAAAAATTGTAAGTCAGTACTAAAGTTTAATCAGTTTATTTACTCATTGTTTTGTTCATCAGAAAAAGTGATGAATAAAAACCTTTTACATTAATATCAGGTTGTGTATTATCTGGTAGAACAGGTGTCTACAGTAGTACTTCAAATTTCATAAAAATGTTAAAAATTATCTACGTGAATAGTCAAATACAAGTGTAAGAAAGCAAATAAACTCTACTTGAATAAAAATGAATTTGGTCTTAGAAGTTTTAGGTGTAATTTAATGTTACTGTATTCATCCAAAGTTTCCAGTTATGCACTACTATGTGTAATATAAACAAGGTCAAGTTCACTGCAATTCATTGACATGGAACTACTAGCAAAAAAATCAGCTACCACCTGTCAAACCTATCTCTCTTACTCCAGTTCAGTATAATCACATATATGTCAGATAAAAAAGAAAACTAAAATTTTAAAAATATTTAATTATCACTGAGTCATAGTCTACAAGTCACAACCATAGTTATGAATGAGATCAATTAAAGAGAGAAAGTAGGTTGGGAAGAGCAGGTTCACATGGTCAGCCAGGGCCAGGCCTACAGAGACCCTAAAGATGCAAACAAAATGAAACACAGAGCATGGCGCCCAGAGAATTTTGATTCATGCAGTGGGTGGACTTAGGAGTCCAAGATTACCAGCATATGGTTACCTGCTCTTCCAATTAGTGGTCATCTCACTTTGCACAGAGAGTTTCACCACCATAATTCAAATCCCTGAGGAACCTGAGAGGCACAAGATCAGCATCCATCATTTGCTTCCTTATCTATTATAACCTTAGCAGGAATTATTTAAAGGTTTGGAAGTAAATCAAAATGAAAGCCATATAAACCAAGTCCTTTTACCACCTAAACATAAGGCACTTTTACCACCTAAACATAGAACAGACTTTTTGACCTGACATAATTAATTTTGTATGATTAGCAGGATTGACAAAAAGGGCCCTGTGTTTGAAGTTGGAAGCAGTAAAGAAGCAAGGGAAGAGGAAATAAGTAGGAGACCGCCAACTACTGGTGTGGTTGAGTATTCTCATAGCAATCTTTGGAAAACAAGCTGTGCAGTAGGGCATTTGGACACAGTGCTGTAGAAGGTCTATTTGCACATGAATTCCTTTAGTGACAGGTGAACATGGGGAACATGAAGAAAAGGGGTAAGTGTAGGACACCTGGCCTTTTACTGAGAAGGAAATAAATGCCTGAAATTGGGTGTTGGCAATAGAAATAATTCACAACAGCTAGATTTTCCTCGTGTCCTTACCACCCCACCCTCAACCCCAGCTCTACTAAAGCCTACCAGCCTGGTTATAATTACCCTCCCAGATACTTTACTGCAATGCTCAGGTGGGTCTCAGTAATGGGCTCTCCCCTCCAGGTCAGGCATTGGTTTAGACCCATTTCCAGGACTGCATCTAGTAGTTAATAGTGAATTAGTAAGATTCAGAAAAATAACTGAATGATTATCATTGCTATAGTCAGTGTTGAAATGACACTCCATGTTCAAAATTAATAAGAATTTCAAGATGGCAACAGCCAAGTATTAATCCAACTATAGGGACCCTCTAAGCATGGGGTTCTGTACAAATGCATAGATCTCATGCCCACTAAGCCAGCCTCTCTCACTATGACACAGGATCACTCGTTCTTAGGCTGTGAGGTGATTTTCATTTCCAGGAAAGCCTCTTGCCACCACCCCCTCCACTGTCAAATCCTGCAGTCACATGGATGATTCATGCTCATCCTTCAGCTCTTAGAAGAGGTGTCACTTCCCTGGGAAGTATTTCTTAACTCTCCCAGTCCCCCTCTGACGGGATTAAATTCCTTGCACTATGCTGCTGGTGGAAAAGGGGTGCTTTAAGAGGGTAACAGGGAATGCATTTTGGGAGACTAACATGTGGGAGGTTGAGGTTATATGGTAAGACTCATTGTAGAAGCAAAATCAAAGGACTGCCCACGGGTTCCCACTATTCCATCTCCATCCACCCCACCATGGAAAAAGTTCAGACCTGTCTTCATCAGTCTGAGAAATAGGGCCTCTGTCTATGTCTCTGTCCTCATGCAGGTAGCTGTCTGTGCTCCCAGCTATACTCTGGCTGGCTATGTGCCCAAGGTAGTCGGACCTGGGCTCCAGGGCCACATGGCTGCTATGGAGAGAAAACACAGAAGCAAATGGGAGGAGTGTGGTAAGCGTGTGTAAGACAGAGAAAGACAGAAGAGAGCTTTGTTAAGTTTGGGTTGTATTATCTTGGGATTGGGAAGAAGCAAGTGTCATTTCAAGCTAACCAGTCAACTTCCCAATCTTTCATGGGCTTCTGACATAGTCACCCCTAACCAATCTATTTCCCTGACCTTCTGGGGTTCTGTGTCCCTTATCCAATCCAATCCTTTTCCCAGGCTAGATGGACAGGCTTCTGTAGTTGCCATCTTAGTTCCTACTGCTCATGCCTGAAAGTAAAATTACCTCCCCCGGCACTGTCTTGACTTCCACTTGGCATGTGCCCAGCAGAGGAGTGTCCCCTGCTGTTTTTATTCCTCCCTGGAATGATCCTTCCTGCCTGCCTTGGGTAATTAGGTCCTAAGGATGGAGGATGCCCTGGGAAATGTGCGAAGCTGTAACTTTCTAGTGAAGCAAGCTTACTATCTAATTCAGGCCCCAAGTTTATTATGTTTAATAATGTCTGACCCCCTTTGCTCCCTTCCTTTATTAATATCCAGCTACCTATACTAACAACATCACCTCATTCTTACCTCTGGGGTAACACAAACTTCTGCATTTCAATTGACAACTTATTCTACTTATCTCCCCCCAGATAGTGAGCTTCCTGAGGGCAGGAGACAATCTCCTACCATCATATTACCAATGCCTATCATATTGCTCAGTGAATATTTGTTAAATGAAAGCATGAATTGTGTCTTCCCCAGAGTATCAGTCCTAAGGTATCAACCCCAGAGCTGACAAAAGGACCACCAAAAAAGTACCAGTAACAACCTTACTTTATGAGTTTAAATCACAGGAATATAATAATATACCTCTTGATAAGAATGCTGAGTTATCCCATCTAGTGAGGAAAAAGCATCTTGAACTATATCCTCATTTTTATTGCAATAACAAAGTTTGGCTTAACATGTCCTCTTAATTAAACTCCCAATTAGCCTTCAGCCTCTATTTAGGTTGATTCAAATTTTATATGAATTTACTTCTGCCTAGCATACTTCTCCAATCCCATTTTCCTCTATGGCCCTGTTTACACCTGCACAGGCTTTACTTTTATCCTTCAAATCAGTTTCAAAACTATCAGGCTTTACTCATCAAAAGCAGCTAAAAACTTATTTCCCACTTGAGAAATGCAGCCCCTCCCTGCCCTGCTCTGTCAGCCTGCCACTCTTCCTGCTCTCCTACACAAACAGCAACACTGACCCACCCAGCTGCCTGCTTTCAAAGCCAGAAGTCATTTTCTTTTTATTTGACATTTCTGTCTCCTCTACCTGATTTTTCATGGCTGACTCTTTTTCAGATCTGTTTAAATATCACTTCAGCTATCCCTGTCAACCCAGCCTTAAGCAGCAACTCACTCTCACCATATCTTTCTTTACAAAATTCTCTTATAGCTTTTAACACTACCTGATATGTTTTAATTTTTAATGGACAGTTAGGATGTTTGTTGTTTATTTTCCCTGTGGAATATAAGTTCCGTGACAGCAGTGACCTGCTGGTTTTCTCACTTTATGAACTAAAACTCGTCCTGCTACATAGTAAATTCTCAATTATTGACTGTTGAATGAAGAGATAAGGGATAATAAACTGGTTATTTTATGTATTTTCTCTAGTATGAGAACATAAAATCAGGCCAAGGAGAGTTATTTAAAGTATTTATATTATTTAACACCTTATTTATATCTTTTCCTGTCCCTCCCTAGAGCATAGCACAGGGAAACCTTGGCTCTGTCATGTGCTAGATGTTTTCACCAATATATTCACGTAATCAGAACCATTATCAGGACAAACACATTACCAGCCTCCCAGATATCCCCTTTCTGCTCTCTTTCAGTCACTATCTCCGCAAAAGATAAACATTATATTGACTTCTCACAGAATAGATTGTTTTAGCTATTTAGGTACTCTATACGAATACAATCATATACGACATATTTTTGTAACTGACTGCATTTACTCAGATATGTATGTGAGATTCATCCATATTGGGGGTAGTTGTATTTTGTTGATTCCATGACATACAAGCTATTTGAATTCAACATTCTATCATTAACATTGACATGTGAATGGATATATACATGCATCATATATGAATGTAACAGAATTTATATAAAGAAATGTAGAATCTTTCCAATTTTGCACCCTTTTAAAAAATGTTGTCTGAGATGGACATTCTTATAGCTAAGTCTTAATTTATATTTTTAACCAATTCATTACTCTAAAAATAAATTCTCAGAGCTTCTGGTCAATATGGTAATGTAAGCAGACATGGCTCACCTCTTCACACAGTGACATCAAAATTCAACTAAAATATAGAACCACCATCACTCAGGAACATCAGAAATCTAGTTGAATGGAAGTCTGACAACTACAAACTCCAGTAGAATGAAAGTCTGACAACTTTGGAATTGAAGAAACCACATCCATCCAGACTGGTAAGAGGGGTGCTGACACAAAATGGGCTGACCCCACATCACATAAAAATGGGATAAAAATTTAGGAGGGATATCCCAGGAGCAAGGAGTCCCAGACCAATACCAGGCCCCTCAGACCAGGATTTGAGTTCCAGGAAGATAAGTCCCCACAACTTCTGGCTGCAAAAATAAGCAGGGATTTAGTGGGTGGAGGAAGCTGCTACAGTCCTAAAGAGTTCCTCTATTAGGAAATGCACACATGGATTTACCTACTCAGACTGGCTGCCGCTGAGCTCCAGCACCAGGATGGTAGCTTGAAGGGCACCAGTGGCATATAGGGAGAGACTGAAGTGTCTGGCACCAAGGTGAGCAGAGGCCATTGTCCCTTTGCTGACCCTTACGTACCAGAGAGCTAGTAGGCTCCATCAACCTGACTAACATTGTGTGACCCACCTTGGATATCCAAGGAGACTCCACCCCACCCAATTTACAGGCCCAACCCAAGCTACTTTTCCATAAGAATGGCTGGTCTTGGCTCCTAAATCCTATCAAGCAAGCAACAGCTGGCTTCACTGAGCCCTAGTGGCCTCTAAATCAGAGTCACGGCTTAGCTTCACCTGGGAATCTCTAAACCCAGCACAAGTAGCAGCCATTTCAGATTGCTTTATAGCTCAGGCAGTGTGCCCCAGGCAAAACACAGGTGGGGGCTGAACTTGACCTGTACCATCCTGGAAACCCCAGGACCAGCACACCCAGTGGACAGCTACAGACCATGTCAGAGCACCACCACACTGCCCCTGCACAGCTGATCCTCCACAGAGAGCAGAGGTTTGTGGTGACTGGTCACAGCCAATGATTACAGCTGACTGGCCTGGGTAAATCCGACCCATTGATCTGCCAACAGGAACCAAGGCTCAGTACAAGTGGAGGCTATACTCAGCTCACAAGAAGGACACACCTGGAGTACCCAGCTTAGGTGATAGGGGAAGCATGCCACTGGACCCCACAAGACACCTACTACATTAGCCCACACTACCAAGACACGGAGTCAAAGTAGCTGTGCCCAATACATAGAAACAAACACAGGGAGGCTGTCAAAACGAGGAAACAAAGAAACATGGCCCAAGTGAAAGAACAGATCAAAACTCCAGAAAAAGAGCTAAATGATGTGGAGATAAGCGATCTATCAGATGCAGAGTTCAAACCACTGGTTATAAGTATGCTCAAGGAACATAGTGAGGACCTCAGTAGCATAAAGACCCAGTCAGAAAAGAAAGACATGCTAAATGAAATAAAGAACAATTTACAGGGAAACAACAGTAGTCTGGTTAAAGCCAAGAATTAAATCAATGGTTTTGAACATGAGGAAGAAAAAACAACCATTCAGAACAACAAGAAGAAACAAGAATCCAAAAAAAATATGAGGGTAATCTAAACAACCTCTGTGACAACTTTAAGTCGTCCAACATTCACCTCATGGGGTGCCACAAGGAGAAAAGAAAGAGCAAGATATTGGAAATCAATCTGAAAGAATAATGAAAGAAAATTTCCCTAATGTGGTGAAGGAAATAGGCATGCAAGTCCAGGAGGCACAGAGAGTCCCAGACAAGATGGATGCAAAGAGACCCACTCCAAGACACATCATAATTAAAATGCCAATTGTTAAAGATAAAGAGAGATTCTTAAAAGCATCAAGAGAAAAGAAGTTAGTTACCAGATGGTTGCCAGATGGGAGGTGGCAGGGGGAGAATGGGTGAAGAGGTGAGGGGGTTAAGAAGTACAAACAGGTAGTTACAGAATAGCCATGGGGATGTAAAGTACAGTATAGGAAATGGAGTAGCCAAAGAACTTACATGCATGACCCATGGACATGAACAATGGAGGGGGGATTGCCTGAGGAAGTGGGAGAAAGGTGGAGTTGGGCAAAGAGGGGAAAATCAGGACAATTGTAATAGCATAATCAATAATATATATATATTTTTTAAATGAAACTGCCTCATGACCCAGCAATTCTACTTCTGTGTATATACGTAAAGAAACCCAAAACACTAATTCAAAAGAATATATGTACCCCTATGTTCACTGCAGTGTTATTCATAAGTCAACATATGGAATCAGCCAATGTGCATATCGATAAACAAGTAGATAAAGAAGTGGTGGTGCATATATAGGATGGGAAACCAAAAATATTTATTTACAAAAATTTCTGTATTTCTACTTACATGTTTACACTTTAGTCACCTTCCAGTATTCTCTCTGATGCAATACAACCACAGAGACTTTTTTTTCTACTGCTGAGAACAGCCTTTGAACTCACTAATTTTGATATCTTTTAGTGTTTCTGCCATTTTTTTCACCTCTTTCACATTGGCAAGACACTTCTTTTTGGGAATATTTTTTCATCCAGTGTGAAGGGTACAAGGCTCAGAGTGACAAAGGGTGAATAGGGAGGATGTGGCACAGAGGTCATGCTGTTTTTGGTCAAAAACTGCTGAACACTCAGCACAATGTGGGCAGGTGTGCTCATAAATCATCCATCATGAATTGGGCAAATGTATTGCAAGTCTTTAAAAAAATTCACTGAATTTGAGCAGCCTGTCACAATAATGCCAACCAGTACACTGACAGAGAAGGGTTCCTAGAATACTCACCTGTACAACAAGAGGCCTGCCCTCAAGAAGATAATTCTACTTTTTAGGGGTCACCCCTCCTACTATGGAATATTACTTGGCCATTAAAAAGAGTACACTCTCACCATTTGCAACAGCATAGATGGTCCTAGAGGATATTGGGCTAGGTGAAATAAGTCAGTTAAAAAAAGAAAAATACCACATGATTTCACTTATATATGGAATCTAAAGAACAAAATTAATGAACCAAACAGAAACAGACTCATAGATGCAGAGAACAGACTGATGGTTGTCAGAGGAGGGTTGGATGAAAAAGGCAAAGTATTAAAAGTTCAAATTGGAAGTTACAAATTGGTAAAGTAAACAATAGGGAAAATAGTCAATAATATTGTACAAACTATGTATGGTGCCAGGTGGGTGCTTGAAATATTGGGGGAATCACTTTGTAAATTATATGATTGTCTAACCACTATGTTGTATATCTGAAGCTAATATAAAATTGTATTGACTGTCAACTTTAATTAAAAAAATGAAATTTTTAAAAAGACAGAGAAAAATGCAAACCTAGCAAAAGACAATAAATGCACAAAAGATATACACAGAAAAAAATGAGCATTTATATTTTCCATTATGCTGTTCTTAAATCTATTCAATACTATGTCTAGAATTTTATATCATGAAACATATTATATATACTTTTAAAATAAATTTTCTAAATAAATAAAACTCCTGATATCATCTTGGGTTTCTAGGAGCTATATAGTTCCAGAAATAGTGGAATATCACAGGCAGGACTGTTTAAGGATTTACTGAGGGGGAGGGTTGGGTGGGTGGGCTGGAATGGGAGTAGGGGGGAGAAAACTGTACTTGAACAATGATTAAAATTAAAAAAAAAAAAAAGGATTTACTGAATATGGTCACGAAAGTGCCGTAATCAGAGTGAGGCTGTTGCTGCTCAGCTGGGTTGTAGAGACATTCTGTCATAGTAGAAGATGTCATTGATTCATTGGGATGAGTAAAAAATCTGTTCTGTTGCTACTTTTTACTGTGACCAAAGATCATTTCATGTCTCCCTAAGGAAATAAGAATTTGTTATTGTCAAGAAAGATAGAAAATTTCAACTGTGTTTAGGACATGTTATGTTTGAGGTACTTATTAGTCACCCCAATAAAGATGTCAAGAAAAATATTAGGCTACATCAATCTGGAATTTCCAGTGCCTACACAGCAAGTCTAAGAGTCATCAGCCCATAAATGGCATTTATACCTACAAGACTGTATGAGCTCATGTTAGGCAGGGAATATAGCTAGACAGGGAGACCTGGGTAGGCAGTGCTTTCCAAACTTCCAAGATCAGGCAGAGTAGGAGGAAACAATAAAAGCGTTTGGGAAACATTGACCACAAAGTCTGAATAGATATACTAAATATTCTATAAGGTATTTATAGAAAATATTCAAGTAGTTAAAAGGGTAGAATTGAAGCAACTTACTTTTAAAAATTCTAAGTATTCAATTGCAACCTTATCTCAAAGAAAATGTTTATAAAATGAAATTTAATGATATTGAGTGTCCACTCCACATCTGGCATTAGATAGGCAATGGTAGAGTGACATGAGTAAGTAAGTTTCTTTCACAATGAAATTTTGTGTTTATCCTTCGATTCATTTTATCAAGAAATACTTAGCAAATGCCTTTAGGCACCTGACATATGCTTAATTAATAGAGATATAACCGTGAACAAGACAGACATACTCATGAAGTCTGATGGAAAAGATAGCATTGAACACACCACTTTAGTGTATACAGTGTTTTGGGTATTTAAATCAGACAGAATTAACCTGATCCAAAGGTCACAGAAAGTCTCTGGAGAAACTATAATTTCACCTAAGAGTTAAGCATTGAGTAGAAATCCACCATGAGAGTAGAAAGTAGTCTCCAAGGCAAAGAGATCATGTGTGCAAAATATTTGAGAAAAGGGGCTCAGATCATTGAGAAATACACTAGTCCAGTCAGCATGGGAGATGAGAGTAAAGAACTAAGAACTGGGTTTTAGTGTGGTGGGGACCTTACAAGTCTCACTAAGGATTTTGGATTTGATCACAAAGTAACTGGGAATAACATAATCAGAACTTGTTTACAGAAGCTCACTATCGTAGGAGATTTAATAAATTTATTAAAATTGTGGTGGGATCACAGTAAAGGGAAAAGTCAACTGACCTGGTAGCCTTCCCAGAGAAGAAACATTTGAATTGGGCTTTGAAGATTAGAAGAGATTCTACCAGGGAGCAAAGGAGAAAGGGAATTCCTAAAAGTGGGAACAATGGCAAAGGCATCAGCATATAAAAAAAAGCTAGGCATTCTGAGGAACAGGAAAAAAACAAGAAAACTGTGGCAGAAAGTGAAGAGAAGACAGTGGAAAATATGGCTAAGAGGCACATCCCTAATATTTATGTACAAATGGTACAATATAGAAAAAATACCATATGTTTAAATATTTAAAAGTTATAACTCATGCCAACAAACTATTATATAAAATTTGTTCTCAAGAAGAAGCGAAGGCTATGCAAAGTGAAATAAAAGAAAAGGTACAGGGAACCAACAGTGATGGGAAGGAAACCAGGACTCAAATCAATGACTTGGACCAGAAGAGGGAAATAAACCTTCAACCAGAACATAACGAAGACACAAGAATTCAAAAAAATGAGAAGCTTAGGAACCTCTGGGACAACTTTAAACATTCCAATATCCAAAGCATAGGGGTTCCAGAAGGAGAAGAGAAAGGGCATGAAATGGAACTTATTTGAAAAAGTAATGGAGAATTTCCCCAAGCTGGTGAAGGAAATAGATTTCCAGGAAGTCCAGGAAGTTCAGAGGGTCCCAAACAAGTTGGACCCAAGGAAGCATACACCAAGGCACATCATAATTGTTACCCAATATTAAAGATAAAGAGAGAATCTTAAAAGCAGCCAGAGAAAAGTAGAGAGTTACCCTCAAAGGAGTGTCCATAAGACTATAAGCTGATTTCTCAAAAGAGATCTTACAGGCAAGAAAGGGCTGGAAAGAAGTAGACCAAGTCATGAAAGGCAAGGACCTACATTCAAGATTGCCCTATCCAGCAAAGTTATCATTTAGAATGGAAGGGCAGATAAAGTGCTTCCCAGATAAAATCAAGTTAAGGGAGTTCATCATCACCAAGCCTTTATTATATGAAATGTAAAAGGGACTCATCTAAGAAAAAGATTATCAAAAATATGAACCATAAAATGACAACAAACTCACAACTATCACCGACTGAACCTAAAAACAACCTAAGCAAACAACTAGAACAGGAACAGAATCACAGAAATGGGGATCACATGATGAAGGGTTATCAATGGGGAAGGGGAAGAGGGAGAATGGGGGAAAATGTACAGGAAATAGGTCACATAAACAGTCGCATAAATAGACAGGAGGAGGTTAAGAATAGTATAAGAAATGTAGAAGCCAAAGAACTTGTATGTATGACTCATGAACTAAAGGGGGGGTGGGAATGTGAATGGGTTAGGGTGTACAGGGTGGAGGGAAATAAAGGGAGGGGGAATGGGACAACTGTAATAGAATAATCAATAAAATATATTTAAAAATATAATAATTACTAGTGTCTGGGACTCCCACTAGATCAGAAGCAATTTGAAAAAGGTAGTGATCCAAACCTAATATTATATGTACTCCAGCCTAACAGTGTGCCTGATAAATCACAAGTATCCAGTCACTAAGTTTGTTAAATAAGTGAATAAATAAATGAACAGATTAATAAGTTAGAAAAATGAGGAGAATATTCACAAATTCAGAGCATGAATACAGAATGACACTCCAAAAGTGATAGTGTCAAGAAGCAAAGAAAGGAGAACTCTGAGAGAGCATCTACACAGAAATGAACCTACCAGTTCACTGTATCCTTGAATTTCAAGACTATGTAACAGTTGGTTAATTCCAGCATAATCTCTATAGGTATTAACTATGACACCTAAGAATGATTGCTCTGGAACTTCAGTGGGTGTGTGGGGTTGTAATTGTTCATAAATCTCTGAATCAATGCACCATATCCATAGGTGAGTTCCTAGCATCTCCTCCTTTATATCTCACATTGCAAAGAATGACATTTGTTTTTAGTTCATTTTAGTTCATTTTATGTAACTCTATGAAAGGCAGTGTAACTATATAGAAACTGATTTGCTATTACCTCATCACTTGTACACTTCCAATACCTTTTGCGAGGAAGAGGCAGCGGGAAAATAACCAAATCACTTTCAGTAAAGATTATTTAAAGAAAGTTGGTTAGAGATTAAGACTTTGGAATGATATGACTATCATTTTTACTCTTGTTGTCCATTTCAGTTTCAGATACAACTTAAGAATGGTTTATTGAAAGGTTTTCTGTCCTTATAATTATCAAAAATAAATTAATTAAATTCTGAAAGACCTGTTTGGTACTGAACTAATTTTTCACAGCAAAACAGCCACACGAAAATTTCATTATTCATAGTAATTTCTTATAATTATTTGTATTTCTGTGGTGTCAGTTGTAATTTCCCTTTCATTTCTGATTTTATTTATTTGGGTCCTCTCTCTTTTTTTCTTGATGAGTCTGGTTAAAGGTTGTCAATTTTGTTTATATTTGCAAAGAATCAGCTCCTGGAGTTATTCATCTTTTGAATTCTTCTTTTAGTCTCAATATCATGTAATTCTGTCCTAATCTTGATTATTTTCTTCCTTCTACTTGCTCTGGGCTTTGTTGTTGTTCCTCTCAGGGATAGGGTTAGGTTGTTTATTTGAATTTTTTTTTTTATCTTCTTTAGGTAGGCTTGTATTGCTATGAACTTCCCTCTCAAGACTGCCTTCACTATGTCCCATAGGTTTTGGGTTGTTTTGTGTTCATTTTCATTTGATTCCAGACACTTTTTGATTTCTTCCTTGATCTTGTTGTTGACCCATTCATTATTTAATGACATGTTATTCAGTCTCCATATATTTGAATGTTTTTGAGTTTTTTCCTTGAGGTTGGTTTCTCGTTTCAATCCATTGAAATCTGAGCACAGAATTGATATGATTTTAATTTTCCTGAATTTGTTGAGGTTTGTTTTGTGTCCTATCGTGTGGTCAATCTTCAAAAATGTTCCACATGCATTTGAAAAGAATGTGTATATTTTGCTGCTTTGGGGTGAAATGTTCTGTATATATATCAATTAAGTCCATTTGATTAGAGGGGAGAGTGAAGAGGGATAATGGTGGAAGGAAGAGGAGGGGACTATATGAAGAACATGTATGAATGACCTGTAGTCATGGGCAACAGTGTGGGAATTGACTGTGGAAGCAGAGGGTGGGATGGGTGAAGGAGGGCAAAGGGGGAAAGTTGGGACAACTGTAATAGAATAACAATAAAAAATGATTTTAAAAAAGAAAATGTCTTTATTCAATCTAAAATTGAAACAAGATTTAGAAATTACATTGATTCATACAAATTTATCATAGCAATCCACAGTCTTGGATATTCTGCCAACTAGTAGTCTAAAATAGGTACTAAAATAAACTACTTTCACAATAATTTTCAGGAATGACACTGATTACCTTTTAAGCAATAGTGTACATTGCATGTACTTTAAAAGATAGACTCTGAAACTGGATGACTTAAGCTCAAATCCTGAAAGTGTGATAGAACACAAATTAATTAATTTCATGCCTCAATTACCTGAAGAATGGTCTTCTTCTAAACCTCTTCTGGTTCCCTCCATCATATAGAATCTATTCCCCAGCTTTGGGCTCCCTAGCATTGTATTTGTCACTCTCTTTTAGAACTTTTCTTTACCTTGTATTTCTCTCTCTTTTTTATAATTCGTATCTAATTCATGCAATGAGTCTGCAAGTTCTTGAAAGGCAGTGGTTGTGTTTTACTCATTTCTATTCTTTAAAGAGCAGAACCTGGCACATAGAAACACTCATCTGTTTTTTCATATGAATTAAAATGCATAAGGAAAAGCAAGGAATAAACATTATCTGAGGGCCTACTTTGTACCAGGCACTTACAGTAAGTACTTCCACACATGTTAATTTATTTAACCTTCATAACATTCCTCCCAAATAGGTATTACTGTCTACATATGAGGAAACTAAGGTCAAAAAATTTAGACTCAGAAAAAATAATCTCTTCCTCTAAGATGTTTATGGTCTAGCAAGGAAGTTATATATTAATAACAAATAAGCTTATTACAAGTGCAATTAGTATGCACTCATTACAAGTAGCATATAATACGTGGTTCAAAAGAATTCAAAAGAAAGATTAATTCTGGCATGGAAATTTGAGATTTTTATGGGTGAGCCACACCTAAACTAGACTGGCAAGAAGAGGATACTGTCAATTGATGGAAATAATCAAAGAGCATTCAAAGAATTTATAGTTTCACTTCCTCCTCTAGTCTTTTCTGGGCAGGCTCATAGATCCCTCATTCCTTAATTGAACCCTGGAAGACTATATTTAAAGTTGCATAAAGGAAACTGATGAAAGTGTAGGATATAACAAGCAAAAATTACAATGAACTTTGTATTCATAATACATAATGCTTAATAATATTGGATATTTAGTGAGTGTTTATTAGGTGCCAGGAGTCTTGTATGAAGTGCTTTCCATCCATTATCTCGTTTAAACATCCTTTATTATCCCAATATCACAGAAGAAAAACTAGACCTAAAAACAGCCACACAGCTCTTACTAAGAATCACGTGACTGTGAAGAGACCAAGGCAAGGGTCAGGTTTAGATTCATCTGATTCCAAAGCCAGTTCACAATGCGATGTGTACTACTATTTCAAGTAAGAAATATTGGCAGATTTTGTTCAATCCAAAAGAGAATTTTTTTTTCTTTTTTTTTATTATATTTTAATCATTGTTCAAATACAGTTTTCCAAAAGAGAATTTTTAATTGCAGCATATTTTTCCAAGTTTCACAAGGACTTAAAACATCCAATGCTATTTGAAAACTAGAATACACAAGTAGTCCTCACAAAAGGTAACCAGAAAAGCCATTTTCCCCCTGACCCATAGCTGACCCTGAACACTGGGCTTGTACTGCTTCTCTCTAAAGGAAGACCAGAAACTGTATAATGCACTGCCACTCCCATTCCATTTCCTTTATTCATTTTGTTTTGTTTTTTCAACAGGCCCTTTTCATCTGCTCTTTCTTGGTGCTTTTCATTTCAATTCTTCATTCTCCCCTAGAGGGCTTTTCTGTAAACAGATTGAGGAGGAAGAGGAAGTTGAGGGGTCTCTGCAATGAGGATAATGACTACATAGTCTGAAAAGAGCTGCTCCATTCAATGAGTACTTGACACCTAAGTTGTTTTAGAAAGTATGACGTGTGTTCATCATAATCCCCATGGTTATTTAACAACTAAATCTTCAGAATGAGTAAGATAAGGAAGTTCATCAAGATATTTTAGTAATTTATTATATTTATGCAAATATTTTAATCTAGATTCAAATTCCCAAGTTAAGCCGATACATAAATACTCTCCTTACATTTCCAAAAGGTTTATTGTAATGTGCAAAAATGGTGCACAATCTGACTGTTATTCTGTTCCTAGCTTTATATCTCTTGCCTGGAGTGAAAAGTTCAAAGGTAACTTTGAATAATAATGGATATGATGGCATTGTCATCGCAATTAACCCCAGTGTATCAGAAGATGGAAAACTCATTCAAAACATAAAGGTAAGAAAGAAAATTTTATTATCTACTTATTTTTATTTCAATATGTATTTTCAACTCACATTGATTGTCTAGTCATTTATACACACTCACAGTTACAACTTTCCAAAATTGCTTTGACAGTATTTATAATTTACAGAGTATGTTTCTAAACTGTCAAGGTTAATAGTTGCTTAGTTTAAGCATGATTTATTATATATTAACAGTATTAGTCATTCCTCTAATTAATTATTTAAAGGCTGAATTACTAATAGTTTTTTCAACTTGCTAAACTAACAGAAAGACCTTAGAGCTAGTGGAGTATATTTTCAAATTTTATCTTGATAAAGTTACTTTCATAATGTTCAAATAACTTGTCTGCCATCATAAGTGTGGAATGTCTTTGCATTTATTTACGTCTTCTTCAATTTATTTCATAACTGACTTAACAGTTTTCAATGTACAGGTTTTTCACATCTTTGGTTAAATTTACTTCTAGGTATTTTATTCTTTTGATGCAATAATAGTAGTTTTTTCTATTTCTATTTTTTATAGTTTGTTATTAGTGTATAGCAACACCACAGATTTCTGCTTATTGATTTTTGTATCCTGCAACTTTATTGAATTCATTTATTGTTTATTAGTTCTAACAGTTTTTTGGGCTAATGTTTTTTGTGACTCTGACTCCAAATACAAAGAAAACAAAAGCAAAAATAAACAAATGGGACTATATTAAAACACTTCTGCTTAATGAAGGAAACCATCATCAAAGCAAAAAGGCAACCCAATGACCCTGGCCAGTGTGGCTCAGGTGGTTGGAATATTGTACCCTAAAGTGAAATGTTTGGGGTTTGATTCCCAGTCAGGACACATACCTGGGTTGTGGGTTCAGTCCCTCATCAGGGCACATTTGAGAGGCAATCTATCAATGTTTCTGTCTCACACAGATGTTGTTCCTTCTCCCTCTCTCACTTTCCCCCTGTCTCTCTGAAATCAATAAGCATGTCTTTGGTGAAGATTAAAAAAAAGGCAACTTACTGAATAGGAAAAGATATTTGCAAATCATACATTGGATAATGGGTTAATATCTAAAATATATTAAAAACTCATACAACTCAACAAGAGAAACTAAACAGACAACTCACTTAAAAATGGACAGAGAGACTAAATAGACATTTTTCCAAAGAAGACCTACAGATGACCAAGAGGCACATGGAAATATGTTCAATATCATAAATTATTAGGGAAATGCAAATGAAAACCACAATGAGATATCACTTCACACCTGTCAGAATGGCTATTATCAGAAAGACAAGAAATAAAGAGTGTTGGAGAGGATGTGGGAAAAAGGGAACACTTATAAACTGCTGGTGGGACTGTAAATTGTTTCAGCCACTATAGAAAACACTATGGGGATTCCTTAAAACATTGAGAATAGAACTGCCATATGATCCATCTATTCTACTTCTGGGTATTTATCAGAAAAAAAAAACACTAACTTGAAAAGACACTGGCATGCTTATGTTCACTGCAGCATATATACATTGGCCCAGTATGGAAGCAGCAGCCTAAGTGTGCACTGATGGGTGAGTGGATACAGAAGATACAATACAGGTATGGAACACTACTAAGCATTAGTAGGAATAAAAGCTTACCTTGACTGCTGTGGCTCAGCTGGGCAGCCTTTTAAAAGTGAAAAGCAACTGGTTCAATTCCTGGTCAGGCCACAGGCCTGGGTTGTAGATTCGTTCCCCGTTTGGGATGTGTGCAAAAAAGGCAGCCAATCAATGTTTCTCTCTCACATCGATGTTTTTCTCTCTATCTTTCTCCCTCCCTTCCCTTCTCTCTACAAATAAATCACAAAAATCATTTTAAAAACTTTTTAAAGGAATAAAATCTTGCCTTTTGTGGCAGCATGGATGGATCTTGAGAGAATAATGCTAAGTGAAATATGAAAGAGAAAGGAAAACACTATATATTTTTGCTCATATGTAAAATCTAAAAAAAACAAGAAATGAACAAAACAAAACAAAAATAAACTCATAAATATAGTGAATAGATACAGAGAATAGATCAGTGGATACTGGAGGGAAGGGATTGAAGGGTGGGCTAAGGGAGGAAGGGCCAATTGTCTGGTCATGTACAGTAATTAAGACTTTTGGGGTGGCCACTTTGTTGTGTACACATATGTTCAATTATAATGTAAACCTAAAACTTATATAATAATTTATGCATACATATATGTATATATCAGCTCTCCCTAATCATTATAGGCATATATCTATTCATACATATGTTTTTAATGTGTATATATATATATATGGATTATATATATTGGATAATATATATTATGCTATGGACAGGAAGATCAAAAAGAGAAAGAAGAAGAAATTAAGTCTCACAAAATGAGTTTCAACCTATTCATACCCCAGGTGTTGTGTTAATAATGGATTATAGAGATAACTGTGCAGAGATGAATCTGTAAGTCCTTGCTTACATCCAGGGAGAAGCAACAACCAGGGAGAGGAAAGGGGCTGGCTCAGTGTTCGTGAGGGAGAACCCATGAGAAGTAGTCAAACAGAACTACAAGTCAGATGTCTCTGGTTCAAGATTTGCCACTATCTCACTTACATTCCTAAGACACGTGTTCTCATCTAAAACCTCAGTGGTCGAACTAGATGGTCTCTCAGGTACCTTCTAGCACTAAAATTCTATTGTGTGGATATTTGAAACCTCAGCTCCTAAATCCTGAAGTCCGGAGGATTTCCTGTACAGAATTTCCTGTTATGGGACAAAGGGAACAGAATTTTAGACAAGAGAAATAACAGGCTAAGTTCATCAGAAAAACATTCATGAAGGAGTAAAATTTAAGTTGGTATTGAAGAATTAGCAGGAATTTGAAAAATGAGTATGGTCAAAGGCATAAGAGTCAAAAGTTAAAATACTTTTTCACAAAATATGGGTAGACTTCACTGATTAGAGGGGAAGATTTATTATAGGTAGTATTGGGAGAGAAAACTGGAAATGATAAATTGACTAGATTACGATGTATTCTGAAAAGTAAGTAAAGGATGATGTCAATCTGAATCTCTCAGAAAACTAGAAAAGGGAAAGGTGGTGTTGTGTATAAGATAACATGGTGATGTGCAAGATGAATTGGAGCCAGAACTGTTGCCTAACAAATCTGTAAGAGGATTGACAAATGGCCTGTTTATGGGATTTTTAAAAATGTAATCTTTACTGTATTTTTTCCAAAACCATTTAGTCCCCTTACACCCCCTCCCTCCAGCAATCCCCATCCTGTTGTCCATGTCCATGAGTTCTTTTTCTTTTTGTTCAATCCCTCCACTCCAAAACCTCACCCCCTTAGCTGTCATGCTGCTCCTTAAAAATTGAGGGTTTATAATGTACAGAGATTGAACAGGGCACAGTTCCTCCTTTGGGGTGAAAGAAACTGAATTGCCTTCACCTGCCCATCCCCATGTGGGAAACCTATAAAAAGGTAGCTTTCCTTTATTTATGTAAGACTATATAGCTCTTTCTAATCATAAATCCCTCTTCCTGATGGGTTTGAATGTGCAAGTTTAGAAGTAGAAGCAGGAGAGAGCTGAAGTACTTCATAGAATAAAGAGAACCTGTTTGGAGTTCCAGGAATTCAACCATCCTGGAAGAAAGGGGTGAGAAGCAGAGAATGAGGGTGGGGTGGGAAAGTGGGGCACTAAGTAGAAAGGAGTGCCAGTAAGAGCCCCTTAATGGTGGGATGTCCCATGAACATACAAAAATGTGATTTTACATTGTTCCCTACTTAATGTATTGAGTTTCCAAGTGACAAAACAACCATTTCCCTTTCAGACTTTGGATTGATTTGGAAATAGAGAGAAGGGTCAAACAGATCATCAAAATATTGGCTATGTCAGTAGTGAAGTTGGACTAATAAAATCACTTGACCTGAAGCCACAACTGGGATTTCTAATGCTTCTCTCCCAGTCTAGAACTCAAAAAGATACTCCCTCCACCACACCCCCCAAACATAGTCTGCAAAGCAGACACTTATCTGAGTAGGTACAGAGGGAATCACAACCTCATGCAAATTGGGAACTAGTCACTAGTAGTAAGGAAAGAGAAACTAGTTTCCAGATCTACCTCCATAAGGCAGGACAGGAGGAACCTTACACATGTGTGCTTAACACAAGGAATCTAGAACAGAATAAACATGCCATGGACAGGGAGATCAAAAAGAGAAAGAAGAAGAAACTAAGTCTCACACAATGAATTTCAACCCATTCATACCCCAGGTTCTGTGTTAATCATAAATAACTCATAATAGAAATCCAGTGTTCCTTTGCAATTTGAAAAGAAGCTCTTTTCATTTTTTTAAATGAAAATATTCCAGATATCATTCCTTCTGTAAAATCATAGACCATGTTCCCATCTCAATAATAATAACCCACATCTTCTTCTCATAAGAAAAGAAACCAGCTGTTATTCTTCTCTTAGCATGTTACTGATCCATGACTTAAAGGTCGCATGACTTAAAGGTCCCATGACAGAGGCCTGGCCAAGTGCCTTAGTTAGTTAGAGTGTCACCCCAACACACCAAGGTTGTGGCTTCAAGCCCTGGTCACAGCACTTACAAGAATCAACCAATGAATGCATAAGTAAGTGGAACAACAAATCCATGTCTCTCTCTTTTCCCCCTCACCCCACATCTCTACCTCTCTCTGTTTCTCTGTCTCTAAAATCAATTAATTTTTTAAAACTCTTTTTAAGCCCCATGACAAGGGACCACTGTGTTGTCATAGTAATCAGAAATCTGACTCTCCCTGGAGAAGTCAGTGTTGTTCAGTTACATTCTCAGAGAAGAGAAGAATTAGGGATGGAATCCTAAAAAGGAAAAAGAACATAAAATTAATATCCCATTTTATTGACTTGGTGTATTCATTCTCCCTGTGAAAAATACAAGGTACATCTCCTCTCATTGATAAATTAATGTGGGAAAGTGAGGCAGGACAGTGAGAAACAAGGAAATTCCTAGGCAAGTGGAATGAGGAAACTGGGAGAAAAAAAATTAAACATGGCCCAGTAATTGGAACAACTAACAGTGGATCACAAGGTCTTATCTCCCCTAACTAAGGACACTTGAGTGAAAATGATTTATACCTCTCCTCCCTAACCAGAGAATGAATAGCTTAAATCACCCTGGTTGGGGAAAATAGAGAACAGAGACCTAATTAATGCCATTTGTGCCAGCTAAACCCAAGGACAGATGACGTTAGAGGAACAAGTGACTAAAACCCCATTAGAGCCAGGCAGACCCAAGATTAAAGTAAAACAGTAAAGCTACCAAAGAATAATCCCAAGCTACCCCCATATGCCCATTTTAATGCATCAGCATATTAAAAATGCAGGTGGAAATCTGATGAACATTCTGCTGAAACCCTGCCCTAATATTCTCACCCACAGAAGAAAGACAAACCCTCAAAACAAAGGATATCTGTGCATGCCCATGCCCCTCATCAAGCATGAACTTTTTACTTCCTTCTCAACTCTAAGAGTCCTTGTGAGATTTGCAACCAGGGGAGCAGCAAGCACTGGCAGCTCATTCCAGGTTTACCTCAGATTCTGTCTCCAAGGCTCCCTTTCCTCTCACTTCCCAGTGAGCTAACAGCAGCCCCACCTCGGCTCACTTCCTTCCAATAACGTTTCTAGGGAGTCAAAGCAGAGTACTGCCTAGCCTCTCCCTGTTGCTTCTTCTACCCCAAGTCCTTCCTTTTTTTCACTGTCCCCAGCTTTAATAAATTTTCTCTCTTAATCACCTGGACTCATGTTGTGAAGCCTTTGCTCTACGAAGCCAAGAACCCACACACTTCAGGCTGGTCTGAGACAGACACAATCTGAGCTGGTCCCTGTCTGGTAACAATCAGAACAATCTGTTTCTTTTATGCCTCTTGGAAAAGAGTGTTGTTTGTTACTCATTCAGCTGTGTACACCACCATTCCTTATCACAGCAGTAAGATGCCTGTTTGAGACAGAAAGAGATTAGGATGGGAAATTATTAATACAGTAAAGGGAAATTCTCCTAAGATCCTAAATGCTCACCCTAACTATTAATACTCTCTAATGGAAACTGTCACCCACTAGAATCAATTATCAAATGAACTGTATCAACTATTTTCCTTTTGGGATTATGATCTGATAACTACACCTAGCAGAAACTGTATTTTAAAATTGAATAAAGAGTTTTATACATAATAAAAGTTTCATACAAAACCAATTCACAGTAATTATATTTATCAATTTAAATTATATTTATCAATTTATCAATATTGCATATATCAACCTAGACATTTTATTAAAAAGTAAAGTAAAAATTAATCCAACCAAACATGAAATTATTGTATGATATTTAAGGACACTGGGAGGACTGAACAAAATAGCCTTAGTATTAAATGTTCCAAATTTCCCCAATCTGATATACAATTAGAAAGGAAATCAAAATTAAAATTAAAATACTAAACTGTGTAGCAATAAATGTCAAGTACATCAGTGGAGCAAAATAAATTGTCTAAAGTGGAATGCAATGTATTTAAAACTCGTTGACACATGTTGAAGAATCTAATCAATGTACTTGTTTTAGTATTTATTCCTAAATAACAATAAAATAAATAACAATAAACTAGCTAGCAATCAATTTGAGAAGCTAGAAAAAAGAACTACATTATAAACCTAAAAGTAGTCAAAGCAATGACTGACAGAAGATCTTAATGAAATGAGTACTACTAACAATAGTAATCAAAAGCAGCAAAAACAATTTTAGATGCGTAATTTATGGGGCTAGTGAAGGTATCAGAAGAAAACTTTTTCCCACATTATAATCCCCAAACTGGAAACTAAATACTTATAAATGTTCAACAATAAGGAAATGCTTATGTTATAACTATTCTATATTATAAAAATTGTATTCACTATTTGAATAAATGAGATAATTTTATACAAACTACCCTATATTACATTTCCTAACCTCATGCCTTTATAAACCAGCTTAAGGGTTCTTGCTGTGTTCATGTACCCATTCTATGATTTTCTTAATCTTTAAATCAGTTCACATGAAAAAATGTGGTATTTTTATAACAGCAGTATCTTTCAAATCACAGGTTGGATATATTTTGTATAATGACCATGTTTTTTCAAAGGTCCTTCTTGTCCCAGTTCTAGATAAGGAAGCACAACCCTTTTAAGTACCTTGAGTGAGCCTCTTAGCCCAAGCAGAATTCAGTTCCGGCACTCTTAGCACAGCCCTTCCTAATTTGTGAGCAGCCAGCCTCCACCCAGAATGTCTACCTGAGGTTGGCTTGATGGAAATGGTGGCCCTTGTAGCTGAGCCAACCAACTGGGAATTGTCAAGAGACAAGCTAGTTACAGATGGCAATGGCTGAGGGCACCAGAGAGGCTGCCCACTCCCCTCTTTATAAAGTGGATTCAAAACACACCAAGAAAAAGAGATGAAATTGAGTCAAGGGCAGACATTTGTCTTTAATTCTGAGAAGGAACTTTCTCACACAAGTTCATGAAGCATCACTCCTTTCTGTGCCACCAGGACAAAGCACAGGACAAATGTGATAAATATTTGTCTTTTTTCAGGGAGCTGCATGTGCCCCCTGCTTGAAGGGAGCTTTCCCTAAGTCCTCTGGCAACATGGAAGGATCTCCCTTCCAACCTTAAAATCAAGAGTTTCCCAATAATATTGAAGGACTAATAGCATCCCCTCAAAATATTTTAGGCACTGCCCCAAATGCTAGAGAAGATCTAAGTCCCCCACTTCTCTCCAACATTTCAAAGGTCTTGGACAAGCTTGTTTCAGGATTGTGATATGTTGTTATTTTAGATTAAAATGATAATCACTCACTGATTCATCCATGTGTCAATAATAATTTCCTGAGCACCAACTCTATGGTATAGGAGCATGCCTAAAGCCCCACTCCAGAGCTCAGGGAGAGGAAGAGATAAATGGAAGAGAGGTCAGTGAGAGAACCAGAACAAGACTGCCCAGGAGGGGTTTCTTAAATACACAGTCCCCTCTCCCCTCCAGAAAATCATGGTTTCCCTGGGGTTGCTAGGGCCAACAGCTCCACCCTATATCTTGTACAACATATTAATTCTGTGCATGTACAATTGTTGCCAGTGGAAATCAGGGTCTTCCATGGATTGCGAGGAAAACATTCCAATTACCCATGCACAGGAGATCATGGTATGGCAAGGTTTTTTTGAGTAGAAATCTTCCCTTATTTCCAATGTATCATCTCCCTCCATCTTAACTTGGAGAAGCATCCAACTGTGTCTTGGCCAAAACAAGGCCAAAAGAAAAGCCAGTGTCCAGAGTTTCTGGTTCATATTAAAGCTTAATCCTTCAGAGCCCACATCATCTGCTGCGGGCCCACATGGCCATGTGCTCCCTGGTGACAGAGAACGTGTGCATGAACACAGTGAGTGCAGGTCACAAGAAAGAGAGAGAGTTTCTTTGTTCACCTGGTATTATGTTAGCTTGGATTTGGCACAGACCAGATCCTTTTGCAAAATAACCAATAAAATTCCCAAGTTTCTGCAAGCCTTTGATAGGTTCACAACCCCTGGTTACACTGACAGGCCTCCCTGGTCAAGCTCCTGCCATTGCACTGCCCCCAACAGTCTCAGACCAGAGGGGAGGTGGGAGGAGTGTAAATCCCCTTGGTGGAGAAATGCTGGAATCCCCTGGGATGTGAAGCTTTTGCTTTCTGGGGAAGCAAACAGGCTTATGCTTCCCAGTTTATTAAACTCAATGTGTAACTCCGTTTGTTCTTTTTTTTTTAATTAATAATTAGCTAACTATCCATGGTGATATAATTATCACATAATATCCCTGAAGCAATGGAAGGAGGGTGTGCGGGATGCTGCCTCAAAGGGCAGAGTCTGGGTACATATGACAAAGCCTCTATGTTGGGGATGTTCCTGGCTCAAAATGCAACACAACTCTCTTCCTATCTAAACTTTTAACTTAAAGACATTTTCTGCTATTATACTTTCAGTTCTCTTTGGAGTTTCTGATGAGTACTGGCTATTTTTGTTTTAGGACTAGACATGCTTAATTCATCATCACAACTCCTAAACTGACCCCTTTCCTCCTTTAAAAAAAAATCTTGTTATAGTATTTGCCTTGCAGAACAATATTACCTTGTTATAAAGTAATTAAATCCATGCATTCTGAGGTAGGAATGCTTGGCACAGACCCTGACTCTCATTTCCTATTTATGTGATCTTGGCCAGTTACTGAAAGTCTGTGTGTCTCAGTTCTGCATACTTGATTAAGATAATATTCACGTTTAACCTTGGAGAGCTGTGGTGAGGATTAAGTGAGAGAATCTCTGTGCTGGTTAGCACTAAATAAATATTAACTATTAATGTTATTCACTCTGCTTTAATAGGAACCAGCACACTATCAGCCTCTTTTCTTAAAAATTATAGTTATCATTCTACCAGACTCTTTTCATATGCTTATGTTAGAGCAGATTCTATTCATTCTTTACTGGGAAGGAGTTTTAAAAATTTTATTCTAAGAACTGCCAAGTTTTCCTTAATTTATCAAAGTATTTAAACTTTTTAGTTTATATTTCAAAGACATTTTACTTAATTTGATGTTATTTACATTTAATAATCTTATATTCTCTTCCATTATTTATACCCTTGATAATCTAAACAATCATTAAATTGCTTTGTAAAACTGAAAAAACAACATTAGCATTACTGTTTGTATTCATTGAATCATAAAATTTTATTAATTTTCACATTGCACTCTACAGAAAATACAAAGTATATGTCCATATTTAGGAAATTAACCAAAATTAGAAAGTACAGAAAAATCTTCCCAAGTCAAAAATGTGTATTTTATAACAAGTTCTGATCATTTTTATTTTTCTGATCACTTTTACAGTACAACAAAATGACTATGTAACTCTTAACCTTTATGCAATCTTATCCCATAAGCAGCCACACCTATTGAGTTAAGAGTGCGGATATATATACATAGAGAGAGAGAAGGTGATATACTAGCCTCTTGAACAAACCAGCACTGGGGCCAGGAACACCTTGAGAGGAACAATGGTGTTATTCAGAAGCTCTGTCCTCCTCTTAGTCCTATGCCTGCTGCAGGGGTCCAATGCTTCCCTTGTTCAGCTGAATAACAATGGCTATGAAGACATGGTTATTGCTATACACCCTGGTGTGCCAGAAAATGAAATACTGATTGAACAAATAAAGGTGAGAAAAATTGGGATTTTCTTCTCTTTGAATTATAGAGAAGGAGAAAGTTACTAGTTAATAATTACTATGGAAATTTCTGAATGCTCCAGAACATTTACAAGCAGACAGTGCAGTGAGGACAATGCTGGCATGGACAGTGAGACCTGGAGGCTTTATAGGAGATTCTCCCCTTTTTGATGTAAAATCAAATACAAGGCACAGGGGTTCCCTGATCCCAAGTTTGTTCGTCTATAAATGAGCAATTGAACTTGCCTTTCTTTTTTTTAAAATTTATTAACTTTGGGGATTGTGGGAGAGAGAGAAGTTTGTTGTTCCACTTATTTATGCATTCATTGGTTATTCTTGTATGCGCCCTGACAGGGGATCAAACCCACAATTTTGACATACTGGGACAATGCTCTAACCATCTGAGCTACCTGGCCAGGGCTTGGACTTACCTGTTGTTTGAACAACTGTTGACTGCTTATAGCAAGACAACAGGGAATGAAAAGATTCTTCCCTCATGCAATGTACATTCTTTTCAGATACAGATAATAAAAACATGTAAGTGTATAGCAGGACAGTGGGTAGTAAGTTGCTATGGAGTCAAATAAATCAGCAAAAGGGGGTACATAGTGTTGTTGGGCTGGGCTAGGAGTAGGGTGGTCAGTGAAAGCCTTACTGGTAATGTGTCCTCTAAGCAGAGACCTAAGATGAGTGAGGGAAGAGCCCACTGAAAATCTGGGGGAAGGAATAGAGGGTGCAGCAGCAGGAGGCGAAAGCTTTCTTGTTGGAACCAGGGTAATGGCTGTAAATGAGAAGGTGGAAGGATGGGAGAGCTGAAGTTGGAGAGGTAGCAGAAGCCCAGGTCAATGGAAAGGCTTAGGCTCGTACCCTGAGTCAGACAGGAATCTATGGAAGGATTCTCAGCAGAGGAGAGGTGTGCTCTCTCATGCCTGTTCTAGAATCACATTGACTGTAGAGGTGAGGAAACTCAGTAGAGGGCTTCCACTTGTCGCCCATCCTGTGTCAGTTCTGCACACCACACAGGTGTAGAGGGATACCTGCTAGGAAGCTGTTGTTGATGAGAAGTGATGGTAACTAGGAAGACGGATATTCCAGTAGAGATCATCCCCTGAGATTCTGAACATATTCTGAAGCTATCACAGACAAATTTGTTGATGGTTTAGATGTATGTGGAGTAGGTGAAAGTAGCAGGGAAAGATAGGCATCAAAGAAGACTCCAAGGGTTTTGGCCTCTCCACTTGGAAAGAGGGAATTATCATCAACTGGGAAGGGGAAGACTTAAGTGATTATTTGGCAGCTGAGATATCAGGAGTAAGGTTGGGACATTTTGAATTTGAGATACTTATTAGATATCCTTGCAAATGGAGATAGAAATCAGAATTCAGAAGGCAAATCTGGGTAGGGATAAACACTGGGGAGTCATCAGTGTGTAGATGAGATTTAACACCATGAGAACAAATGAGTTCTTCAGGTAGTGCAGACAGTGGAGAGAGAGGCTCCAGAACTGAACCAAGGACTGCATTTCTAAAGTTTCTTTCAACTGTAACATTCCTGGTAATAAAGATTGGTGTTACAATCTTTGTTTCCCCTGGCCCTGTCATCAACATCTATTATGTCCATACATTCAGTTCCTCCACTATTGTGTCCTTAGGCTCACTGTTTTAGCCTTCTGTATGGGCACTGTTATCTAGCAGAAGCAGATAGGCATGACCTGAATTGTGAGCAGTGATTATGGGGTTGCCATTTATCACTCATTCTGTGTAAACTCCTGCAGCATAGCGATGTTCACTTATTGATTCCTTTTGAATGCTAAAGGAAGGTAAAGATCCCTTTTCTAAAGAACAAATCTTGAACAGCAGCTAATATACCTGATTCTGAATGACAGTTTATCAGTGTCCAGGGACGGTTGATTAGTTTCAAATATGCTGAACTTCAGAAATGAATATTTGGAAGAATTAACCATAGAGGTAAAAAAATTGCTAAAATGGTCCTCTACTGAAAGTGTAACTACAAGTTCAATTGTTAGTAGACATTCCCAGCTTACACAAGATTCCCTGACATTCTCTCAGCCTGCTAGAAAGTCCTTCCATTTACAATATCAGACAACCATGTAAAATACTATCATCCACATTATCTAGAAAAGAAAACTGAGATTTGGAGAAATTAAATGAGTTTTCAAAGGTTCCCTAAGTAGCACAGTCAGAGTGGAGCTAGCACATGGGCTTTGAACACTTACTTACAGGCCAGAGTTTGAGTTATGACTTGTGCAAGGTGACAAAGATCACTCTCTTTTTTTGTAACTGGTGAACCGCCATGTGGACAAAACTTTACTCCTGGGATAATATCTGACCACAAAAATATTATTATGATAAATCGATTCATAATTTATGGTCTGAGATGTCAATTTTATTCTCTCTCTCTTTTTTTTAGTTTAACAGACATTTATTCCTTTAGTTGGACATCTTCTACACACAAATTAGATGGTTTAAGATTTTTGAGTGGAAAGGAATTTAGATCTTAAGAGGTTTTATGACTGCAGCCTGGAGCAAAGGAAGAACCTTTCTCCCACTGGCAACTGTCTTTATTTCTGTATTCATGTGTCTTTTTAATTTGAGAGTACTTACTTTTAGAAACATTCATATTTTAATCTTCTTTGCCCCAACTGGAATGTTATGGGAATTCTTAGAAATAATTTAGAATGAATATTATAGGACTTCTGCTTGAAAAACCTGCAGGAACAATTATTAGCCAAGTTAGTATGCCCCAAGAGATCACAGTCATCTGCTACAGGGTTGATGAAATAGCTCCATGACCAAGAACATACCACCACCCAAGACTGTCCAAAGGGACATGGAGACTCCAAAATAAATAAAGTACCTTGGAGTTATACAATGTATAACCCACACAACTGTATATGGCAACCCTACATTTCCAGTTGGTACCATAATTCAAGCCACCATATATACCTTTTGAAATTTTTTAGATATAATTGACATATTATATTAGTTTCATGTGTACAGTGTAATGATTCAACATTCGTGAATATTAGAAAACAATAAATAAAATAAGTCTAGTTAATGTCCATCACCATAATATAGTTTTTGTTGTTTTTTTTCTTTTTCTTTATTTTTGGTTCCATATATAAGTGAGATTGTACAGTATTTCTCCTTCTCCATTTCAGCTTTTTAACTTAGCAGAATGCCTTCAAGGTCCACCCATGTTGTTAGAAATGGCAGGATGTCCTTCTTTTTATGGCTCAATAACATTCCACTGTTTAAACATAACACTTCTCATCATCTAGTTATCCATCTATGGACTCTTAAGTTGCTTCCATATCTTGGTCATTGTAAATAATGCTGCAATGAACATGAGGGTACATGTATCTTTCCAAATTAGTGTTTTCATTTCCTTTGAATAAATACCTGGTACTGGAATTGCTATATCAAATGCTAGTTCTATTTTTAACTTTTCAGGAACCTCCGTACTGGTTTCCATAGTGACTGCACCAATTTACATTCCCACCAAATGTGTACAAGGGTTTCCTTTTCTCCATATCCTTGTCAACATTTATTATTTCTTGATAATAGTCATCCTAACGGGTGTGAAATGATAACTCTTTGTGGTCCTGTTTTCCATTTCCCTGAAGGCTAGTGATGTTATGCACCTTTTTATGTACCTGTTGGCCATTTCTATGTCTTCTTTGGAAAAAAAAGTCTTTTCAGATCCTCTGCCCACTTTTTAATCAGTTTGTTGTTGTTGTTGTTGTTGTTGTTGTTGTTTTGCTATCATCTTTGCTTTTGGTGTCAAATCTCCCCCAAAATCACTGCCAAGACCAAATCAGGGAACTTATGTTTTATTCCAGGAGTTTTATAGTTTCAGGTGTTACATTCAAGTCTGTAACACATTTGAGTTAGTTTTTGTATACAGTGTAAGAAAGCGTCCAGTATCGTTCTTCTGCATGGGTCCGTCTAGTTTTCCCAACACTGTTTATTGAAGAGATGGTTCTTGCCCAACTTTGTCATAAATTACTTGATGACATATGTGTAGGTTTATTTCTGGACTTTTATTTCTGTTCCATTGAACTATGTGGCTGTTTTTATGCCAGTACCATACTCCTTTGATTACTACTGATGTGTAGTATATTTTGAAATTAGGGAGCATAATGTCTCCTGTTTTGTTCTTCTTCCTTGAAATTGCTTTGACCACCCAGGATCATACAAATTTTAGGATTGTTTGTTTATTCTGTTTCTGTGCAAAAGGCGATTGACATTTTGATGGGAATTGAATTGAATCTGTAGATTATCTTGGCTAATATAAACATTTTTAAAAACTATTTTATTGATTATGCTATTACAGATGTCCCAGTTTTTTCCCTTTGCCCTCCTCTGCTCAGCACCCTCCTTCTCTCCAGCAACACACACCCACCTTTATTTCATGTCTATGGGTCATGCATACAAGTTTCCTGGCTTCCCCATTTCCTATTCTATTCTTAACATCCCTGTCTACTTTGTGCCGACCAATTATGCTTCTTAATCCCTGCATCTTTCCCCCCACTCTCCTCTTCCCCCTCCCAGCTGATAACCCTCCATGTGATATCCACATCTATGATTCTGTTCCTGTTCTTCTTGTTTGCTTTGTTTTTTAGGTACAGTTCTTGATAATTGTGAATTTGTTGCCATTTTAATGTTTATAGTTTTGATCTCCTTTTTCTTAAATAAGTCCCTTTAACATTTCATATAATAATGGCTCGATGAGGAACTCCTTTAACTTTATCTTGTCTGGGAAGCACTTTATCTGTCCATCTATTCTAAATGATAGCTTTGCTAGATAGAGTAATCTACATTGTAGTTCCTTGCTTTTCATCACTTTGAATACTTTTTGCCAGTCACTGCCCACCTGCAAAGTTTCTTTTCAGAAATCAGCTGATAAACTTGTGGGAACTCCTATTCAGGTAACTCTCTGTGTTTCTCTTGCTGCTTTTAAGATTCTCTTTATCTTTCTTTGGCATTTTTATTTTGATTTGGCATTTGTATTTTGGCATTTTTATTATGATTATCTTGGTGTGGTCCTCTTTGGATCCAACTTGTTTGGGACTCATTTTGTTTGTTCAACTTGTATAACTATTTCCTTTCCCAAATTAGGAAAGTTTTCTGTTGTTAGTTTTTCAAATAAGTTTTCAATTTCTTGCTCTTCTTCTTCTCCTTCTGGCATCCCTATGATTCAGATGTTGGCATGTTTGGAGATGTCCCTGAAGCCCTATATACTGTCCTTGGGTGTTTTTGAATTGTTGTTTCTTCTTGCTGTTCTGGTTGAATGTGTATTCCTTCCTTAGATTCCAAATCATTGATTTGAGTCCTGGCTTCATCCCCTCCACTCTTAGTTCCCTGTAGATTTTTCTTTATTTCACTTAGTGTAGCCTTCATTTCTTCCTGTGTTTTTCTTATGTTGTTGCCTTACTTAATGAGTTTCTGAGCATCCTGATCACCAGTGTTTTGAATCCTGCATCTGATAGGTTGGTTATCTCTATTTCATTTAGTCCTTTTTCTAGGGTTTTGTACTGTTCTTTCATTTGTGCCACATTTGTCTCCCCAATTTGGCAGCCTCCCTGTGTTTGTTTCTGTGTATTAGGTAGAGCTGCTTTGACTCCCTGTCTTAGTAGCATGGCCTACTGTGGAAAAGGCACTTATAAGTTGTGTGGGGCAGGGCCTTAGGTAGTCACCAGGATGGGGAAACCCACTTCACCACTTTGTGGCTCTGTGTGGGGGCAGGGCTTGAACAGGGGATGATGCCACTGCCTGGCTTCTGGACGTTTGCCCTCCACTTGCTCTATTTCTAGTCACTTCACTTACTCCCTGTATGCAACTAGTGCCCTCCCAGCTGTTGCCCTGGTGCTGAATCCTGGGGTAGGGTTGGGGGGACAACATAGCTTCTAAGTCCATGCAGGCCCTTTAGGCAGAATCTCCTGAAAACCTGCAGGTTCTTCTGCTGTCCCAACACCCCACCCTAGTTCTTATTCCCAGAAGTTATGGGGATTAATCTTCCTGGCACCAGACCCCTGGACTGTATGGTATCACCTAGGGCTAGGATTCCTCATTCCCGAGGTATCCCTCCCCATTTTTATCCACCACACATGAATGTGGGACCTCCTGTTCTGCTACCCCTGCCCCCTGTGCCACACGGCATCTCCATGCCTCTCCACCTATCTATGAATCTCCCCAACTCTTACCCATCTGGAAACATGTGGCTTCTTTAAATCCTTGGTTGTTGGACTTCCATACAGCTTGATTTTTTCATGGTTCTGGTTGTTATTTGTTTTGAGGTCTCATTGTAGTTCTTTATGTGGTTTGGTAAGGACACAAAATGTATTTATATACACCTCCTTCTTGACCAGAAGTCTGAACATTTCAACATTGATTCTTTAATCCATGAATACGAAATATCTTTCCATTCATTTCTATCTTCTTTAATTTCTTTCATTAATGTCCTATGTATTTTAAAAAATATATTTTATTGATTATGCTATTACAGTTGTCCCATTTCCCTCCTTCATTCCCCCCACTCTGCCCACCCCCTCCCACCCATATTCCCCTCCTTTAGTTCATGTCCATGTGTCATAAATTCTTTAGCTTCTACATTTCCCACACTATTCTTGCCCTCCCCCTGTCTATTTTCTACCTACCGTCTATGCTACTTATTCTCTGTACCTTTTCCCCCTCTCTCCTGCTCCCACTCCCCTGTTGCTAACCCTCCATGTAATCTTCATTTCTGTGGTTCTGTTCCTGTTCTAGTTGTTTGCTTAGTTTCTTTTAGTTTTGCTTTAGGTGTGGTTGTTAATAATTGTGAGTTTGCTGTCCTTTTACTATACATGTTTTTTTTAATCTTCTTTTCTTAGATAAGTCCCTTTAACATTTCATATAATAAGGGCTTGGTGATGATGAACTCCTTTAACTTGACCTTATCTGAGAAACACTTTATCTGCCCTTCCATTCTAAATGAAAGCTTTCCCGGATAGAGCAATCTTGGATGTAGGTCCTTGCCTTTCATGACTTGGAATATTTCTTTCCAGCCCCTTCTTGCCTGTAAGGTCTCTTTTGAGAAATCAGCTGACAGTCTGATGGGAACTCCTTTGTAGGTGACTGTCTCCTTATCTCTTGCTGCTTCTAGGATTCTCTCCTTCATTTTAATTTTGGGTAATGTAATTATAATGTGCCTTGGTGTGTTCCTTCTTGGGTCCAACTTCTTTGACACTCTCTGAGCTTCCTGGACTTCCTGGAAGTCTATTTCCTTTGCCAGAATGGGGAAGTTCTTCTTTTATTATTTGTTCAAATAAGTTTTCAATTTCTGACTCTTCCTCTTCTCCTTCTGGTACCCCTATAATTTGGATGTTGGAATGTTTAAAGATGTCCTGGAGGTTCCTAAGCTTCTCCTCATTTTTTCGAATTCTTATTTCCCCATTCTTTTCTGTTTGGTTGTTTCTTTCTTCCTTCTGGTCCACTCTCTTTTTTTGAGTCCCAGTTTCCTTCCCATCACTATTGGTTTCCTGTGCATTTTCCTTCATTTCTCTTATTATTGCCTGCATATGTTCATCTAATTTGCAACCAAAATCAACCAATTCTGTGAGCATCCTGATCACCAGTGTTTTGAACTGTGCATCTGATAGGTTATCTGTCTCTCAGTCCCTTAAAAGGATGGGTTTTGGGGCTTTATTTTGTTCTTCTGTTTGAGCCGTCTTTTTTTTTTTTTTTTTTTTGGTCTGGTCACACCTGTTACAGTAAGGGGCGGAGTCTTAGGTGTTTACCAGGACAGGGCACCCCAGCCACTGGGTTGTGACGTTGTATGTGGGGGCAGGGTTGAGAGGGAACAATGGTGCTTGCTCCATTCTCCATGGGACCTCAGTCCCCTCTGCTGCTTCCCCCAAGCAAACTGGGCCCCTCTGGTGCCAATTCCCATGTGGGTGGGCTGGTGCATGCTGTGGGACCCTCCAAGGACCTCCCTCGTGAGGATGGGTGTCTCTCCCTGCGCCTCATTTCCCACAGATGTCCTCAGTCAGTGTCCCGAGGCTCTATTTCCCAGCACTGTGATCCTGGGTTGTGCACCCTGCCTTGCTTTACTATCGTCACCTCACTGGGTCTGCCAGTTGCCAGTTGCCACCCCTGGGCCGGGTTCTGCCAGCTGCCACCTGCACATTCAGGGTCCTTCATACCCCGGAAGGCTGACTCATCCCCAGATATGTTATGCACCAGTCCCACTGCTCTCTGCTCTCTGCTCGCACTGTGACCGAGCCTGGCTGCTCGTCTCTGCCCCTCCTACTGGTCTGGATGCACGGGTCTAATTCAACTTCTTGGTTGTCTGACTTCCATTCAGATCAATTTTCTGTCATTTCTGGATGTTATTTTGTTTCTAAATTGTTGTTGTCCCTATCTTGGTTGTGTGTGGAGGTACACTGCATCCACCTATGCCTCCATCTTGGCCGGAAGTCCAATGTTCTATGTTTTAAGTGTACAGTAGTTTTACCTCCTTACTTAAAAATATTCCTAAATATTTTATTTGTTTTGAATTGTAAATGGGATTGTTGTCTGATTTCCTCTTTCTGACAGTTTGCTACTATCAGAAATATACCATATATAATACTGCTTTTGTACCCTGCAACTTCACTGAATTCCTTTATAAGCTCCAACAGTTTTGGGGGTGGGATTCTTTAGGGTTTTCATATATAATATCATGTCATCTTCCAATAGTGACAGTTTTACTTCTGCCTTTGTGATTTCAATGCCTTTTATTTTTATTCTGGACTAGTTGCTCTGGCTTGGACTTCCAATACTATGCTGAATAAAAGTGTCAAGAGTCGGCATCCTTGTCTTGATCCTGACCATAGAGAAAAAGTTTTCATGTTTTTATCACTGAGTATGATGAGTCAGGAAAAGGGTGTTGAGAGCTTGCTTGATATTAGCAGTGGGCTTTTCATAAATGGCCTTAAATTATTGAGGTATGATCCTTCTATATCCACTTTTGTTGAGAGTTTTATTATAAAAGAGTGCTGAATTTTATCAAATGCTTTTTCTGCTTCTAATGAGATGATCATATGATTTTTAGCCTTTATTTTGCTAATGCGATGTATCATGTTGTTTGATTTGCAAATGGTAAACTATTCTTGCACCTGTGCAATAAATCCCACTTGATCATGGTGTATCATCATTTTAAAGTATCATTGAATTCAATTTGCTAATAGTTTCTCTAGAATTTTTGCATCTATGTTCATTAGGGATTTTGGACTGTAATTTTATTTTCTTGGGGCATCCTTATCTGTTTGGTATCAAGATACTGTTGTCCTTCATAAAATGAGTTTAGAAGTGTTCCTTCCTCTTCTATTTTGGGAAAGTTTGAAAAGAACTGATATTAATTCTTCTTTGAATGTTTGGTATAATTCACCAGTGAAGCTACCTGGTCCTGGACTTTTTTTGCAGGGGAGGGGTTGATTACTGATTCAATCTCCTTACTAGTGATTGGTCACTTCAGATTTTCTATTACTTCATTATTCAGTCTTGGCATATTGTATGTTTTTAGGGATTGTTTCCATTTCTTCCAGGTTTTCCAATTTGTTGGCATATAATTCTTCACAATAGTCTCATAATCCTTTGTTTTCTCTGGTATCACTTGTAACATTTCCTGTTTCACTTCTGATTTTATTTCATTCCTCTCCCTTTTCTTCTTGGTGAGTTCAACCAGCACATACATTTTTAGCTCATAGGCACAGAGAGAGCCATCACTTCAGGCAGAAGGAAACAACTCATTAAGACTTGAACTTACCAAAACAAAAAGGAAAGGGAAAACATCCTTAGGGAACACATGAAAATTCTTTCATCTGCTTTAGGCCAGTGATGAAGTAATCTGCAACAAACCATGAATGCTCTCAAAGCCCATTTCCTGGCTCTCAGCTGGTCATCCGGGTCTTCAGTTCTCTGAATTAATGGCTCTGTTCTCTTCAGTACATATGAGTCAGCACACTGGCCTGCCTTCAGAAGAAAAGAAAAGAGAGTCCTGGAATTCCTGAAGAAGGAGAGTCCTATTCTGGGCTTATGCTAGGCCAGGAAGTATCATGGATGATAAGAGCCTGCCTTAAAGAAAACAGCAATATAGACTGGGATGTTGCCAGCAAGAGGAACAGGTTGACAACATCTTCTAGCTCCTAGGATGTCTCAATTATTCACTGGGTTTGATCATACAGATTAAATTACCATCAAACCCATTCCTCCATTTATTTCTCCCATTAGATAGTAAGACCTAGGGTGGAACTATTTCTCTTATTAATCATTGTATTTTGGAGTTCAGAATACAGAACAATATGGGATAACATTGTTTTCACCTTGAAAAGAAAGCAACAAGTTCTGTCCATGATCAAAAACCTCTACCTTTACTACAGATTTTTTCCTCATCCTACTCCCAGGCTCCAATCCGACACAGCTGCTTCCACTGGGGGAATGGGTATGTAATGACCCATGACTACAGAGTGTTCTAAGCGTGCATCACTTAAGACTATTCTCTACTAGATTTATGATTTATGAAGAGTAATGCTATCAATATGTTTTATGACTGTCTATGTATAGAGCACTTTATAACTCATTTCCAGTTCACATCAACTTTAAAGATAGGCAGCAATAGTTCGTTTAAGAGATGAGGAAACTAAGCTTCAGGGTGTTGTATAAATTGGCCAAGATCTATCGGCCAGAAAGTGCTAATGCCACCATTGGACCAACTAGGTGATTTTCAAGCCTGTGCTCTTTATCATATTATGCAATTTCTCTTGACATCAAATAGAAACATTTGCCTTTTGATGAAGAATTATATTCAAAACCTTTAAATGTGCAAGACTAAGCTATAATTTTGGATTGAAAGGTGGTAGAGTTAGAATTCTGAAGCAGAGACTTTGCTCACTAGTCAGTTACTTGTTCTGTCCACTCTCAATCTGGTAAATGGCTGTGATGAACCTCTGCACATTTAGCTCACTCTAACTTGACCATCCTCATGTATGTTTTCATTTTGAACCAGGACATGGTGACCACAGCTTCCACTTACCTGTTTGAAGCCACAGGGAAAAGACTTCATTTCAAACATGTATCAATATTAATTCCTGACACTTGGAAGGAAAACTCTCTGTACAAGATACCAAAATATGAAAGCTATGAACATGTAAGAGTCAAAAAAACTTTTCTTAAAATGTTATATTTTCTGGTTCTTCTCCACTGTGCTACAAATTGTTTCAGAGTTTTCCAATCTAAATGTTATCTTTTATACTCCTAATGTTTTAAACATCTTTTTAAACATTCTCAGGCTGATGTTTTAGTTGCACCACCTATCCTACCAGGTAGAGATGAACCATACACCAAGCAGTTCACAGCTTGTGGAGAAAAAGGAAAAAATATTCATCTCACCCCTGACTTTGTACTTGGGAAAAAACAAAGTGAATATGGACCAACAGGTAGGAATTTAGGTCAACATATAGTTTGCAATGATTCCAAAAAGCAGCTGTGTACCCAGGTTAAGTGTACAAGCCTTAGAGCTCCCCTGCTTACTGGCTTTGTGTGACCTTCAACAAGTGAGCTAGCCTCTTTGCCCTTATTTCCTGTGAAATGTTGAATAGAGGAGTTACCACTTATAGAATCATTGTCAATGTTAAATTAGATAATCCATGTAACTGTACTCAGTAGAGTATCTACAGAGATTTGAACACAGAACAACAATAATAAGTCTTTTTCTTACAAACCATACTTTTCAGATCTTAATTTTCCACTTCTCCACAGCTGGATGTTAATCAATCACATGCCACCTTGATGGAAGGTAAATGCATGAAAAGCTGAAAAAAGGCCTAGATGACAGTTGCCTGCCAAGAGAAAAGACTCCTGGGCTGTAGTTGCTGATATTATCATTTAACTTCTTTGGTTGAACCAGATGTGCTCATCTATTAGTGATCACTTGCACCTATAAAAAATGGCAATTTCATCTAGTTCAATCCAAAAGTTAAGATCATTGGTTCAAATGAACAAAAGCACATTATTTCACATGTTGCTAAACAGGAAAACATGCCTGAATCCACAAACCCCAAGATTATCTCTCCTTCTTCCATTGTCCATTCAATGAGCATTCACTAAGTCTCTCATTTCTGCCACTCAGTTAGCTCTGGCTCTCATCATTACCTGAACCTGTTCCCCGCCCCCCACCCCAGTCTTGAAAGCTCCATCATCTCATCCCATCCCAATCTTGATGCTCCCCCATATGTTAGTCTGACCATGTTTCTTCTCCTTGGCACCTCTAATCTTTTGCTCCCTTATAGCTTTAATTTTGTCCCTACCTAGCATGTCCAGCAAAGTATAAATAGCTCAAGTCCCTCACCATTTGTATCCTTATGTTTCACTCAACTTGCCATATCATCTCTGATGAATTTCCAGGTAGTTTCCATTTGTCCCTGTTAATGTTTCCAAGACTGTGAAAGAAAATTACAAAATTAATTGGTATCATTACAAAAGCACATTTTTAAAACTAGTGAAGCCCCCAAAGCTACTCAGCAAGGTTGTACTTGCCTCTTCCCAATTCCCTATCTCGTTCCTCAGCAACTGTTTTAAAACTTCTACCATATTTTTCAAGATCTCCAGTCACTTCATTCAATATCATCAATCAACAGACGCCTTCATTAAGAAAACAGAACCACTACCTTTTTCTTCTCTACTTCTAAACTCATGCCAGCCTTCACCTAATCTGGAGAAGGATTTTCTCCAGTTTTTAAAGATAACATCCCCACTTGAGCTCTTGCTCTTTGCTCATAACCCTCCCCTTAGCCCTATTCCATAACTGACGGTTTTCCCCTCACTCTTAGACAGAGGTTTCTCCTGTAATGTTAAACATGTGTTTGTGAAAAACTCACATTCTAAAAAAACAGTGTTTTAACAACAACATGGCTCTTGAAAAGTAAGATTGAGAACATAGTCCTCAAAATATATGCAAGAAGTAATAAAATGATAACAACAACAATAATTACTTGGAAGTATATTTGAACCATCCTGGCATTAGCTTGGTTTACTGGGGACTGCCATCATAGTGGATAGGAAAAATAGACACACAAAGAGTGGAATGTTGTCAGAATGAGCACAGGCTAGCTGGAACTGAGACAATGACATACCTCGTATTTCCAACTTCCCCTTCTCCATGTCTATTTCCTCGAAGCTTTGCTAATACTAATAAAACAAAATTCCACTTGGTTTTTCTTCCATCAAGCTGTGGATTTACCTTTATTTTTCCGTTTACCCTGAAATTTGTAGAAAAAAAATGTTTTCATTTTGACTCCCTGTAAGTTCATCCTAATAAAAGAATATATCCTATTCATTTTATATTTCCTAGTACCTAATATAGTGTTAAGTATATAATTTATAATTATTTTCATATAATTAATGCTTGTATATCCTAAGTGTTACAAATTAACCACTTCGTTTAGGTATCCTCAACATTATATATGATCTATACCAACGTTTCCTTTTTTTCATTATTTATTCCCCTAGGGAATATTAATAGACATTTTTAACATTTAGTTGAAATTTTAGTACTACAAATTTTACATATCTGTTCATGTTGTTAGTAGGAATTGTGGGTGGATGGCAGATGATCCTCAGGGAATCCCCATCCACCACAGATGAGATTAAGTCCACCAAGACATGATCTGCTTAAGGAGGAGAGAGGTGGCCAGTCTCTCAAAGGAGAAGGGCCAGGAGCCTGTTCCTCAATGGGCTTTTATTGGGTTCAATTTGCATAGGAATACAGGTAAAGCTCATAGATCATTGTCAGGCAGTAATGATCAAACAATAGGTAAGTACAAAGAACTATGAGGGTTTATTCTGAGTCAGGGTCAGTTAGCTAAAGGGCTATGACACTTTGGGAAACAAACTCATTTCATGCTTGAACCCTTATGAGAAAATTGAGGACATTTTAAACAAAGCAGGTTTCACAGGATTTTAGGCATTCTTTCTTAGGCCTGATTCCTACCAACTGCCTATTCCTGCCCAGGGCTACACCACCTTCCAGCATTGTTTCAGGCTTAAATCAGGCAGGGGAAGTAAGGCAGCCAAGAGATTAGGAGACTTCTTGCAGACAGAATGAAGACTCAGGCTGTGTCAAAGCTGAGGGGTGAGGGTCCATCACCCCCTTTTTCTATAGCCCCCCAAGTCCTTCCCTGAGGGCCCCTTCATGACCATACCTGTCTTAGGTCATCCCTCCTTTGAGGAATCTTACCCATCTTTGGCTAATCAGTCATCTGCCCAGGGCCAAGCAGGGTGAAGTAAAAGGGGGCAGAGGCAGCACCCCTGCCAAGGAGATAAGCTTTGTCTCCTTAGTGGCTTGAGTCCCAAGGTCTCTCACTCAACTTTAGCCACGGGGGGTTACAGCTTCTGAAACCAGGCAGGGTGGTTCCCAAACAGGAGTAAACTTTGTAGAACCAAAAACTATTGTAATATCTAAGACATTTTGTCCCCTGCCCCCAAGAACCAAGCCCAGTCTATTTCATCCATAGAACATACATACACACATAATAAATGTTTTGTTGATTTCACATGTTGAAGTAAAAGATGATATACTATATACAATATTATAATTTAAGATAATGCTATATGTTTTTACAAAAATAAATAAATATTGTCACTTACTTAAAACCCAAATATAACTAGGACATTTCTTAAAATATGTGAAGGATGAATTTTGTCACTTGAATTTTGATCATGTGTTTGGAATATTTTCCCACAGGTAGACTGTTTGTCCATGAGTGGGCCCATCTCCGCTGGGGAGTGTTTGATGAGTACAATGAAGAGAAACCTTACTACAGTGCTTCATCAAAAAAAATTGAAGCAACAAGGCACGACCATTTCAATTTTCTTAAATTACTTCAGCCTGTTAACTTCCTCTTTTCCTTACTTTGATTTATTTGAAATACCATTTATTTTGTCCCAATGTAGATAACAGATGCCATATTACAAAACAGTGCTTTTCTGTTTTGTTTTGTTTTGTTTTGTTTTGTTTTCAGAAAATGTATCTCCAAGGACTACTTGCCCATTTAAAATACAGATAACTCCAGGAACATTTGGAAGCCAAGGTGGCATACCTCTCCACTATGGCTGCCAGAACTCATTTACGCTGAAGTTGTAAATGAAATCAACCAGCTTCAAGGACTCAACAGGGATTTCTTAGGATTTATAAAATTTACTTTAAAATACCAATCCAACATCACAGTTAATAAAAGGCAATCCTTGCAGTTCTGAGGTCAAGAGAACTGAATGGGTGGAAGAAATCTATCTAAAATTGTGTGCCATCAATTTAATCAATCTTAGATGCCCCACTGGAGCTGGGGACTTATTAAAAATGCACAAGCTCAAAGATACAGGATTTCAATGAAGGCCTTTTATCAGCTCATAGCACCAGTTTCAGGACACAGATTCTAAAGAGTGTTACATTGATTACATTTGTTTACATCACATTCCCCCTAAATGTCTAGTTTCTACTGCAGAAAATTCATCATGATTGTTAATATAGATGACATAATATTCACTGAGTTTTGGGGTAGTAGGAGCATACATATATGTAGCAGACTCCCTAAATGACTGTATAAAAGCTAGTCACTGTTTCTTAAATATCAACTGGAAACACATGGAAAAGATGGGATATATTCACATCCCAGCATGTTTGTTATATCCATGCAACGTGGACATAATTTTAGTTCCATGCAATAAAACATATGTCTAAAATGCCTCCACCATTCTGTCCTGTCCTAGGCAGTACCTCAGTCTTTCCCTCAGGCCGTATTTCACTTTGGATAAAAATGCTTCTTGACTAATCAAAACACTTGTAGTGATGTCACATCACATTCTTTTGGAGATATCTTCTATGACAACAACCTATGAAGAAGAAGCTAAGGTGGTACCAAGAGTAAATGGTTTCACAAGTTGCCTTGCCTAGATGCCTGTGAGGCATTTACTACCACAAGGCCACCAGGAAAGCTGTTGGGAAAAGGGGAGCCTCCAGCCATTTGTGTAAGCAGGGCAGCAGCAACTTTAATCTCAGCAGATAACTCAGCCATTGGGTATGCTGGAGATACCACTTAAAATTTCCCTCTGAAACTTCTTGGAAAACAACTCTGGTAGAAATCCTTAAATTTTGCGGGCAAATAAAAATAAAAATCCTCATGTAAGGATCCTTGTGAATAGAGAAACACAAGATTTTCAAAAATGTTAATGGTTAGATTGCCTCAAAGACTAACTGTTACCTATTTGCAGGTGTTCCACAGGTATTACTGGTATGAATAGAGTTGATAAGTGTCAAGGAAACAGTTGTACACTTAATAGATGCAGAATTGATTCTAAGACAAAACTGTTTGAAAAAGATTGTCAATTCTTCCCTGATAAATATCAGACTGAAAAGACATCCATAATGTTTATGCAAGGTATTGATTCTGTAAGTATGTCATCCTTCATATTGTATATTTATAATCCAAGTACATGTTACCCTGTTTGCAAAATATCTGTGCAGGTGACCTGAACAATTAGATGTATTGATACAGAATTCTTTGAACATTGACTGGCACATAGTAAGCACTCATTTAGTGTTACTTATTATTACTATTATTGAAAATCCACCTCACTATTTATTATGTGATTCCTCAATGAATTATATTGCATTAAATAAAAAGCATATTTGCAGATCAGATGTTTTTATTTTCATCAAATTTTTAGTCAAATTTTAAATGCATTCTATATAAAACTTATTATTCTCATTTTATTAACCTTCAAGGTTGTTGAATTCTGTAATGAAAAAAACCACAACCGAGAAGCTCCAAGCCTACAAAATGAAAAGTGTGATTACAGAAGCACCTGGGAGGTAATCAGCAATTCTGAGGACATAAAGAACTCCACACCTATGGCAGGATCACCCTCTCCACCTGTCTTCTCACTGCTGCGGGCCAGAGAAAGAATTGTATGCCTAGTTCTTGATAAATCTGGAAGCATGGGGGTAGGTTCATGCAGTAAGTCATGGGCCCATTTTTCCTAGATATAGTAACTAGTGGGTGGGGGGTGGGGGAGTGAATGCCTAAGAACACCCAGAACAGCGCCTTCACCTGGGTTGTTAAACTGCATGGTGGCATAAGTCCCATCATGTCCTGGGACCAGGACCTCAGAATGGCCAGTGACTATTGTAATGAAAAAAGGATGGCAATGGAGTTTAAAAGTCCAAACCTGAGGGTCTTTTTCTTTTTCCAGAAAATGGAGAGTTTACACAGGACGACTTTTAGGTCCATTAGTAAAGATTTAGTTAGAAGCTTGGAACATAGATTGAAATATTGAAGTGTTTTCTCCTCTGCCCCCTTTACCTGCTGGAAATACTTGACAGACATGAGGACAAAGTGGATTGCTGAACTCCTTTCAGAGTCAGTCTGCTTCATCATCTATTAAAGGACCTCTTAATGATCAGAGATACAACAAAAAGCATCACCATAAGGAAAACATGGTCAGATTTAGCCACTCATTCCTTCCACTATCATTTAGTAAATGGCACGGTTCTAGGCTCTAGCAATAGAGATCCATACCCTTGAAGTGTTCACAGTTGCATTGCGAAAACTTTCCCTTCCACATTACTTGGTTCACTCACACTCCTCCCTCAAGATTTGGTACAGGCACCCAGCTCCTCCAGGAGAGGGACTGGCCTTCCAGGCTGGGCTGAAGGCCCTCTGCTGGTCTCCCACAATGAACTGTGCAAACCTCTATTACTGTACATATAGTGAAATTACACATTTGTCTGCCACTAGATGAGGCACCCCTCTAGGACTTGGAACCATATCCTCTACGAACCAGTCCTCTACTACCTGAAACCATGCCTTTCTCATCATTGTCTCCCTTTGCCTCAAGTGAGATCTACCACATATACATAATATATAATTATTGAAATAAATGGCCTACAAAAGAGCAGACATAATGTGATAAGGCATCCAGAAGGATGGCACATTTGAGATAGAACTGAGCATGCTGAAGATCAGAAACAATATATGCGACAAACGGGGGACTGTGTGGTTACTGAAAAGGGCAGAGAATAATCCACAATAGCACAGGGTTTCAGAAGAGCATAAGTGCTAAACACCAGCACATAGAAATATCGTTGGGGAGAGATGACAAGGGCACATTCAAAGGTAAAACAAAGTGACAGGGAGCCCTCAAAGATGGGGATGTAGAAGTCTCTCACTATGATCTGGGTCTAGGGAGTTCAGAAGGGAATTTGGGCATGTGTTAAGGGGAGGTACTACAGATAAATTGGTGCTGAGGGACTGGAAAAAGACAAATGTATGAAGAGACTTACATCTGGGCATTCACCTAGGTAAGAGGGATGTGAGTCTTAGTGGGTTATCAGAGAACCAATTCCAATTAATCCATTAGAGGAGAAATGGCAGGGAGAGGTTAGGAGCAGAAGAGGTAGGAAGGGGGCCTCTCAGAATTTAGCTGCAGCTCAAGAAGGTTTTAACTTTCAAATTGTTTAGTCTCCAATGGATGGGAAATTTCAGTCTCTAGCTGGAATCCTGATAGTCTGGTTTGATACCTGGGACCTAGGAAGTGGTTTCATCTTCATACTGCAGCAGTACTTAGGAAGTCTCCAAGGTGTGAATTATCACCCTGAAATTCCAACCCAGCCCCTGAACCTGCACCTGCAGTTTGGGAGCCAAGTAGCCAAGAATCACTGCTAATTAAAAGCCTGTGTTCCTTAATATACTATATGTGTTCATAATGCACATAACTATATTTTTTTAAGTTGTCAATTTAAAAATTGTTTTATTTAATAATACCAATTACTAATAAGAGAAATTGCTAATAACATGAAATTCTTAACAGCTTCTGTTTACTCACTTTATGTAAACTGCTACCATTTTTCTGTCAAAACCACTTGATTGTTTTTCTTGCCTTGTTTATTCAGGGTTCTGATCGCCTAAATCGAATGAATCAAGCTGCAAAGTTCCTGCTGCAGATTATTGGAAATGGAACCTGGGTGGGGATGGTGCACTTTGATAGTAGTGCCTACATTGAAAGTGAGCTAATCCAAATAATAAGCACCAAGGAAAGAGAAATGCTCTCAAATCTCTTGCCTACAGCAGCTGATGGGGGAACTTCCATCTGCTCTGGAATTCAATCAGCATTTCAGGTGAAATTCATACTGCTTCTATAGTTTGTTTGGATTTTTAAAAAGATTTTATTTATTTTTAATGAGGTGGAATGAAGGGAGAAAGAAAGGAAGAGAAACATCGATGTGAGAGAAAACATCACTTGCCTCTCCTATGCATCCCAACCTATCTCTGACCCACATCCCAGGCCTGTGTGCTGACCAGGAATTGGAACAGCCACCTTTCATTTTGCAGTGCAACACCCCACAAACTAAGTGACATCAGCCCCAGCTGGGTTTTTTTTAATTATTGGGACATTTTTCTATTAGTGCTACTGCACATACTTGCTCACTAATTTTAGCATAACTAATTTACTTGATTTTCTTAATGGGTCAGTGACTCAGTGAATAAACTGATGGGTAAATATAGTACTATAAAAATGCCACTGAGTGTAAGTCCAATGAAGTCAAGGACATTGTTTTTTTGTTTCTTTCTTTCTTTGTTTTTGTGTGGGGGGGTTGTTTGTTTGCTTTGCTTTTTTTTTTTTTTTACCTTGCAAAAGTCAGTACTCAATAAATCTTAGTTAAATAAGTAATTGTGATTGGGCAGCAAAAGTCATCAACTTTTAAGGCAATGAAACAAGTTATATGGTATAATTCCAGCTGGGGCCAATCCCCATTTTACTTTCTGTGACATTCAGTTAGGACAATAGATGCTTACCTATTAAAGCAGATGTAGCAGGGACTGTTAGTCATGGAGTAAGGAACAGGGGTGAGAACATGAGTTCTGACGTCACACTACTGACTGCTATTTCCCAGCTATGTGATCTTAGGCAACGTTTTTAGCACCTCGATGCCTTATCTATAGAATATGGTCACATAAGAATGTGTACCTCATAGGAAATTATGGGAATTAAATGGAATATATTCAGATATGAAAACAATTTTATTATATAGTAAATATATAATTGACATCTATTATCATAAATCTTATTTTTTCCAAATTTTCATCTTGAGCTTATAATTAATGTTAATGTGTCATTTTCCTGCTCAGAAATCTTCACTCTCCCCTCACAGTCAATAAAGTTAAGTCTGAATTCTTCAGTCTGATGTTACTCAAAAGTCTCTTACCCCCTCAGTAAAACTGCTCTCATCTCTCTTTCCAGCCTTTTTTCTCATTGCTCCCTTTCTGGTGCTCTATGCTGTAACCAATTTGCCATGCACATTGTTGTCCGAGCCCACCACGTACTAACAGCCTCCATGCCCTTAACCAGGCAATTCCTCTGTCTAAGATGTTTCTTCTTTCCATCTTCACAAGCTAAGATTCTACCAATTCTTCAAATTCCTCGCTGCTTCTTGTAGCATTTCCTGCTGTTCCCGAAACTTTTAAATCTCTCTCACTTATAAATTGTATAACATTTTAGTGTAGCTTTCTAGCATGAAGTCCTAGGTGAAAATTCCAATGATCACTTCCTAGCCTTGCGGCACTAACCATGACTCGTCATCTCTGAAGTCATCAATTACCTCATTGGTCAAATGGAGTAATAAAAGCTAGCACATAGGGTTTTTCATGTTTTAATTTTTTCAAGATATATTTATTGTAGGAAGTAAGGGGCAAACATATAATTTATTCAACATATACTTATGTGCCAAGCAAAGCCTCTCTGTTCTTGTGGTGCATGTGATTTCAGTAAGGATCTGAAAATACATAAATAAATAAGCGACTAAACACAATAATGGTAGGTTGTGAAGACAGTGTTGTAAGGAAACCAAAGAGAATGATGAGACAGAGTAACTGGGGAAGCAGGGGCACTGCCTCCTTTAGGTGGAGAGGCCACTGAGACCTTCTCTGAAGGGTAACCGTTAGCTATGATTTGAAGGGTGAGAAAGGGCAGTCAGTTCAGGCAGAGAGGCAAGTGCAAAGTCCCTTAAGAAAAGAACTGGATTATTCTAGAAATTTATAAAGCTAATGGCACTGGAGTTTGACAAATGAGGGGGTGCAAAATGTAGTTGGCAGGTAGATAATGGCTAGATATTTCAAAGCTTAAAAAATATAAGAGGTTTTTATTTTATTTTAAGCACAACAGAAAGTTACTGAAGGGTTTTAAGTATCAGAGACTGATCATCAATTCATGTTTTAAGAAGATGACTCTGGTTGCCCAGTATAAAATAAACTGTAGGGAGTAAGAACAGTAGTAGGATAGTGGTCTAGGGACAGACTGGGAGCTTGAACTTGAATTACACATTGTATAAAATACATTTAACACTTAGCAAGTACTTCAGAATAGCAGTATAGCACTATATAGCACTATAACACTGTGTTGTTACTCTTAAATGACAGAATATATTCTCTTTGCCACTAATCTTTTCTCTCCTCAGTCTGTCACCTCTATCTCCATAAATATTTTAATGTAATCTTTACTGTATTTTTTATATTACCCTTTAGTCCTCTTACATTCCACTTCCCTCAGCAATCACCCCACTGTTGTCCATGTCCATGATTCCTTTTTCTTTTTTGCTCCCTCCCTCCACCCTCTAACCTCCCCCTCCCCACTAGCTGTCATCCTGCTCTCCATCTATGAGTCTGTCGCTATTTCGCTGGTTAGTTCAGTTTGTTCATTAGATTCCACATATGAGTGAAATCATATGGTATTTGTCTTTCTCTGACTTTCTCTATTTCACTTAGCATACGTTCTCCAGGTTCATCCATACTGTCACAAAAGGTAAAATTTTCTTCTCTTTTATGGTGGACTGGTATTCCCTTGTGCAAATGTCCTATAGTTATTTTGTCCAGTCATCTATTGATGGACACTTGGGCTGTTTCCATGTCTTGACAATTGTAAATAATGCTGCAATGAACACAGGGGTACTTATATTTTTTGAATCAGCATTTTGGGTTCCTTTGGATATATTTCTATAAGTGGGACTGCTGGGTCAAAAGGCAAATCCATTTTTAGTTTTTTGGGGTATCTCCATACTGCTTTCCACAGTGGCTGCATCAGTCTGCATTCCCCGCAATAGCACAAAAGGGTTCCCCTTTGTCCACATCCTCACCATCGCTTGTTGTTTGATTTATTAATGATAGCCATTCTGACAGGTGTGAGATGGTATCTCATTGTGGCTTTAATTTTCATTTCTCTGATGATTCAGAAAATATTTTTAAATTTCATTCCATCCTTGCCAGGAATGCAGGAACCATGTAGTCCTGTTGAATCCCCAGCAGCCAAAACAGTGACTAACACACATTAAGTGCTTAATGAATAACTAATACAAGAAAGGCAAAGGTGAAGAAAAGAGAAATCTGCTTAATCTTTGGGTCTTCATTTTGCAATGAAATGTGTAGGGAGAATGTGATGGTGATGCAGAAAATATATAAAAGCATTTCCCATTTCTCAGTTGCAGTTTGTTAGGGATTTTCACACAGCAAACCCTTTTTTGCAAATCCACACACCTCCATTTCAACCCCATGGAAGTTACTGATAAATCCATCAGTTTTTCCACTTGGCCTGCACTGAATTTCTCCAACTGGTATGCCAAGAAGCCACTACCAATTAAACCTGTCAGAGAAGATAAAATGTAATTGCTATCCTGTGACAAATTCTCTTTATCCTTTTTTCACAGGAGCCTAGATTCAGAAATATGAGTGTAAACTGTTTGGCTTTGTAGGAAAGTGGTTCAAGCCACAAATAGAATTCCATCTCAATAACATAATCCACGTATCCTCTGAGTACCACCAATATACCTAGTTTTGTGCTTGTTACTTTTAGATATAAAATAAAAGTTACATAACAAGATCCCTAATCTTGACCTGTTTAGAACTTTCTATATCCTTTTTCTATAAGCATACTGAGATCCCTAATTTGAAATCTTTAAGATATTTTTAATATTCAAGTGGTTTCATAATACATTTAGCTATCTGTGCAACAGATTTTATATACTGAAGGCTTGTCACACGAGGTCTGGTCAAAGAAATGAGAAATATTTAACGCTACTCTGCAATCAATTAGTGCCTGGTGACCTGACTTCCCCAGACTGAGATGTCATTGTTATTTAACCCAAGTAGGATGTTCCAAAGCCCTGCTCCCATGTAACTTCACTTGAGCAAATATTCTCTATAGCAGATGGACAGAAAATACAGTCATGTTTAACTTCCCGTAGGGGTTATTGATTGCAGATTCCATAATTTGAAAATAGAAGCTATCTCTTTTTCTGCACATTTTTATTTATTTTCTCTGTACATCTTTTTCTAATTTCCTGTAAGTCTACTTCACCTAGGAATATTTTGTTTTTATACTCTGATTAGGTAATTGAAAAAAAGTACTCCCAAACAGATGGATCTGAAATAGTGCTGCTGACCGACGGGGAGGATAACACTGCAAAAAGTTGTGTTGACGAAGTGTCAAAAAGTGGAGCCATCATTCATTTGATTGCTTTGGGACCAGATGCTGATCCAGCAGTCACACAGATGAGCGGCATAACAGGTAAAATATGGCCTGTATATGCCAGTCCTTTAATAGCAATGTGTAAGTGTAGAGACTGACAACTTAACTTCTTTTGAGCTCTGAAGGCACTGTGCCAGGAGCTACGGACCAGAATTAAACCAGACCTGATCTCTGTTTGCAAGGTGCTCAGAGTCCAGCTGACTAGAGTGACAAATAAATCTGCTAATCAGATAGCATAATCAGATAACATTCCTGCATAACAGGGGGACTATCTATGAGACAAGCCCTATGTGAGCAGAGGAAGCCATTAATTCTCCCAGGGTTGTATAAGTCAGGGAAAGATGGCATGAGAGGCCAGGTGACCTCTGAGCTGGGCCTTGAACAAGACGTTGAATTCCTCTGGAGAAAAGGGGTAGAACAGATGATCAGGTCATGAGCAGAAAAGTCATGTTGCAATGACGATGCAGGGCACATGAAGGGGTAGTAAGAAATTCAGGAGACCAAAGTTTACTTAGGCTGCAGGTGTAGGGGGGAAATAAGATTAACAGAGGCTTAGGCTGAACAGATCTAAATAACAAAGAAGATTCTAGATAAACATTTACTCTGGCAGCTATTATCTTAGATACAGAGACTAATGATAAAAATGGATTACATGTTTTCAGTGCCTTCTTAAATATAGTAGAGAATACACAATATAAAACTTTAGGATATCAATTATTACAGGATGGGGCAAAAGTAGTTTACAATTGGGAGTATGTGAAACACAGAATTTA